>NC_140223.1:26623843-26961343 GCF_951802725.1 Rutilus rutilus
TCTTCATGGCAAGAACTATCTGACTAATAAAATAAAACTTACAAGTCTTTTAATGGAGTCATGATATTTGGTGAAGGCAAGCAGAGTGTGCATAAAAATAAAGAGATCATGGCATACAGCGCAAGCCAGATCGGTAGCTTCGACTTTGTTTACTATACAGATTCAAATGCTAAATGTCTCATTCCAACAAAGCAAAACACATCCTCCTGTGACTCAGACTGTGAATG
Source organism: Rutilus rutilus (assembly GCF_951802725.1). NCBI lineage: Eukaryota > Metazoa > Chordata > Actinopteri > Cypriniformes > Leuciscidae > Rutilus > Rutilus rutilus. Next base: position 26,624,071 of record NC_140223.1, read on the forward strand.
AGTCTTTATCTGCTGTTCTGCCTTATATTAACTTGCAAGTGTTGATATGTTGTTTCTAAACTGTGATTCTGCATCCCTGAACCCTGATGAGAATGAATAAAGCATGCATTTGGATATGGAAATCCTTCTCGTTACAATCTGGATACAACAGATGCCAATTAAAACAGGGAAAACACAAGTGTCTCATCAGAGCATCAGTCTCTCTCTCTCTCTCTCTCTCTCTCTCTACCTCGGTCTCGCTCTATCACGGTTAATAATTGATCAAAGTTTGCAGGCTGAGCTTTGATATAACCATGGCAACCGTCTGGAGAGGTTGAGTGTATCTGTGCAAGGGGGTCCCTGTAAATATCTTAAATATCTCATACACACACACACACGATGGACCACAACTTGTAGCATCAGCGCCTGTGAAAAGCTCTTTCTTTGTAACCAGTATCATAGCAATGAATCAAAAGCCAAATGCAGTTTTTAACTTTTTATCATAAAATTTGCAATTTTCTATCATTCTAATTATAGTGACAAAAGTAATTATTAGTAGTGTGTGCTAATGTAAGCATAACTATTGTTCATACTAAACAAACCCCTAACACTAATACTACATTTGTTGTGTAATTCCATGCTGTTTGCATTATGGATATAAAGTAAATGATACCTCAAAATATTAGGGAGAGGTTTGATATTACTTGCCTAAGTGATCAGACTTACAATTTTTGCCTGGCAGATGATAAAATGTAAAAATATATATATTATATATTAAGCAAATTGAAGAAAGGACCCACGCCATATCTAAAATATCATAGAAACTTGGCGGTGGGTTCATTTGACTTGTGCCAATAAGCAACCACCTAGCAACCAATCCCAATACCCTAGCGACCACCAAATAACCACCCACAACACCGTAGCATCATGTCAGCAAGTTTTGCATGACTCACATTTTCTTCATAAGAAGTTCAAATCTAGTTGGTCTCAATTAATTAAAACGCAAATCTCCTGTGGATAATTTCCTAAAAGTGCCATTTTAAAAAAGAAAGGGGAATAAAATGGATTAGAAAAAAAATTATCTGTGTTCTGCAGCCAGAGCATGGCAGGGGTTACAATAACACTAATTTATGAAATAAATATTTATCAAATGTCAAATGAAATTGGAATTTTGAGGTGACTTTCATGTTTCTATGCAAACATTGCTCTGCGTGATAATTGGCTATTTGAGAGAGATTAAACAAATGCCCCAAACATGCCTGAGATTCTTTGAACAATAATTAAATGCAAAACCCACATCAAATTTGATTTTCTCCCTTTGTAATTACATTTCTGACACCCAAAAGCAATTTTGATTAGTATCTCATCCAGGTATGAAGTGCTCACCAATCAAGAGGAAATGCTCAAAATATCTGCCGGTTTAAATGTCAACAAGTCTGAGCACTTCACACCTGCTCTTCCATCTCCACGGCATACCAGCACATGACATTTATACCAAGTCACACTCTGCCATTCCGAATATTGCATTTTTCTACTTTTTCACCTGCATGCTAAATTAAAACAGAGACTTCATACATCATGGGCCATATGGTGACATTTCTAGAAAGCCGTTAATAATATCAGGAATTGTAGACATAATTTTCATTAAATCATGAACTAAGGTGAATTAAATCATGATTATTGCAGTACTGCTAATATAGCTGGCTCCGTATGATAAATTGGTTGCGATTTTTCTCATTTGAAAGTCACTTTGGATAAAAGTATTAGCTAAAGGATTATAGGCCAATGAAATATGACGACTACAGCTATTTTGTTATTAAATGGAAAAACAATTTAACCTTTCTATTGTCTTTCTATTGTTCCGGTCTTTTTTTGTGTTGGTAAAAAAACACTTTTTTTTAATACAATCATTACATGTCATTTAAAGATAAAAACCGTTTTTACAAAATTATTTAATTTATTTCTTTTAAAAAGGGCTCCATCTTTTTCTTTATATATGAACCCATATTTAAAGAAAAATATTGCTCCCCCCGCCAAATGTACAAACATACCATGCAAGAGTGGATGTCTCTTTATCATAGCTGAAGCAAAGCAAAATAATGCTTTATGTAAAATAAAGCGAAGATGACGAACGAACAACAAGGAGGATCAGAAAATTAACAGGCAGTGTACACAAGAGTATATACAAGCAATAGTTTGTTTTTAGTCACCAGCAGCACAGCAGCTCCAGACAAACAATGACACTCAAAACTATCCTGTCCCTATAGCTAACATTACAACAACAGCATATCTTGAACTCTGAAACATGGCAATGCTACACAAGTATAGATCAGAAACAACTCAACCCCTGCATCCATTTTCAGGCCTTCCTGCTTCGGTCTCTCCAGCACTGGAAAGCTTTTATAATATTAACGCGGGTCCTAAAGTTCTTGCCTGATCATAACCCTTCTTTTTCCAGGGATATTCGTCTGACCTTTTCTCTTTTGTAATGTCTCTCAGCCATCTCTCTTTCTACAGTCTTTCTTCAAATCTCCCTCTTGCTCACTCTCTCTCCTCCCCCATCATAAGTGGACACGCCCCCCTAGTGCTGATTGGCTCACACTCTCTCCTCACCATCATGAGTGGGCACACCCCCTACTGCTGATTGCCTCACTCTCTCCTCCCCCATCATGAGTGGACACACCCCCTACTGCTGATTGGCTCACTCTCTACCCTCCCCCATCATGAGTGGACACACCCCTTACTGCTGATTGGCTCACTCTCTCCCTTCACCATCATGAGTGGACACGCCCCCTACTACTGATTGGCTTACTCTGTCTCCTCTCCCATCATGAGTGGACACGCCCCCTACTGGTGATTAGCTCACTCTCTCTCCTCACCATCATGAGTGGACACGCCCCCTACTGCTGATTGGCTCACTCTCTCTCCTACCCCATCATCAGTGGACACACCCCCTACTGCTGATTGCTCAATCTCTCTCCTCACCATCATGAGTCGACATGCCCCTACTGCTGATTGGCTCACTATCTCTCCTACCCCATCATGAGTGGACACGCCCCCTACTGCTGATTGCTCACTCTCTCTCCTACCCCATCATGAGTGGACATGCCCCCTACTACTGATTGGCTCACTCTCTCTCCTACCCCATCATTAGTGGACACATCCCCTACTGCTGATTGGCTCACTCTCTTTCCTACCCCATCATGAGTGGACACGCCCCCTACTACTGATTGGCTCACTCTCTCTCCTACCCCATCATCAGTGGATACGCCCCCTACTGCTGATTGGCTCACTCTCTCTCCTCACTATCATGAGTGGACACGCCCCCTACTGCTGATTGGCTCACTCTCTCTCCTACCCCATCATGAGTGGACACGCCCCCTACTGCTGATTGGCTCACTCTCTCTCCTACCCCATCATGAGTGGACACGCCCCCTACTTCTGATTGGCTCACTCTCTCTCCTACCCCATCATGAGTGGACACATCCCCTACTACTGATTGGCTCACTCTCTCTCCTACCCCATCATGAGTGGACACGCCCCCTACTGCTGATTGGCTCACTCTCTTTCCTACCCCATCATGAGTGGACACGCCCCCTACTACTGATTGGCTCACTCTCTCTCCTACCCCATCATCAGTGGATACGCCCCCTACTGCTGATTGGCTCACTCTCTCTCCTCACTATCATGAGTGGACACGCCCCCTACTGCTGATTGGCTCACTCTCTCTCCTACCCCATCATGAGTGGACACGCCCCCTACTGCTGATTGGCTCACTCTCTCTCCTACCCCATCATGAGTGGACACGCCCCCTACTGCTGATTGCTCACTCTCTCTCCTATCATGTCAGATGACAGATGTCCCGCCCCTCCTCTACTGTGACTGGACAGCTGGGTAAAAAGTGACAGTGATGAGTGCTATGTTTTACCCAAAGTTGAACATTCTTCAACTCTCGGCGACCGGTAAAAAGCGGCGAAGCGCAAGCTCAGCACCTCGTTACGCTCTTGCCGTTTTAAAAACGCAGCGCTCCCATTGAAAACAACTGGAAAAATACACCAGCCACGTGAAAAAACGCTTTGGTGGACACAGGGCCTTATTGCACCTTTAAGTGTACATTTACACAACAAATATGTTCCAAAAAATGAAAGCCAATTTCCTTTTTCGCGTGGAGACAGACAACAACGTTATCAAAACAATACCCATTGAAATGGATCTGCGAAAATGACTAAAAATGCTGTATGTGGCGATGTCACTTAGATGATTCACTGACGATGCCTATAGACTGAACACATAATATGCACGACGTCATTGTTTTCACAAATTCACGTTTGGTAGTTTAAACAGAGATGATAACGGTATTGTTTTCACAACTTTGCACTTTAGAACCTATTTTCAAAAGTTTGCATTTTCAGGCCTCCAAAACGCATTGTGTAAATGAACGGCCAAAACAGAGGTCGTTTTTTTTTTGTTTAAAAAGGTGTGTAAATGGCCCTTAAAATGCAATTATCTCTTTTCCACACAAAATGTGTAACTCAATGAATATAATTTTTTTTATTATTATTATTTAATACACCCATTGTATCCCAATCATTAATTCCTAAGAGTTTTTAATGCTTTTCAATGTGGGTCAAATTCGACTCAAGAATCGCAGGTGGATGCGGATTCTTAAGCCAGCAGGAGGTTTAGTGAACTAACTGGGAAGACGATGACTATCTTGAAACCTTACAGAATGTTATGATTCATCTGTAAGAACCTCTCATTTGTGCGCGGTCAGACAGGTACTGCAGATACACAAGACCCTGTAGAAGAACCTCCTTATCCTTACGAGATCTACAGGGATGCAAGTTTGTTTGAACTGTGGTTTCACTGGTGGCTGTTGCCATGCCAACCCTCCTCTCCCTGATTTTTCCTCTATATTGAGTGCGATTTCAATGCAGAGTGTGGTTCACCAATCACAACCATGGTACAACACATCTCTGTCCAGTTAGAACACTCTTTAACCGTTTCCTCACCTATGGGGTGTTCAGAACCACTCTGAGAAAACTAAACTAAAAACCCGCTTTGAACTTCTGAAAGTGCTATGTATTCATTGGCAGTGATAAGAGATACATCACAATTGCACACTCTTGCACATATTTACTATCAGACATTTTAGCTATCAAACCAACACTGATGACATATTTCAATGCGCTTTCAGATGCTGACAGAACTGAAACCAACTTTTGACAAAAGTCAGAACATTTTTCTTTTAATGCATATTGCACAAAAAAAAATCCTATTCAAAAATAAATAAACAAAATGCACTAAGGAATACAATTTTGAGGGTGTTCTTTTTGAAAACTCTGCAATGCTAAAGGCATAAGCGTTCTTGGTGCATGAATTTGGGAGTATTTTTAGGAAGCCAAATTACTTGATGCAGCTGAAGCCTTACAGGCTGTTGATAACAGCCAAGTGCAGCGAGTTGTGAAATATTAATGTACCAACAACTGCAATGTCAATTCGATACCAACTCCTGAATCTCAAGATACAATCAGTGCCACAACATTAACAAAGCACCTGCTAAACACTGATAATTTCATGCCATCTTAAATTAACATCTGGTACTTATCTCTGTTTCAAGTCCTCGAACATGAAATATTTGAATACATTAACACACTCAGGGCAATGATGTTTCTAGTTCCTAAAGTACTCGGCAAAAACCCTTGAAAAAATATTCATTCATTGTGGTTGAAAAACACTATTTCTAATCAAATGCAATTAAACTAGCTAAAATGACACTGGGAAATTAGGAGATTGGAAGTATAAGGACTTTATCTAATTTTGACATGAAATATATTAGAATATTTCTGAAAGTATTCAGTAACTTACTTGTATGCTATTGTATAATATGTTCACAAGTGTATGGTGGTAAAGCCAATTTCATTGTCATGCAAAACCAAAAACACTACCAATACATATGCTGGGACAGTTCAATTTAAATGAATTATATCTAAAAGCAAAACCCATTAAGAAAAAAAAAAAAAAAACATTATTTTAAAATTATATATTAATTACATAATATATATATATATATGCTGATTATTTGAAACTATGAGAAACTCATGTCAGCTGCAATTTGTAATGCAATTATATGATTAAATGTTGAGCAAAACTATGGAAAAACATATAGGCTACTTAATATTTAAATATATGTAAATATCAGGAAAACTTATATGTTATATGGACATTGTAAATGTAAAGTTTTGACCAGTTCTTACCATGCTGTCGTAATGAATGAGCTCCAGCTCGTAGTCCGGCAGAATGTCGCTGCGGTTGTTCACGAGGTCTAAAGCCATCTGCGCTGCGGGGAGACACGCTTGGCCACCGGGCCATCCTCCACTCATGGGAAACAGAGCTCCGATGTACAGTTTCTTCTTGCCTGCAACCGCACACGGCCAGGGGAGAAAGATTAGCAGTGCGTAAAGGAGAGTCAAGCTTCTCCAAACTCTCTCCAAGGTCCTGATCCCCTCCGTGGATGCCATCAATATCCAATTCGATATTTATACGTTTTGAACTTAAATTGTGCCTTCGGATCCGAAGCCGAAAGTGTCAGCACGTGCGATGTGACCTGTTTAAAGTAACAGATCCGTGTGTGGAAAGCGCAAAAACAGCAGCACTGAACACTTTAAGCGCAAAGTAATATTTAGACGCGCATGTGTTAATCCTTGTCAAAACATGAAACTGCTGGATATACTAGTTGGGGTTGATATGTTTACATTAGTAATATATTTTCATCGTTGGTGTCAGTTATTTATTGAACGCCTCTTGAACGCGTTCTTGGAGTTTAGTCTTGCGCACGTTTAAAATCTTTCAGAATCTTTAGACTCTTTGGAATCTTCAGACTCTTGTTTAATCTTCAGAATATTTAAATATTTAAAGTCTTCTTGTTTTTAATCTTTAAGAATCTTCTCCGTAGTTTAGACACCAAATCACTGATGTCCTGTCACAGAAAGCGCTCCAACATAAACCAACTCTCCAAACATGTAAAAGCGCAAACTACAGAAATCACGCTTTCAGTGTTGGGCACAAACAAATGCGCCATCGGGCAGTTATTGTCTCTTTCCCTTGCACAGTCACAGACGGTGTGTTTGTAGTACAGCAATGCTCATGGTTCACGACAGGACAGAAAAACAGGTGGCGTTGAGCGACATTACGCGCTCCCCAAATCCTCTAGCGTTGCTTTATTTACCGCGCCTCTCACAAAACTTGATTAAGTTTTAAGCTGTCGAGCATATTATCCCGGCATCTGATCAAAATATAGAAAAAAATAGCAATTGTGCTGCGGCATAATCCTTTAATCCGCCGACAGGAGAGGGGGAAAGATTGACCACCAAACGCACAGAGATCCGCACTCAGAGCTGACAGCAGAGAACTGTTACTGAACCACTGACAGACGAACTGTAGTGGTGTATAGCAGAGGGGGCGGGGTTAAAGTAAACGCTCTCTTCTGAATCAGAATCAAAAGTCGTACAGTTGATCTATAGTTTTTTCTATCCGTTCATCCATCCATCTATCTCTGTCTATCTTTCTCATTCTATCTATCTATCTATCTATCTATCTATCTATCTATCTATCTATCTATCTATCTATCTATCTATCTATCTATCCATCCATCGCGTAAAACAGACAGACAGAGTTCCGGTAATGTATGTTTCTGTCGATGGATACACATTATGGCTTCCCAATATGTTACGACAACGATGATCAAAAAAACATGGCCAAAACGATCACTCTTTCTAAACTGCAAGTTTTTGCACGCATATTTTTAAGTAAATTTCACATATGGAATTAAGTCAAATGTACTCAACTAAGTTAAGTCAAATTAACCAAGAAAATAAGTAACTTCAACTTGGCCAGGTAAATTCTACTTAGTTCACTTTGCAATACTCTGTTTCAAGTACATTTTACTTAAACACCATAACACTGAATTAAGCCATGCTTTTAAAGTGCAAACATCTATGTGAATAATACAATAGATAGGCCTATGTGTAGACAACATATCTACATAATAAGTAATCTGGTATCACCGAAAAACACAGAGCCCTCAATACTTGATACGCAGTACACAATAGGCCTACACAACAACGATAACATTCATTGGATCATTCACAGTATGAACGTGTCATTTTGAGTAGAAATTGACCTCCAGATGTCACAAAACAGCAATTTACTAAACCTAATAACAACAGTGTAAATACAGCTGGGCTGAATCCGAAATCGCCTCCTAAACCCTCAATCACTATTCCCTACGTTAGTCCACCAATACGGTTCACTTGAAGAGGTGAATGAAAACCAGTAAGCGAATTCAGACAGTCAGACACACACTCGTTATTACAGTGCAATGTGGGATAGAATGAGTACACTCAATAACGTCCACCATGGTTTCGGACACTACTACAAATGGCTGTCCCTTCAAATAATGCCCTATTTGAGGGTATAGAGGGCGATCCGGATTCAGCCCTGGAAAACAGTGAAAATGCAACCTTATTAATTATTCATACCCCAGTGCATGATGGGAACACCAGTATCAGAAAGTTGAGTAGGTTTTCCTTAATATTATAACGTTGATATTTACGCTTTAATTTATACAAGCTTAAATTGGGTACTTACATAGAATTAACTTTTTTTTTTAAGATTTAATTTTTTTCTGTAGTATTTAATTCACCACAGAATAATTGTATTCAACGAATCAATGTGTTATGTCTTAAAGTGACATCAGCCTAATATCCCTGTTGTGTTTTTAATGTTAATCAAACAACAAAAGACAAGGAAATTACTCACTGCTTTTGACTGAATAGCTTTTTGTAATCTATCTATCCATCCATCCATCTGATCTTATCTGTAGTGCTTTTGCATACTTGCCCATAATGACACCTTATACAGCATGTACAGTATGTCACTTTTGTTGCCCTCCCCACAGTCCTCTGCATTCCTCTATTCACTTTAAATACTCTAAAACAACAGAGTAGAGCTGAAATTGATGACATGAACCACTGTGAACTTTAGGACCAGAGATATCCGGTGACATTTGGAGCTCCCTTTGAATCTGCTCTCTCCATATGTCAGTCATTAATTATTCATCCCTGATCTTTAGTTGTTATTTAATAAAAGAAAGGCCGGAGGAGCCACCTGTGAGGATATATAATTACCCTTTAGTTATGTGATAACTAAATATTAGTGCTGTGAAATGATTAATCACGATCTATATAATAAAAAATAAATACAAGTTTGTGTTTACATGTGTGTGTGTGTGTACTGTGTATAATTATTTTGTATATATAAATACACACACATGCATGTATATATTTAAGAAAAATGTATGTATAAATATATAAACAGTATATACATGCAACTATTTCTTAAATATATAGATGTATTTATACAAAATAATTATACACCGTACACACACTTATATTATGTAAACACAAACGTTTATTATGGATGCGAATGCGATTAATCGGGACCAGCACTACAAAACAGAATTATATTTTATGTTCTTGTTCATAAAGTAACTGCGTTCTAGAGGGGTTAGAGGGGTTTATAATCACCTTCATTCATATAGCGCTTTTAACAATATGGACTGTTTCAAAGCAGCTTTACAGTGATAATAGGAAATTAAAGTTTAGAATAAAGTTATTGTCCAGCTAAAGTTAGTTTTGATCGATTCACTTCCCTTGCAAAGACCATTAGTTATTAACTTAGGTGCAAGCCTTGAAGAGAAAAAATAAAATAATGATATATATATATATATATATATATATATATATATAAACCTGTGAAAACGCTGACGGCGTGCACATGCGTATTACATGTTTAGTCTATGGGTATGTGAGTTTATAGAGGGCTGGCAAACAAAAGGTCACCTTTATGCTGAATTATCCTTCAACAAGCACAGTAAGAGCAATGTAATCACCACCCCATACACATACACAGGCTTGAATTTATGCACACACACTTTGCTGAGACACACCTAACCTCATATACATTCATATAGACACAGGGCAGAAATACACACATATCTACACACTGACCAAGTGTTAATCTTCAGCCTGCTGAGAGTGCACTAAGTAGGCGGTGATCTCTCGCTGTGAGTTTACAGAGGGAGGAGAGAGAGAGAGAGAGAAAGCACATTTGCGTGGCTTGATAGTCTAACTCAGCAGAGCTGAAAGAAACGAGGGGAAATGAAAGAATGGACAGAGGGATTGAGAGGAATGGAAGGCAATTAAAGGGAGGGATGGATGAATGAGAGGGTGCTACAGTCTTGCTTGCAGGGGCACTTGTATTAATGCTGAGAGATTCTGGCAGCCTGAAGAATTATAATGAGATTCTATAGTCTGGTAGTTGACGAAGTCCTACTACTACATTCTATATGCATCTAAAACTATTTTAAACAGCATTTTGCTTATTCTTTATTATTATTATGCATGAAACGTATATGACCCTATGTTGTCAAAATGAATTTGTATCCTTTAGTTTAGATCATGTGTGTTATCTTTAAAGTCATCCACCGTATATGTTAGTGTACTAAACATGAAGTTTAGATATATACAGATATAGATTTATCAAAAATTTACGCTTTTTCTCTCCTGGGAAAAGAGAAAAAATATTGATGACATCCTGGACTACACAGATTTTTGACCAATCATATGCCCTGTTTACACTTGGTATTAAGATGGCTTTTGGTCAATAGGATCAGAAGTAGATGAGGAAGAAACATTCCCGTTTACACCTGGTGTTGTAATCCATCTCTTTTGTCCACTTTCAACCACTTCTGTCCTGATTTCTTCGAGGGAGGGGTCTATGCAAATGTATGGGTTTTTTCAGGTCTTTCAATCAAATGGACGAAATAAGCTCACACAAGTTACCACACAAACAATAATGTGCACTTTAAATGGACGCAGGTGTGTATCTGCAATTATATGGCCTGATGAAGCGTAGAACTAGAAAACATTTAACTCTTCACACTTTATAGCACCTTTTTGCCCGTCTTTTTGTGGCCTCTGTTGAAATTAACAGTTGGAGAGCCTTTGCCCTAAGTGCAGATCCCTTTTCTAATTTTTTTTATTAACCCCTTCATTGCTGTGTGCTTTTTTCCTGCATCATGGCTGATCGGTAGATTGTGCCCCAAAAAAGCCCCCGCCGCCCCCCATTCATTTCTAGGGCGGTAATTTTTGAGTGCGACTCTGTGTGTGATTACTTTTTAGGACCATTTGACCTTTTCCAATCAAGTCCACAATTGTGTGTGTGTTCACATAGCAAGTGCCACAAAAGGCACCAAGTGTCAATCCGACGAAGTAAAAAATAAATAAAAAGTAATATTTTCAGTCAAACTTAAATTTTAGGTTAAATTAAAGGCTAAAACTCTCTTTGTTATACTGTATAACCAGTTCAAAAGAACTAGTGAAGATACAGAGGCATATTCACATATATTCATATGATTTTTATCTGAAAATCTTGTTGTTGATCAAATTATAAATAAATAGGATCTTAAAGTAGCCTACATCCACATAAAACAACAGTTCTCTCATAAAATATTTAATGTAGCAAAGATCATAGAAACAAAAAAAATGTTCTGGATGGTAAAACTAGATACATTTATAAAGCAAAGCATGTTTTTTACACATATACACAAATAGCAATATAATAATGAAGATTATTATGATGCATTGTGGATTTCACACGACTGATGGTAAAATACAGCCCTCTTGTGGGTGAATAAAGCATTACACTTTAGATTTTCACTCAATGAGAATTGAGGTCTGCAATTTGGAGATATATATATATACAGTATCTCACAAAAGTGAGTACACCCCTCGCATTTCAGCAAACATTTTAAGTATATCTTCTCAAGGGACAATACTATAAAAATGAAAGTTGGATATATTTTAAAGTAGTGAATGTGCTGCTTGTATAGCAGTATATATTTACTGTCCTCTGAAAATAACTCAACAACACACAGCCATTAATGTCAAAATAGCTGGCAACAAAAGTGAGTACACCCTAAGTGAACATTTCAAAACTGTGTTCAAAGTGTCAATATTTTGTGTGAGCACCACTGTTATCTAGCACTGCCTTATGTTCACCAGAGCTGCACAGGTTGTTGCTGGGATCCTCTTCCACTCCTCCATAATGACATCACGGAGCTGCCGGATGTTAGACACATGGCACTTCTCCACCTTTCGCTTGAGGACGCCCCACAGGTGCTCAATAGGGTTCAGGTCTGGAGACATACTTGGCCACTCCATCGCCTTCAGCTTCCTCAGCAAGGCAGTTGTCATCTTGGCGGTGTGTTTGGGGTCGTTATCATGCCGTTCGGCCCAGTTTCTGAAGGGAGGGCATCATGTTCTGCTTGAGAATGTCACAGTACATGTTGGAATCCATGTTTCCCTCAATGAAGCGCAGCTCCCCGGTACCAGCAGCACTCATGCAGCCCCAGACCATGATGCTACCACCACCATGCTCGACTGTAGGCAAGACACAACTCCTTACCAGGTCGCCACACATGCTGGACACCATCTGAGCCAAACAAGTTTATCTTAGTCTCATCAGGCCACAGGACATGGTTCCAGTGATTCATGCTCTTGGACAGGTTGCTTTCAGCAAACTGTTTGCGGGCTTTCTTGTGAAGAGGCGTCCTTCTGGGACGACGGCTATGCAAACCGACTTGTTGCTGTGTGCGGTGTATGGTCTGAGCACTGACAAGCTGACCTTCCGCTTCTGCAACCACTAAAGCAATGCCGGCAGGAATCATGCGTGTTTTTTGAAGCCAGCTTCTGCACCGGACGCACAGCACGAGGACTCAACTTCTTTGATTGACCCTTGCGAGGCCTGTTCTGTGTGGACCCCGAGTCACCCCGTCTTGAAAAACCTCTGTATGACCCTGGCCTGTTACTGTAACTCAGTTTCAGGGTGTTACCAATCTTCTTATAGCTTAGGCCATCTTTGTGGAGAGCAACAATTCTAATTCTCAAATCCTCAGAGAGTTCTTTGCCATGAGGTGCCATGTTGAACATCCAGTGGTCAATATGAGAGAATTGTACTCAAAGCACAAATTTGAACTGCTCTAATACAAGATACACAAATTTCTATGGTCTGTCAAGCAGACAAAAACATGAAAATGATGAATACGACATGTGGCTTTGCATGGTTAAACAACGTACAGCTATTATCACTTAGGGTGTACTCACTTTTGTTGCCAGATATTTTGACAATAATAGCTATATGCTGAGTTATTTTCAGAGGACAGTAAATATATACGGCTATACAAGCAGCACATTCACTACTCTAAACTTTCCAACTTTCATTTCTATAGTATTGTCCCTTGAGAAAATATACTAATATGTTTGCTGAAATGTGAGGGGTGTACTCACTTTTGTGAGATACTGTATATATATAATTTTTTTCGAGTCTTTGGAAAAGTGACCTATCATATGAGAAATTAAATAATATAATCTTTTGTCTTACCTGTATAGTTACTGTCATCTGATGATGCACAAATACATGGGGGGAAAACAAGAGCCACATAGAGTTAAACAGATCATTCATATTAATAAAACACATATAGTTGAGTTTGTGTAATTGACAGTTGACTCAAATCATATCTATACTCACAGACACAGAGTGGTTTAGGTGAGTCCCATTTGCCCAGTTTGGTACAGTGAGCGATATTGAAACCGTCCAATAGGAAGCCAGCATGACAGCTGTAATGAATAACTGTGCCCTCTACTGGTTGTCCAGAGGGCTGCAGCGTCGCCCTCCCGTTCTCCAGAGACATCCAGGAACGCGGGCAAACCAATACTGAGAATTTTAGCAACACTTTTAGCACATGCTGACATCCTTTCAGCACATTTCTACTACCTTGAAATTACACAGCTTTAAAGTGTTATACCACTACCACAACAACACATGGACAATTACCGGTACATTTAAATAAAATACTAGTTGTTTTATAGTTGTTTTAAGTGAATAACATATCATAGAAATTATTCTAATATACTGATTTGGTGCTCAATTGATATTGGTTCTACATTTTTAATAATGGTACTTATCATAAATGTTGAAAACAGCTTTGACTGCTTAATATTTTTGTGGAAATCATAGATTTTTTCAGTATTCTCGGTATGAATAGAAAATTAAAAAACGGCATTTATTTGAAATAGAAATCTTTTGTAACATTATAAATGCCTTTGTCACTTTTAAATGTCACATTTAATGTGAATAAAAGTGTTTATTTTTGTATCTTACTTACCTTAAACCTTTGAATGGCAGTGTGTCATGGTTTCCACAAAAATATTAAGCAGTAAAATCTTTTTCAACATTGAAAGAGGAAGACATTTTGAAATATTTAGCATCAAATCAGCATATTAGAATGATTTTTGAAGGATCATTATGGCTGGTGAAATTTTTTTTTTTTCTTTCAAAGTAATAAATTACATTTTAAACATATTAAATTAGAAAACCATTAGTATCCTACATGTGTACTTACTAAATAAATTAACAAATGGACATACTGATTTGCAGTGATTTTATCATGTGACAAGAAAGAGACTGTGGAGCAATACGAGAAATAATGCAAGAGAAATTGGTCAATTATAGAGTTTAGTTCATTATCCAAAAGCTTTTGACCTCAGAATGCTATTATTGACCGATCAGAATCCAGTATTTCAGGGAGCTGTGTAATAAATATAGATATTAATCAATAGAATAGGACAGCAAGGGCACTCACAGCATCTGCTGAGATGGTTCATGTCAGTCCAGGTGCCATCTGGGAGGCACTTTCGGACCTTGGGCCCCACAATAATTCTGCTTCCTCTACAGATATATTCTATCTCATAGTCTACCGGCAAGATCTCCACACTGCGGATCTACAGAGAGAAAGAAAGAGAGACGTTTTGTAGATTGAATTAGATGTTGCTAAGGTTCAAAGTCCCATCAGGACTGACATTGATGTTTATGGCTGCCAGTTTAATGTGCTGCCATAGACTTTTACCTGTTCCTGAGTCAGTCCTCTGTAGCGTATCCCTCCGTCTCTGGGGGGACGAATGATTGCACATCCTGAAAGAGAGTAAGAGAGATGGGGGAGGATGAAACGAACAGAGAGAATGACATGTTCCTGGTAAATTTACATCTGATATATTAGATTTGTGTCCCCTTGCAAGACTCCAATGCACTGTTGGCTTACAAGGATTTTAATGGTACTGTGTCTATCAAAATACAGTGCTCATACCCTTTGGATAATATTTAAGATGTTTAGCACTTTAAAAAGTGCCAGTAGCCATATCACTCTGTAACCCAAAACTGGTTGTGGTTGCCCACTGAAGGGTTGAGTCTGGTCAGTCAGTACCTGGATGGGAGACCTCCTGGGAAAACCAGGTTGCTGCTGGAAGAGGTGTTAGTGAGGCCAGCAGGGGGCGCTCACCCTGTGGTCCATGTGGGTCTTAACGCCCCAGTATAGTGATGGGGACACTACACTGTCAAAAAGCACCGTCCTTCAGATTAGATTTTAAAAGGAACACTATGCAAGATTTGTACCTTAATATAACAGCTTCGAAATCATTTAGATGGTAAGCGAACTCGTAGTAGGGCGAATCATCCCGATAGCAAAGCAGGGGGGACGCCGCTGGCAAAACCAGCAATGCAGGTTTGAGAGGTGGCGCCCCGCCAAATCTCACAAGAATCACGACTTGCTTTACGGCACGACGTCACATACATCAACAACATATGAAGCAGACTCTATGGAAGACACTAGCACACATTTCAGACGTGAATCATGGCAGAGTCGACAAAGAAAGCGCGGTCGGAAGAGTGCAGAGACGGCTCTGCGTGAGTGGTATTTACGACAGTAACGTTAAATACAAGTAGCCTACTCCACGGTCGCTGTTTGAGAAAAACGGAAACTGCATAGTGTGACTTTAAACCGAGGTCCTGACTCTCTGTGGTCATAAAAAATCCCAGGATGTCCTTCGAAAAAAGACTAAGGGTGTAACCCTGCCATCCTGACCAAATTTGCCCAGTGGTCTCTGTCCATCATCATTGTCTCCTAATCATCCCCAGCGTAGCAGATCCATTCCGAAAAGCCCAAATACATTAACATTGCCATAACCATTATCATTACCATGGCAATCTCTCTGAGAGTTGTCATGACAGAACTGAATGAATTGGTGTGGAACAATGATGCGCGGGTCAATGTATAAACAACCCGCACCCGACCGACGTTTTCAACTAGCCCGCAACTCGGACCGCAAAAAAAAGAAAAGAAAATATTGTACCCGACCCGCTTCATGACCCGCATTTTTTAAAAGTAGTAAATGCTCATCGTAGCGTCATTGGGCCATAGACGTAGGAACTAGGGGTGCGGGGGGGTGTGGCCGCCCCCCCTCCCATACGCCCCCCATCAGCCTCCCTGGCCTATAATATCCATTAATCCAGCCTGTGGAGGAGAGAAATGTTTCAGGCCCTGACGTGGTGCGTTCAGAGGTGCAGCGGCGAGAGCAGGCAGTTCTTGAGGCGGCCCATCATTTTCCATTTCAGCTGTCTAGATTCATATTATTGATGAATGCGATGTTTATGTTTCGACCCTGCTTGAAGAATTCATCAGCAGGTCAACTGAGAGAAGGCCCACTTTTGGAAAAGTGTGAAAGCCCTTAGGAGCGCAAACTGTTCTTTTTCTGAATGCTGTATGATATAGCCTAGTGTTATGTAGTAAAGGCTTGATTTATTCATTTATTTCGTTTCATTTTCTTAACAATTAAGATGCTGCATGTGTTTATCCAGTCTAATCGAAGTACTCTCCCCCGACTTTCCCAACAAAAATCCCGCCCCCTCTCAGAAAATACATAAAACTGACATTACTGAGCTATATGCGTTTAAAAGTAGCCTATTAAAATGGTACAATGGCATTGCTCTGTTCAACGTGTTGGGAAATCGGCCATTTTGTCCCGCGTCAGCATTTATTCAAAAGTTAATAAGGCTCAACATTCAAATGGTAAATAAGGATTTCCCACTTGTATTAGTAGGCTTAGGCTATTTCGCCACGTGGATGCCCAAATGAAGCTCTCACAAGCACAAAATGCAGGCATAAAATATGTTAATAAAGTATTTATTAACGCATTTTAGACGAACAAAAACAGGTAGGCTAGTACTATATAAATTACAAAGGTTTAATTGGCATCTTTATTTCAAACGGCCCGACCGACCGCGACCCGAATATCATTAAAAATATTTTTGGATGACTCATAACCGTTTGATCATTTTGGATCAACCCGCGCATCACTGGTGTGGAACAAAAACTAATCAACTGAATGAATGATTCAATGACTCACTCATAACATCAGTCGCTTGATTCATTTCTGAATGAATCAGAATTGTTAAACTAATAGTTTTAATCAATGATGTATTGACTCAGCTATGTAACCTGCATAAAGAATCACTGATAATCCCCAATGCACCACTAATGCACAGACTGAAAGACTATGTTCAGACTGTCAGTCCAAATCCGAATATTTGTGTATCCGATCGGAATCTGATTTGAAATTATTGATGTCCACACTGTGTATCGCAACTGTTCAGATCCGATTTGTGTGTCCATGCTGCTCTTTCGTTATCCGGAATATCTGCATTGGTTTCTATGGCAATGGCGTTGCGTAGGCATATGCCAAAAACAACAACAAAAACCACAACACGGAGGGGTTCGCAATAGAGATGTTGTCTCATGTCGAACATTTTACAACATGGAAACGTGTAGCCGCAGACTGGATTAGGGTGACCACCATCAAACAAACCAAATCTGGGACGATTATAAGTTTGTGTGGGACAATGTGGGACATGTTACCAACACTAGAACATAACCTGAAACTGTTATATAATGTCTATCTAACTTAATAATAACATTTGTATTGTGCCTTTCAGATGATAGAAGTTCTTTGTTCTTTAGTCCCTTCCAGAAAACACCATTACATCACAATGTAACATAACATGTCTTTATTTTACATGTCATTTAAATTTAACATCTGAGCCCAAAGGCAGCAGGCATCATGCAGATAACTATTTTTAAAACAGTTCTGACCAAGTCCAACTAAAATCCAACAAAATAAACAATGAACAAATAAAATATAAAACAACATGAAATTAGATCATTGACATTGTCTTATATATTAAGAATATATTAAACCAAAAACTCATATTGTTAGAAAAGATGTGAATTAAAACAACCACAGCAGGCAACAAGTTGATACAGTTTCTGTTAAATTAAAATTTTAACTGACCAAATTATCCATTTGTTTTCTGACAGGGAACACATGGAACGAATCACCGGTCCACATTTTGATTGACAGCCGTCACAACCTACTAGTGACCGTGTTTACTCCTTTCTTTTCAACCATCGGATAGGATTTAAAAAACGGCTGTTGTTGTATTTGTACTTCTGACGCAGCGCTGTTAAATATAGGTGAAAAACTACACCGCAAAAAGAAAAAGAAAATGCTTTGTTAAAAAGGCAAAAGACCGCATGCACATTTTCTTAATATGATAATTAAAAAACCAATAGACTGATGAAAATGCGGGATATTTTCTCAATATGCGATGTGCGGGGACAAGGGGTGAAAATGCTGTGCGGTACAACGCAAAGCGGGACAGGTGGTCACCCTAGACTGGACTCTTCTGAGGCAGCAGCAGAAACATAGGAGGCTGGAATTCATGGCTTTATTTTGCTCTGTCGTCTCCTCCAGTTTCGAAACATGTCTCCGTTATATTGTCATTTCCTGCTCGTCCGGCACTTTGCAACAACATCCCTGATAGGACAAGTACATCTCGAAGACATCTATTTGATGTCTGCATTTACATCTGCAGGAGTGTTTGCTCATCTGCAATACGTCTCCAGGACGTTTCCTGTTAGATGTCATATAGATATTTAGAAGATGTTTAAGATTTAGAATGTATATAAAACTGCTTTTTCTACTCACTTAAAGGGATAGTTCGGAGTAAAATCAACCTAGGGTCCTTTGCACTATGACCTCAAGCCAAACACCCCCCTCAAAAGCTTTTTTTCCCTTGGTCGAACATTATTTAAATTAGAGCTTATTTAGAGATATCAGCCGGATGGCTTAGTGCAGGTGCTAATGGATCCAAGGTTGTATCTCGTAAATTACCCCACTAATAATGCCCGGAATGGTACCAAACTTCTACAGTAGTACAAATAGGTTCTGTACTCATAAAACGAGGCATTGGAAAGTTTGTAAGTACATCAGGAGTTTATTTAAATAACACTTGCCTGATGGCTAATGCTACCGCTAACCCGGTCGTCGAGGTCACTTCCGTGATTTGGGAAAAGCACGTAAAAGTCCTGTCAGAAAGCGTACATCCTGCATAAGGATGTAGTGTAACGACGAATTATAATTTTTTAGAACCTATTTGTACTACTGTAGAAGTTTGGTACCATTCTGAGCATTATTAGTGGGGTAATTTACGAGATACATCGTAGGATGTATACCTGTGCTATATTGTTTCTGCAGCGACTTTCAGCATGTCTCCTACAACAACGTCTGACGTTTACGTTTTACGTGGCGTGAGAAAGTCACATAGGCCTAATCAACGCAAAATCCGATCTGAGCAGGCAGACTGAAGTGGATTTCCAGAAATGCGATTTGAATGGGATATCAAACCACATATGAATGTAGCTCGAAACCGATTTATTTATTTTTTAAATCGCATTTCATGTGATTTCTGGCCGTTCACACTAGCGATATCTGATCAGATTTCAATCGAATATGCACAAAGATCAGATTTGGACTGACAGTCTGAACATAGTAAACACAGACAAACTCAGTGATACAAACTTAGTGATTTTGATGTCCTCTTTATATTTAAACGTGGAAGTATTTCCGGTGAATGTGCAAAACTTTACATTATTTTAAGTCACTAAGAAAACAAAAATACTTGTTATTTGCTTTTATATTATTATGCTTTTTATATTTAATATTTGATTATATTTAATATTGCAGTATTTATAAAAAATAATTCATCCATGCACAATTTTTTTTTTTTATTCATGTGTCCTCATAATCTTTAATCAAAATAACTCCCCATCTCATTGCAGTGACATCTCTTCTCTTCTTTGATGATGTGTTTTTCAACGTGAAGGTGGGACAACCTGACACTCACATGAGATCACAGCCATCTAACATTCCAATCTATATATATGCCTTGCAAGGGGTATGATGTAAACCTATGAGATGAACTGTACGTGACTCTGAATTGCTTTGATTCAACAAGATTGTGTAGGCTACATATTACTTTCGCAATGAAAAGGAGACCTGACATTGCAATCCATTTTTTCCATCTATAGTTCCGGCAGAACATGATCCCACGAGGACTGAGGGCAGAT
The DNA here is from genome assembly GCF_951802725.1 of Rutilus rutilus. NCBI lineage: Eukaryota > Metazoa > Chordata > Actinopteri > Cypriniformes > Leuciscidae > Rutilus > Rutilus rutilus. Next base: position 26,644,469 of record NC_140223.1, read on the forward strand.
CGCTGTTTGAAATCCATGAAACGCAGTTTCCAGAATCTAAACAGAACGCCCTCTAATCTCACAAAGCAACAGAGGTGGGTCACTTTAGACATTCTGTGGTGTTAAATTCAACATGCACGGACCAGACATTGTCCACACACACACACACACATTACCTTCAGTCGTTGAATTATGTATGGACGAGATGAGAGTAGGAAGCAAGTAGAAAATTACAAGAAATAATAGCTGCTCCATTACTGCATCTGAACAAGAATGAGAGAGAGAGAGAAAAAGAGAGATGACTAATGATATGCTTGATTTCAGCAGGTCACAATTCACACTCATTTCAACCCAATTAAAACTGCTCGTGGAATGACAAGATCTTGTTGGCATAAAGATGTGTTAAACATAATAATAACCTGCTGTCTCATTTAATTACACCACGCACGGTCATGGAGGAGGAGGAGGAGGAGGAGGATTCGTGGAACATGGAGGCAGTTTGCCGTCCCTACACTGTAAAGATTTTATGAGCTTTCCCTCAACCACTCTTAGAGAGGAAAAGCACATCCAGGGTGGGTCAAACAACAGCATGCAACACAAACATAAGCAGACGGGTCTAATACACACACACACACACACACACACACAGCTACTTATAAAGACATTTCAAGAGGACAAAGCATTAAATAGAGAATGCTTTCATCAATATTGACTTCTGTATTGAATACACTTCAACCCAGAGGTCAATGTAACTAGATAGATACGATAGATAGATAGATAGATAGATAGATAGATAGATAGATAGATAGATAGATAGATAGATAGATAGATAGATAGATAGATAGATAGATAGATAGATAAAGATGGAGGGAGAGCTTTGGGGACTCCATAGGAAAGAGACAGGAGATGATTCAGGGAGGTGAGGATCAGAGGGATCAGTTAAACTTTAAACATGTCTCTACAGCACTCCACCTCATTAATTCTGTACGGCAGCGGAGCACGACACTTGAAAATCCAGAGTTCGGAGATTATAGTAATCCAAACACGCACAGGACGAACAGGATGCACTAACAACGATTGGTTTGCATTGCACTGTTGAACAAATAGGTTTTCGGCTTTTTTGATTATCCTAATTGACCCTGTAGTTCATATTTTACCTAACACTTTTAAATATACTGTTAAACAGCTAAAATTGAATTAAGACTTTATAAAACTGTGGCAGCTGCATGAATGTCATGTTTTCTAGGGAGTGGATGTGGATGGAGGTTTGTTTTTTATGTTAAAACAGTTGTTTAGATTTTAGATTTAATTTTTTTCATTGACAAAAACTTTCAAAATACGCTCAAATGTTGGTGTTTTTTAAATGCTTAAGTCATTTAGTCTTCTTCATTGGTTCATAAATTCATTATTTATTATTGTTTTTATTATTATGAGTTATTATTTTGTCTTGTTCAATGTTCAAGCGTCTGTTATGTCAAATATTCATCAGATAATGAGAGATGCTCCTGGTGAATGTATATTTGATAAATAAAGAATTTCATTAGGCCCCTCTTATTTTCATTTTTAAAGATTATAAACAAATCTTGCCAAACTATATATAAGCAAGACATTCTTTCTTGTTTTGAAACAGCTGTTTGCATTTACATTAAGAATGTTCTTTCTTTTTCTGACAAAACCTAAAAAAATATGCTCAAATGTTTTTTATATGATTGACCTCACATGCTCAAGTCATTTACTCTTCTTCTATTTAATCATCTTCCTGCTATATTTTTATATTTAATTATTTTGACATTAAATCTCCCTTTTACTTTTTTGTGACTTTTAGTCTATACAGTGAATAATAATTTGCACTATTGCGCTAATAGCTTTAGCTTATATTTCAGATATCAAACATTAAAAATACATCCCCACAAGACTGAGACAGTGTCATGAATGTGATATTGGCTCGGTTAAGGGTTTGCTGAGAGGTTAGGAAAAATATTTTCAGCACCAAGGACAAGTCCTTTCGGCTGGTCCCCATACAGATTGACCACTGCTGCTTTATTATTCTAATGTTGTGTTGTATAATATGACGTTTTCTGGTCTAAAAATATATGTTGTCGTGAGGGATGATGCTTCCCTGAAGTTTCCATACTAACATGGCTGCGAATGTCGTCAGCGTGCTGTAGTTAGTCTACTACACCTTTAAGCGCACCGTTTGTGAAGTTTTGTGTCCCGTGCAAAGCATACTAAGAGTTCGGTTCGTTAAACAAAATATATCTGTCAGACATGCATGATAAAACAGCCGTGAGCCACTTCTTCAAATAAAACACATGCGAAACACAAACGAAACTCAAACAAGCGCAGACATCATGTTAAAGTCTTTTACTCACAGTAAAGGCCCGGTGCAGCTCCAGCAGGACCGACCCGAAGAAAAGAAAGACAATTTCCGTTCAGTGAGAGTTTAAATGCAATATCCACACTAAGCGCGATGTCGCTTTGATCTTGCGAATCTGTGCATCACATTTGCGGATTGCTTTATGGCTTTTAGAGAAGGGTCTGTATTGCTTTTCATTAGATCATCGGAGGTGTAAATCACAGGCTACATAGAGTAACATTATCTTCATAGCGCTCATCCTTCCTCCTTCCTTCCTTCCTTCCTTCTTTTTTTTCCCACTCCCTCCTCAATCTCACTTACTTGTGACGTAACGGGGGAACGCAGCGTACGTCATTTCATCCTTGCATCACGAGGCATCTTCTGTGCTCAGTGTAGGCCTATATAATTGAGAACTACTTTTATAACCTATTTTGTATTATTTTCTTTATATACTTTATTTTATACATACTTATATATATATATATATTTTTTTTTTTTCGTTTTATAATGTTATTAGGCAATGTGGATAATTAAAATACATTTAAATGAATTATTATTATGTGTCAATTAATTAATTACAATAGTTTCACCAATGATTGATTTACATATATTTATATATACCGATAAAATAGTTCTTAAAGGGATAGTTCACCCAAAAATGAAAATTCTGTCATCATTTACACACCCTCAAGTTGTTCCAAACCTGTACGTTTCATTCTTCGGCTGAACACAAAAGAAGATCTTTTGAAGAATATGGGTTACCAAACAGTTGACCCCATTGACTTCCTTAGTATATGGAAGAACAAAAAATACCCATAAGCTGTTTGGTTAAAGAACAATAATCTTCTTTTGTGTTCAGCAGAAGAAATAAATTCATACAGGTTTGGAACAACTTTAGGGTGAGTAAATGAGGACAGAATTTTCATTTTTGGGTGAACTATTCCTTTAAGACCAAGTTTAAAAAACACATTAAAACATTCATTATTTTGTTCTGTAAAGCACCCAAATTTATTCTTAACAAAGTCACATTTGGCCTCTATTTAAATAAACAACATTAATATTTATTTAACACTGTTTAAACCCTTTGTTTACTAATCTTTGCAGAGTGAATATGTATGTACAAACACGTTATGGACATACAGTTAGATAGTTTTCCCTTCCTCTAGAATTGTCTTCTGTTCCTCTAAGCTATTCATTATGGGCACAGTCGTCTATTTATACTTTGCTCTTTAATAATTGAGAAGAGATGAATCCTTCCAAAGAGTCTATTTTCAAGACGATCTTCACTGTAAAAAATGAGGTGTTAGCAGAATGAGGTTAAATGAATGAATGAACTAAAAATGTCCACTAACCTTAAAAATGTAAACTCTGCCTTCATTGACCTATTTAGATGAAGTAACTATAAGACAATGTTTAACTTTAGTTCTATGCACAATTGCAAATTGTGCAAATAACCGCAACACTTTTGTTTTTGCCCCCATTTTTCATGAGCTGAACTCAAAGATCTAAGACTTTTTCTATGTACACTAAAGGCCTATTTCTCTCAAATATTGTTCACAAATCTGTCTAAATCTGTGTTAGTGAGCACTTCTCCTTTGCCGAGACAATCCATCCACCCCACAGGTGTGGCATATCAAGATGCTGATTAGACAGAATTAGATGCTTTGTTTCCAGACAAGACTTAGAGAAACTTGTTCATGCTTTCATCACCAGCAGGGTGGATTATTGTAATGGACTCCTCACTGGCCTTCCCAAAAAGACCATAAGACAGTTGCAGCTCATACAGAACGCTGCCGCTAGGATTCTGAGCAGAACCAGAAAATATGAACATATCACACCAGTCCTCAGGTCTTTACACTGGCTCCCAGTTAGATTTAGGATTGATTTTAAAGTATTATTACTGGTATATAAATCATTCAATGGCCTAGGACCTCAAAACATTGCAGATATGCTCACTGAATATAAACCCAACAGATCACTCAGATCATTAGGATCATATCAGCTAGAAATACCAAGGGTTCACTCTAAGCATGGCGAGTCTGCTTTTAGCTATTATGCCAGCCGCAGCTGGAACCAGCTTTCAGAGGAGATCAGACGTGCTCCTACAGTAGTCACATTCAAATCCAGACTCAAAACACATCTGTTTAGCTATGCATTTACTGAATGAGCACTGTGCCGCTGTTCGTCCGACTGTTTGTACTGTACTGTTTTTTTTATTATTATTATTTTAATTTCTTCTATGTAAAGCACTTTGAATTGCCATTGTGTATGAAATGTGCTATATAAATAAACTTGCCTTGCCTAAGTGACAACTTTTTGAGTTGAGTAAACTTAAAAAATTTAAAGGCAGAACAAGAACTTACTTTTTTAAGTTAAAAATGTTTTTCTTGTTCCAAGTACACTCTTGAGAAAGAAAGACTTTAAGATTAGTCAGTAAACAAAACATAAATTATGAAAATATATAAAATGTTATAATTCTACAAAAAAAGGCAGGAAAAGGTAAAAAGGCAACAGTCATAATCAGATTGCCCAGTGAAAGGAAAAGGATTTTGAAACAGAACCTTGTGAAATATTTTCGTCTCTTTCTTTATCAGCATCTAAACAGCTCAGGAGTCAGGAAGGTATAAGCAGATGCGGTGTAAGAACTGACAGGATGGTACAAGTTGCCAGAGAAAGAGCGCAAGGATGACTTCAGAGAGAATAAATTACAGTCAAAGTCTTATTTCAGTCATCTGCTGGAGCTTCACTTTCTTATCAGAGGAGAGGACTGCGCACCTTCTCTGCTCTTGCACTTTTGATGGTGGCAGTTTATTAAAATCAGGAACGACATTTGCTGGCAGATGAACCCTGAATTAAATTTACAACACCTGGATAACAAGGATGTGCTGTGTGTGTGCGGCGCGCGCGTGTATATACAGACCCTTTCCAAAAAAAATTTATATCATGGAAAAGTTTATTTATTTCCATAATTCCATTCAAAATGTTAAACTTCCATAGATTATAGATTCAGGGCCCACAACTTAAATGATTTCAAGTATTTAGTTGTTTATTTGTACATAATTTGGGCTTCCAGCTCATAAAACCCACGAAAACAGGATTTTAAAAAATTAGAATATTACATGAAATCACACAGTAATTACACAGTGATACCATGGTCATTGAACCAGGTTTTGGTTCTTTTGGCAGTGTGGGCAGGTGCAAATCCTGCTGGAAAATGAAGTCAGCATCTCCATAAAGCTTGTCTGCTGAAGGAAGCATGAAGTGCTCTGAAAATGTCCTGGTAGACGGCTGCGTTGACTCTGGATTTAATAAAGCACAGTGGACCACAGTCCTCTTTTCTGATGAGAGCAAATTTTGCATCTCATTTGGAAACCAAGGTCCCAGAGTCTGGAGGAAGAATGGAGAGGCACACAATCCAAGATGCTTGAAGTCCAGTGTGAAGTTTCCACAGTCTGTGTTGGTTTGGGGAGCCATGTCATCGGCTGGTGTTGGTCCACTGTGCTGTCCACTCAACGCAGCCGTCTACCGGGACATTTTCAGAGTACTTCATGCCGCCTTCAGCAGACAAGCTTTATGGAGATGCTGACTTCATTTTCCAGCAGGATTTGCACCTGCCCACACTGCCAAAATAACCAAAACCTGGTTCAATGACCATGGTATCGCTGTGTAATTACTGTGTGATTTCATGTAATATTCAAATTTTTTGAAATCCTGTTTTCGTGGGTTTTATGAGCTGGAAGCCCAAATTATGTACAAATAAACAACTAAATACTTGAAATCGTTTAAGTTGTGGGCCCTGAATCTATAATCTATGGAAGTTTAACGTTTTGAATGGAAAGGGTCTGTATATGGACACTTTTAAAATGTAACTTATTAAATATAAAATATGTTTTATGCATTTTGTGATGTTGTGCCTGGAGTGTAAAACTAATGTACACGTTTCACGTTTCAATTGTATATTTTTTGTGAAAACGGTTAGATGGAAGCTGTCCTCTGCAACCAAGGAGACTGTACAGTACCTGTCAACTGTTTGAAAACAATAAAAAAAGTTTCATGTTTTTGAAAGATGTCTCTTATGCTAACCAAGGCTGCATTTATTTAATCAAAAATACAGTAGTACTGCAAAATATTACAAATTAAAAGAACAGATTTTAGTTGAATGTAGTTTATTCCTGTGATCAAAGCTGAATTTTCAGCATCATTACTCCAGTCTTCAGTGTCACATGATCCTTCAGAAATCATTCTAATATGATTTGATGCTCAAGAAACTATTGAAAATAGTTGTGCTGCTTAATATTTTTGTGGAAATTGTGATGCCATTCAAACATTTGTGTTAAGATTTTAAAAAGAGAGAGAAATTAATACTTTTATTTACTATAGGATGCATTAAATTGATCAAAAGTGACAGTGAAGATATTTATAATGTAATAAAAGTTTTCTATTTAATAAAGGCTTTAATAAATAAATGTATTAAAAAATAAATGCTGTTCATTGAACTTTCTATTCAACAAAGATACCAAAGTATCACCATTTCCACAAAAACATTAAGCAGCACACTTACTGTTTTGAACATCGATAATAATAATAAATGTTTCTTAAGCAGCAAATCATCATATTAGAATGATTTCTGAAGGATCATGTGACACTGAAGACTGGAGTAATGATGCTGAAAATACAGCTTTACCATCACACGAATAAATTACATTTCAAAATACAGTATATTTCAAATAAAAAACAATTTTAATTTTTAATATTTTGCAATATACAGTTTTTACTGTATTTTTGATTCAATAAATGCAACCGTAGTGAACATAAGATAATTTTGTTGTTTCTCTTATTGTTTAGATAATTGTAATGTTTCCAGACTTTTGACAGGTACTGTACGTATATATATTCTGCCCACATGACCTTAATATCTCAATTTCTGACTTGCCTTTAAAAAAAGTAGATATTAAATCTAACTAAAATAGAACTAAAAAAAAAATCTCCAAAATAATATAAATTCATACATATACATTTATTGCTCCATCAGACATCACCACTGTGCACATCTTCACACAGAACACGTTAAATACAATAATATAAACATAATAATATCAAAATAGCCAAGATGTATAAAGCACACTGAATGAACAAAGACTCTCAGATAATCAGGACAAACAAGCATTTCAAGACACTTGAAATTCTTTAAATGAAAATAAATTCTGAAATGTAGAAAAGTGATTGTCTTAAACAGCAAAATGATCAGCAGAAAACCCTGCACTGAGAATAAAAATCACTTCATTTCTCCAACTTCACAAAATCTGTACTTCTGTCATAATCAATGTTTCTTCTGATAAAAAGGCCGGAGTGCACTAACGCAAATGAGACGAACATAAAGCGAGCCTCACGCGTGCATTAAGAACTGTAGGATTTGATTGGAAAGTGTACAGTGTGTCGCTGGGGCACAAAGCACTTTTTTGTAAACCACTATTTCTAAGTCAGCATGGGATTAAAATATAGAAAAAAAATCAGTGACATTTTAGAGCCTAGCATTATGATTAATGGCATTTTACCTTTAAAGAGTGAATTAAAGTTCATCAGCGGTCAGTAAAATTCAATAAGCCTCATTTTATCATTATGTCAGCTATAGAGACTATAATAATAAGGTTTTATACATTTGCATAGAAAAATATTAGGTGCTTAATAGGATGAAAAAATATATTTGTTGTATTTTATAATTAAGTTGAATAGCAGGGTTACTAGCCTTGCAAGTATTGTCAGTCATTTACCACTTTATTTGAGATACTCAAACAGGACAAACTTCTCATGTGATGGTTGGGTAAAAAAAAATAATTTAAAATAATAATAATTATTATTATCATCATCATCATTCTCTTTTGTCTTTCTCAAGAACTGATAAAAAAGGCTCAACAATAAATACTAATTAAGAGTTGCTCTGTCAGTCAAGAAACAAGCTCCTCGTGTAAGGAAACCATCATTGATGGATGCACTCATAAACTCACACTTCTCATGTGTTGTTTGAGAAACTCCTCTGAAATGTCTAAATTTTTGGGGAATTTTTTATCGTTCTCCATCCCGTCTCTCTCCCCCTCCTCCCCTGAGAGACTGACGTTACTGCTGAGATGACCGAGGTGTTCGACTGAGTCATACTTTCCAAGATCGGAGATGATGGTCTGGAAGCTGACGATGGAAAGAGAGTCTGAACCAGATCTGGTCACCTCAGGTCTTCCCATGTCCACCCACCTGGAGTTTTGATGTGTCTCCACCCACTCTCTGGTGTTAGTCACGCCTTCTTTCCCATCCACCCAATCGCTTGGTCTCGGGTAGCCTCCACAAGCTCCGCCTTCGGTACCCGTGCTGCTGATTGCCTCTGCTCCTACAGGAGGGCTCCGCCCACCGCACGATTTGATTGGTCCGTGCTTTGGTCGCTCCTGCTCCCTCTGGGCATGAATCTCCTCGCTGATTTGCTCCAGGTGGCGCAAGGTGCTGGAGTAGTTCAACTTGGCTTTGGAAATATGATTCTCTAACTCTAAAATTTTTGACTTGTGCTCCTACAAAAACATTTTTGACTATGTTCAGTTCACATACTTTCACTGTGAATGGTGAATAATAAATCTTAATCAATCAACCATAGACCATATTAATCTAAATAAAAATTGTCATGATTTACTCGCCTTCATGTTGAGCTATGGCAACAATAAGAGTTTAAATTTGTAAAACAAATAGTTTGCTTGTATGAGGATTATAATCATTAACTAAAACTATTAAAAACATTTCTGTTATTTGAAATAAAGCTGAAATAAAAATTAAATATAAATATTAGCTTAAAAACTGAAACTAAATGAAAATTAGAGCTGCCTTGGCAATAAACTAAATTAAGTTTGAGTTGAAGCTTAGTTGAAAATTATTAACTGGAAATAAATAATAAATAAAACTGAAATTAAAATAAATGAAACCCAAATAGCAATATTATTAATGACAAAAGCACATAACGAAATGACTAAAACTGGGGGGGGGATGACTAAAAATATTAATAACATTACAATAAAATAGAATAAAAAATTTAATAAAAAGCTATTTTAGAGATTCAGAAGTCTTGAAATATTGCGCAAAAAGTCATTTATGGACTGCTTTTATGTATTAAAAAAATTATAAATAATAATATGGGTTTGGAAGGACATGAAGGCGAGTAAATGATGACCGGATTTTCATTTTTGGTTAATCTATTCATTCAATTTTAGTAGGCATGGCCATATTTTTCAACACCAACACTATACAGTGGGCAACACAAATATTGGCATCCTTGGTAAATATGAGAAATGAGAGTTTGTTTTTTCCATTTTTCCTCTTAGTCTTTCATTCAAATTATTCACAAAAATCAAACCTTTAATTAAAGTTAATATACACAAAATATAAATGTGGGATAAATGCAATGTTTTTTCTCCAAAATATTTATACCACAATTACCACTCACTTAAGTATATTCCCATTCATATGGAATATTTATAAGTTCAACTTAGTGATCAGGAATACATAAGTGTTAAGTCATGATGACGTCCTGTTTCACTGGACTCTAAATATGAAGTGACAATTCCTATAGTCATCCATCACTGTGGGAAAGACCAGTAATGATGTGGGAAAGACCAGTAATGATGTGTGACAAAAGGTTGTTGAGCTGGACAAATCATGAAATAGCTATAATAGTTTAATTGTCGAAATGAGTATTTCGACAATTAAACTATTATAGCTATTTCATGATTTGTCCAGCTCAACAACCTTTTGTATCGTAAAACCTTTCCCTATCGTAGAACATAGCAGTCACCTGACTCAAACCCCATAAAAAAACCTGTTGGATGAGCTGAAGAAAAGAGTCCACGAGCATGGACCTCTGAATCTGAAGGATCTGGAGTGATTCTGTATGGAGGAATGCTCTCAGATCTCTTGCATATGTTTATCAACCTTATAAGAGAAGATCCATAGCGGTCATCTTGGCAAAGAGAGGTTGCACAAAGAATTAAATGATCGGGTGCCGCTAATTGTACATTTATTTCAGGGGGAAAAAATCGTTTTATGAAAACAATTTCTTTCTTACAATTGTTTGACTTTAATTAAAGCTTAGATTTTTGTGAATATCTTGAAGGATAAATTGCACAAATAAGTTTTCACAGTCAGTTTTGCTCATATTTACCAAGGCTGCCAATATTTGTGGAGCCCACTGTGCAACTGTAATGAGATCGCAACACACCTCTAGAATGTCATTGAACTGAGCCTTAAGCTCGAAGTAAGACTTGGACTTCATGATGGATCTCTTCAGCGACTTCTGCAGCTCCTGTACGCGGGCTTCGGCCTCCTGACACAGCTGGGTGACACGCATGTGCTCGCGTTCACTCTTCATGCGCTCCTCCTCCGCCTCGTTCACCTGGACACCCCAGAAAAAGTTTTTTGAACTGGACCTTGTTCTCTTTGTACTTGCAGATTCTATGGGTCATATGGGGGGTTAATTGTGCATTTGTTACATATTGTTATGTACATAAACAGGCTTTTGTTTGTGCAATGAAATATAAAACACACACACATATATATACACATATACACATATATATATATATATACACACACACACACATATACATATATATACACATATATATATATACACATATATATATATATATATATATATACAGTGCAATGCATAAGTGAATACACCCATGCTAAAGTTGACTAAAAAGAGGAATAAAAAATCATATTTTGGAAATTGAACTTAATGCCTTAATTTAAAAAATTAGGAAAAATCCAACCTTTAAGGACACCAATTTTCTTTGTGAATGAATAATGTATCGTAAATAAATAAATGTTCTTCCTTAAAATACATGGTGCATAAGTGAGTACACCCCTATGTTAAATTCCCATAGAGGCAGGCAGATTTTTATTTTTAAGTATTTAAAAAAAAAAAAAAATTAGGATACTATGCATCCTGATAAAGTTCCCTTGGCCTTTGGAATTAAAATAGCCCCACATCATCACATAGCCTTCACCATACCTAGAGATTGGCATGGGGTACTTTCCATAAGATCATCTCTCAATGCATATCAAACTAGCTTTTAGGCTAAGTGAAATAAAACCATGCCAATCTCTAGGTATGGTGAAGGCTATGTGATGATGTGGGGCTATTTTAATTCCAAAGGCCAAGGGAACTTTATCAGGATGCATAGTATCCTAAAAAAAAAAAAAAAAAAAATACTTAAAAATAAAAATCTGCCTGCCTCTATGGGAATTTAACATAGGGGTGTACTCACTTATGCACCATGTATTTTAAGGAAGAACATTTATTTATTTACGATACATTATTCATTCACAAAGAAAATTGGTGTCCTTAAAGGTTGGATTTTTCCTAATTTTTTAAATTAAGGCATTAAGTTCAATTTCCAAAATATGATTTTTTATTCCTCTTTTTAGTCAACTTTAACATGGGTGTATTCACTTATGCATTGCACTGTGTATATATATATATATACACTCACCTAAAGGATTATTAGGAACACCTGTTCATTTTCTCATTAATGCAATTATCTAATCAACCAATCACATGGCAGTTGCTTCAATGCATTTAGGGGTGTGGTCCTGGTCAAGACAATCTCCTGAACTCCAAACTGAATGTCAGAATGGGAAAGAAAGGTGATTTAAGCAATTTTGAGCGTGGCATGGTTGTTGGTGCCAGACGGGCCGGTCTGAGTATTTCACAATCTGCTCAGTTACTGGGATTTTCACGCACAACCATTTCTAGGGTTTACAAAGAATGGTGTGAAAAGGGAAAAACATCCAGTATGCGGCAGTCCTGTGGGCGAAAATGCCTTGTTGATGCTAGAGGTCAGAGGAGAATGGGCCGACTGATTCAAGCTGATTGAAGAGCAACTTTGACTGAAATAACCACTCGTTACAACCGAGGTATGCAGCAAAGCATTTGTGAAGCCACAACACGCACAACCTTGAGGCGGATGGGCTACAACAGCAGAAGACCCCACCGGGTACCACTCATCTCCACTACAAATAGGAAAAAGAGGCTACAATTTGCACGAGCTCACCAAAATTGGACAGTTGAAGACTGGAAAAATGTTGCCTGGTCTGATGAGTCTCGATTTCTGTTGAGACATTCAGATGGTAGAGTCAGAATTTGGCGTAAACAGAATGAGAACATGGATCCATCATGCCTTGTTACCACTGTGCAGGCTGGTGGTGGTGGTGTAATGGTGTGGGGGATGTTTTCTTGGCACACTTTAGGCCCCTTAGTGCCAATTGGGCATCGTTTAAATGCCACGGCCTACCTGAGCATTGTTTCCGACCATGTCCATCCCTTTATGACCACCATGTACCAGAGCATGTGAGCGGAGTGGAGCGGGAGCGAGCGGGGAGCGCGAGCGGGCGGATCTTGGACAGAGCGCAGAGCGGCAATTTCAAAAGGACGGAGCGTCGCATTTCCCGCTCCAATTTCGCTCCGCTCACACCACGAGTCTGAAGCATGCTCAGTCAAGCCTGACCCTGAATCCATTTGTCTTGCACAGTCATCAACAGTAGACTATTTTCAGGCAAAACTCGGCTCAATAATGGAGTTCAAAAAGTAAAATGAGAATTCATACAGGTGTAGCCTATCAATATAAGTCGCCTATAAGGCGCATCAGTCAAAAAATGCGCCATGAAGAAGAAAAAACATAGGCCTAGGCTAGCCTCGCACTGGACTATAAGTCACATTTATTTAGAAATTTATAAAAAAAAAAAAAAAAATGTTATGGACGGGACAGTTCTCTGTTACGGACGTGAGCGCTCTGAAAGCGGCACTAAGACTGCTTTAAAACTTTCACTCAGACCTCAAACAGAAAGCACAAAGCCTGTCTTTATAATTAATTTCGTTTTGTATTAATTGTATCTTAATTTTAATCAAGGTTTCATCAACCATTGTCTGGATTTAATAAGAAGTAAATATATTAGAAAATAGATAACCACGATACGAAGGCGCCGGCGTGAACCTGGAGTTTGTCTCATGAATGAACCGAAACTCAGCGTATAGCCTACTTGCCTCACACACCTGAGACATATATATAAAGCTTGAAATGTCTACTTTTAAACAGAACAATTCAAAACGAAAGAAAACAGACTGCTCTCCTGTATGAAATGTGCATTTCTCTCAGGCGCGTTCACTACTGCGAAGATCACGAGTCAGCATCTTTCCAGCCGACAGACTTAAAAAAAATTAAAATGTCTTCTGCTATATTTTACATATTCATAATCATTTTGCCGGTTCGTTGTGACAGCTTTTAGGTGCCCTTACATGTTACGTGAACGCATCAGCACTGAAAACATAGAGATTTTTTTTCTTTTGGGGGCATTTTGTTTGTTTTCAGACTTTCTCATTTGCCTGCGCGATGTTAGAGGACGCTGTTAATAAAGTTGCGAGTAGGCCTACACATTGGATTCACGTTTATTATTATAGGCTATTTAAAAAAATACCCCAGTTTTTATGCCAGTCGTATCATTTTAATCATTTTTGTTGTATTTATCCGCCACACACCTTGAAGGCCGGTCCGTGTCTGATATTGTCTGATTTTAAACCGGTCCGTGGCGCAAAAAAGGTTGGGGACCGCTACAAGTGATATACATGTAGATTTTTTTTCCTTTTTTGGAGCGAGCGGGGGGTGATTTGAGTGGAGCGCGAAGCAAACTGCGTTGAGCGCTGAGCGAAAATGAGCGGAGCGGCCTGATGTAGCTTTGAGCGGGGGAGCGGAGGGGTGAACAGTTCAGTGAGCGATGAGCGGAGATTCTCACCGCTCCACTCCGCTCACATGCTCTGCCATGTACCCATCCTCTGATGGCTACTTCCAGCAGGATAATGCACCACGTCACAAAGCTCGAATCATTTCAAATTGGTTTCTTAAACATGACAATGAGTTCACTGTACTAAAATGGCCCCCACAGTCACCAGATCTCAACCCAATAGAGCATCTTTGGGATGTGGTGGAACGGGAGCTTCGTGCCCTGGATGTGCATCCCACAAATCTCCATCAACTGCAAGATGCTATCCTATCAATATGGGCCAACATTTCTAAAGAATGCTTTCAGCACCTTGTTGAATCAATGCCACGTAGAATTAAGGCAGTTCTGAAGGCGAAAGGGGGTCAAACACAGTATTAGTATGGTGTTCCTAATAATCCTTTAGGTGAGTGTATATATATATATATATATATATACACACACACACACACACACACACGTATGTACTTGCAAAATGATGCAGAATGCTGTTATGATACATGATTCCGTCAAGTCGGCTCAGTAAGAAAACATGCTCAAAGTTCAAGGTTAGAGACTTAACTGCTTGATACCACTTGATAAGAGAAGCTGAGGGAAAGTGGCATACCTTTGAGGTAGCATGATTCAACATCTCTTGCCAGGTTGGATCCAGCGTCTTGACCGCAGTGAGGCCCTGTTCAGCCACATGGACCATCTCTCGAGCAGCCGAGTGCATGGACACCGCTCTCTCAAAGCTGAGCGCGGCTTTCTGGGTCTCCTGCTGGGCCTAAGAAGAGTGAAACCAACCATATTGTATTGAAGAGACAATAGGATTTTATCAGGTGAAGGTTGTGAGGACAGCCTTTGGAACACAGGCCTTTTCCGGAAGGCTAAACCGAGAGTGTGTGTGCCCGGGTACCTCCTTTGCTTTCCTGCGTGCCTCATAGTAAGGCCTGGCCTTCTCGATGCAGGACCCCAGTTCTGAACTTTTGGCCTTGAGTTTAAGCACTGATTCGTTCATTATCCTCCTGTGGCTGGACCGAAACTCCTGACAGCAAAAATAGACGCACACCATTCACAACAAGTTAATAATAAAATAAAGTGTGTGTATCAAGCAAGATCAATCGTTACTGTTAATCTTGTCTGGCATCCATAATCGTATCTGCTTTATATAGGGTGGTTATTATAGGTAATTAAGATTAAACCATAAAATAAAAAATAAATAAAATAAATAAAATGTTAACTGAAATAAATGATTAAAAAATAGATAAACAATTTATTTCAGCTAGTTGCAAAGGCAACATTTCCCATTTTCATTTAGTTTATCTTGATGTACTAAAACTGATATAAAATTAATAAAAACTATATAGACAAATTAAAGGGGCACATTAAAATGACTAAAACTTTAACATTAAAATGAAAACAAAATATAAAAATAAAACCTAACTCAGAATATTAATAAAAACTATGATAGCATCTCAATGATACTAAAATAACACTATGTGTTGCTTAATGCTTAATAATCAAGCTAGGCTAGTAGCAGAAAGGTTGCCGAGTGAATCCCAAGTATAGTCTATCTATAACCTGAAATTATAATCATGTACACTGAGTGTACTCAATCTTGATTAAAAGTGTCAAGCTTTTCACTCTGACTTGGCCAGAAAGCATATTTGTGAGAAATCAAGATCAATAAAAACGCGACATGAAATACAACTCACATCCATTTTGTTCTTCGTAACAAGAAGTTATCGCGTTCACATTCTGACTGTCATCGGACTAATAGAGTTATGGTCTGGAGATGATCAACTCATTGAAGAAAGTACACAGATTGTTTTTTGGGGTGAGTAATAAATAGCAGCCGTGCACAGAAGACCATCCAAAGTCAGGATTTTCATTAATAATTTTTCATTCATTAATAATAATACTTCCAATTTTGGTTTGTTTTTTGCCAAATCCTATCGTATACCCCCAGAACACTAGGAATATACAGCATTGCTGCATGGGACCATTCTGTTGCTTGTTTTTTTAAAGCTTAATGCTGGTCGATATATGGATGAGCACGAGCGGTAAATTTTCTCCTTTTGTTGTCCGAAAAACAACAGTATACTGCATTACAACAACACCAGGGTGAGTAGCCAGAATGATGACCTTTTTTTGTTTTTTTTAGGGTAAACTACAGTATGGCTTTTTCAAAGCACAAAACCGTTCCAAATGTCTCTGAAGTAAGGAACCATTTTCCCCCAAAAGCATTCTGAACTTCCACATACTTGGAGCTCCAGTTCCATCTTGTTGATCTCCTCGCTGGCCTCGTTCAGGCGCTCTAGTTCCTCCTAGACACAGAAACACAGCAGATGACAGACGCACAACGGTTAATGATCTTCAGTGTTGACTGATTACAAGGTTTGTGGTTCAATACAAAATAAGGGTGACACAGACACCGAAGATTTTTTGAGATTATAATAACTTCATTAAAAAACATTTGGTAAAACTTTATAATAACTAACATTATTATTATTATATAATGCCCAAAGTGGTGATGGTGAATCTAGGAAGCAAAGGGAATATAAAGAATATACAATATAACAGGTGATTTTATGACATAATAATGAAAATAATAATTATAAAGAACAAACATGTTTGTCTAAATGTTTGATTGATAGTGCACATTGAACCAGAAATGTCAAGAATTTTTTTATTTTCATAACATTCATAACTTAACGTACACGACCTTCAAATCTGTTAAACATATAATATTTGGTAATTAATAAAGAATTTGCTTAAGAGATACAAGATATTTAACAGCTTGCTCGTGGACGGCTTGGTTTTGGATCAAAACGTTTTTAAAAAAATAGTAATAAATAACTTAAATAAACAGTGTTGTATCAGCACCATCACATGTCAGTTTACCTGTATTCTGGGATCCAGTTCCTCCTCGGTGAGTGAGTTTTCATCTGGACATGTTGATCTCTCGCAGTCTTTCCTCTCCATCTCTGTTTCCTCGGATTCCCCATCAGCTTCTCTGCCGTCCTCAGTCACCTCCTCCGTCTCATTTCCTCCTCTCTCCTCCACCGAAGTTGCTCCTGAACCCGCAGGACTTTCACGCAAAGCCGCTGGATCCATTTACAGGCCTCTTCAGATATCCGAGATCAAATGTTGCCGATTAACAAGGCGCAAACTATCAGATCGAAAGCGAAAAAGAGAGGTAACGTCCCTTGTCTATATTTTAAATGTCTTTGCCTTTCTTCATTTCTATGGTAGTTTAGCTTTCTCGCTACTGCAAATGACTATCAGGAAATAAATAAACCGGATTGACGAGTTTTAAAGTTCCATGGAAGGTAATATGGAGATTACATGACCAAAAATCGTCTGAAGTCCATTAATTTATCACGAATTTACCCCATGGCTAACATCGAACTGCTTCCACCATTCAATAATTCGAAATGAGATACTCAAGTGAGGTAAATAGAAAACGCGAAACCAAACCTTTTAGGACTTTCTGGGCTACTGTAGTCCACGTTATGTAACATGCGTGTAACGTAATAGCGTGGGTGCGCATTTACGTATGTATGAGTCTTTTGTGTGGCTAATAATAATCATTTTTATTTATTATTAAAAATGAGTCATTAGATTAAATTTAACAAAACATTTATTTTCCTCTCAAAAATCCCAGTATATAAGTAAAACACAAAACATCATGTGTTTTTTCTCAACATTTTCCAATCACAATGCTATGAACCATACACATGATTTAATAATAAAGACAGTACACAGAAGTGAATCAAAACATCCAATATTTAAAGGCACTTAGAACAGTATTCACAGTTTTAAAAAAATAAGTGTTACTTTTTTAATCATATTTTACCCTCATTTTCAGTTCCTAATTGTATAACTGGTCAGGATAAGTCTAATCTGTCAGTTTAATGAAGCGACTAAAAGTTCTCACGTAAATCCTAGTTGACATTATATACACAAATAATGAAACCTGAGGAAAACGTCTGAGTGATCAATTAATCTGTTATTGTCTTTGGTATCATCTTATCTTCGTCCTGAAACCCCCCTGGAAGTTTTTCCATCACAAAGCAGCACAATGGAATTTTAAGACAATTACTCTCATGAATGATGTGAAGGGAATGATGGTAACAGATAACATGCTATATTATTTTCATGTATTTTGCACCTTCAAAAAAAGAAATATTGTGATGTAGGCACAGCCCACCTCAACTCCAGCTTGGATCATATTGACTCCAACCAGCAGGTGGAGCTAAATAGACTCTCTTTCCACGAAAAAGGAAACTAACTGCACCTCTATACCCAGCTCGTGGGACTCCTGACTTCAGGTCGTCCATTACGCCAAGATTGCGAGCCAATGTCTTAAAACGATCAGGACTTGAATACTGCACCCGAAATGGGCCAGGCCCAGACAGTTTCCCACTCTGCAAATCTTCCACGGTGACAACCGGAGCACCGTAAACCTCCTTCTCAAAGCTCTCATCGTATTTATTCTTTTCTAAATAAGACAGGTCCATTTTTGTAAAAGGCACAAATTCGGTATTGAGCTTGATAAAGCGGAGGTACTTGTCGTAAAACTGCCCCAAACTCACACCCTTCCTGCCGAATGTTAAAGTTCTGGAAATTTCTGGCCTGATGCAGGACCTGTCTCTGCGTTGATCGGGGTGCCGCATCCAGTCATCCCAAAACGAGGCCGGCCATTTTGGCTCAAGCTCTGCCCAGAGGTCCTTTGTGAGCATCCAGCCCAAGCCTGGGAAAAAATCCGTCCTGTACAACAGACTCGCTTTTCCAGGGTCCACAAATCCTTCCCTGCCATTGTCATTCCAGGCAGACACGCACCACAGAGTTGGGTCTGATTTTAAAATTGGATGAAGCGATCTGAAGTACTCGAAAAAATCAGAGGCCACCTGGTGAAAAAAAGACCAAACAAACCATCAACAAAATAAAATGTGAATTCACCCCCAAAATGATACACAAAAGGAGACGCTTTGTGCTGAAGCTTTCAAGCTTAAAAAAAAAGGATGCAAAAAGCATCTATAAAAGTATTATAATGTGGTCCCTACGGCTAAATGCCAAGTCTTCTGTAGTTAACCAATGGCTTTGTGTCAGAATCAAGAGGAAATTTAGCTAATTATTCACTAAAATCTTTCTCCTCCAGTGAACTGATTCTATTAGATACTAATCTATTAAACTATTAGATACTCTCCTCCTGATGCTAATAGGACAGCTATTAACATTTTCAGTGAATAACAACGTATAAATACATATGTGTGTGTGTGTGTGTGTGTGTGTGTGTGTGTGTGTGTGTGTGTGTGTGTGTGTGTGTGTGTGTGTGTGTGTGTGTATGTGTATGTGTATGTATATATATATATATATATCTCAAAACCTTTCATCAAAGTTATACATGAATTTTGAACAATACCCGTTCTTGTCTTAGGACAACTTTAACTTTTTTGTGCCACTTCAAATGTTGACTACTGTATATATATATATATATATATATATATATATATATACACACGAGTGTGTGTGAATATGACTTGGAGGTATATATAAACATACATAAATAAATTGTGCACACACATACTATTTTATGACTTCACGAGATTTTACATATAGCGCATGAGTCTTAGCAATCATTTTCAAGATACTTTTTTATGCTTTTACGGTTTTATTGAAGCTTGAAAAATTCAGTCTCCTTTTGCTGTAATTGCATGGTTAAAAAAAAAAGAAAAAAGTATTAGCCTTAAAAAAATTCCCTTGTGTATCATCTTTGAATTTTGGATGAACTGTTCCTTTAATGACAGACTTTATACAAACAACATGCATTAAAAGGAAGTTACCTCCAGATCATCCTCCACAAGGACAACCGTTGAGTACGAAAAGGTGTTGAAAACCTGGTTGAGCGCCCAACGGTAATGCCGCGAGATTTTGTAGTAACCCTGGAACTTCTTATGCTGTGCGGGTACTGAGATATCTGAAAGATCAGGCTGTTTGATATGGGTCAGCTGACTGCCATACGAGGCGATCACATCAGATGTTTCTGCGTGTCCGCAGTCCTGGCTCACTATGATTGGGTAGAGCTCGGCCGACGGTCGGTGCTCAATGAGTTTGTCAAGACAGCGTTTCACTGTCACGCGATTACAGGCAATGACTAAAATAGGGATGACCACCGGAGATGAACGTTCTACATTTTGATTAGCAGCTGTCACACCGCCTTTGTCCTCCCAAACTGACCACTGGTTCTGGATTTGCAATAGGATCTTCCTCTGCGATTCAAGCTCAGCTTCAAATGCGTCAGCTACGCGCATCACCTCATTCATTATATTTGCGAACTTGCCTCCTCCGGCTGCGTCCCCAGTGTTACCAGGTTCCCCATGGCTGTCCAGAGACCCTTGACTGGAAGGCCGTCTCATGAAGACAAAAATAAGAATGACATTCCAAGCTACAAATATAAAAGCACCAAAAATGATAAGAGAACTTCTCTTAGGGAGCATGGCCTGATGCGTGATGGGACAGAGGATTCAGGAAGGAAGAAATGGATGGAGATATAAAGCGAGCATGTAGAACAGGAAGGTTTGATGGATGGATGGCCAAGAAGAGTCTTGTAGATCTTTGAATTTTTTTTCACATGATATTTTTCAGTCAGTTGTCACAAAATTAAAAGAAATTTGTAACATTAAACTAACAGAAGGTGAAAATAAGACATATTCCAGGTTTCAGGATTGTGATATAGGTGTTACGGTCCAAAGTGGCACAGTGGCTTTCAGCAGAGCCTGTAAAATAAGCAAGGTAAACAGAGAAAAGTTCACATGTAATGTTTGCCAACTGATCAGAATCAGTATATTATATTCAAGTTTTACAACCATGCAACAGCTGAGAAAGCTTCAGTATTTTTCTCATTTGAATCACTTTTGCATACAAGTGTGAATGTTACAAACAACAGATTAGAATGGAAAAAAAGTCCACTTCTTTTGCATTTCACTGGTGCACAATTTGAGTGGATTTGTTCTGTGTACATAAAACCGTTTAATTGAATGCAAAACACTTAATTTAGTCAAGGTGGTCTATCTTTTTTTATACAGTTATGTGTAGCATAGTTTTTATTTACAACGTGGTACATTTCACCTTCCACACATTAGCCTATTCACTGAAATCTCAAAGGACGTGTGGTACACGTTATTTTAGTATCACTAAGATATAGTTTTTAATAATATTTTTAATTTGTATTATTTGCATAGTTTTTTCGTGATTAGTGAGTTTTAAGATATGTCTATGTAGTTTTTACTTTGGTTTTTGGTTCTTTTACTACATCGAGTTAAATGAAATGAAAATGAGAAAAATTATCAGTGTTGTTCTGATAATCCATGCATTAGAGTATTTTATATGAAGCCGTGACAGCGTTGTCCTGCAGTGTAATCCTATTTTAAACATTTTGTATAATTATTATACTATGATTTCATATTAATTGAGACTACATCACATATTTGTACTTCAAAATCTGTAACTTAACTGCAACTAATTTGACTTCTACTTAATAAATATTTAAATAGTTAACGTGTGATTTAAAATGATGGAAAATAAATTGTGACTTGTTAGTGCAAACGTAGGCTAAATTAAACCTAATGTATTTGTCAACTATTGTGAGAATTTATCATGATTATTATACAGTACACCTTTTAATTATACTAAGATCAGTTTCAAAATGCATTAAAGTTGTTGTTTAATTAGTCAATGTTATTGGTTGAAAATGTATTTCGAAATGTACCTTCCCATTGTATAATATGTGCAAATGGTAACGCAACATTATCAAGCAGGCTCGTCCGTCGATCAATAATCTCACCTGTAGCTCATCCAGAACTCCCTCAACCACAACCGCCTAACAGTTACTAAACCAACCTGTTTATCACCCATGAGAGATGAGTTTAAGCAACACGATGATGCGTAAAAAATGTCAACATATCTGACTTACACGAGTCAACGCGCACTCATACTCTGTCATGTTTCCCGTCTGCATACACTCATATTTCCGTCGCTTCAAAGATTATGTCCAATTTCAACTAATCCAAGTCATTTATTTGACTCTGGTGTGGATTAGACGTTGAATAATCCTAAATTTGAAGCGCAGTAAACTTCCTTCGCGTTTACCCTTCAAGCTTCGCTCAAGAATGTAATAGAGTTCTTGACTTGACTTCCGGGTGGCGTCATTTTTAGGAAGTCCCTCCCTCTTCTGTGTTTACCTTAATGAAGAGATACGTGTACATAAAACGTATTTCCTTTGTGTCCATGAAAGGTGAAAGGTTAGGTGAAAGGTTAGAGAAAAGGTTTCGGCCTCTGGATATACGTGGCTGTATAAGGCGTCATGGTTTTTATGCTGATCCTGCGAAATTTATTAGCAGTGTGTCTGGTGACTGAGGATCTTATTACAAGAGCAACCAGAGGTGGAAAACAGGTGGCCTCCTCAATTAGAAAAGCATATGTGTCCGCCATAAATCGGTACTTTATGAATTTTTCTAAATCATGGAATCGTCCCACAGTCACTGCAAACCTGGATATATCAACTGTTATGTGATATGACCTGTAAAGTCAAGAAGATAATAGAAGCAACTCCCCTGTTGAGCCACATTCATTTTGTCTAGACTAGTATGAACACAAAAAATATATAATTTGCATATATATATGCATTGCAAATATAATTTGGAAAAGTATTGGTCAAAAGGTTAATGCTGTGGTCTTGTTTCTTAATAATTAAATTAAATGTTGCTTATTAGTTATACACATAGCATGCTGTGACTCTTATAAATAAAGTTTGCTACAATGTTGTCAGCACAGTTTCACAATCATCCTTCAGGAAAAAATCACAGGAGCAAAAATGCTATTTCAAGTAATATCAGCACACTAACAAGTGTTAACTGTTAACAAGTGGCCTATTTATTAATAGACACAAAGTCAAACATGCACACTGTAAAAAATTATATGATCAATAAGTTATGACAACATATAAATTATTTTTGAAAATTGCTTAACTTATTTTGATGAGTTAAAGCAATGTAAAAACATAAGTCATACAAGATTCAACTTATTCAAGTCAGTTTAATGTAATTTAAGTTTGTTGTAAGTAAGTTGATTGTACTTTAAAAAATAAAAATAAACTTTTTTTTACAGCATCAGGTATCTGATCATAAAGGCTGCTCATAGACAGCAGTTTGGTAATATATATATAACTTCTTTATGGTGCAAAAACAGTGGCAAAGGTATAAATTGTATAAAACACTGCAGTATATCCCACAAAGCTGAAGTGCATGAAAGAACATATCTATCTATCTATCATGGGTATGAAAGTGCATTTGTGTGAAGTGCGTGTCATGTGGTCTATAGCAGAAGACTCATTCCCCAGGTTCAGCTCCTTGATCTTCATGATGTTCAGAGGTGCATTTGACACACCCACTCAACTTATCACACTACAAAAGAAGATAGTATTGTTATAGTATTATAGCCATCATCATTGCATAAAGCATGCTAAAAGCAGTCATTTCTTAAACTCTTGTAGCCTATATAATTCATTAAAATATTGCTTATGCAGCAGCAACCTCTTCATTCGACTTCATTCAACAGTCAATAATTTTATGTAGGAAAATCCTCCTTTATTCTGAATTATGAATAGCATGTCATCATGTGTTATCTGGAGATTTATTTAAAAGTTAGAATTTAATTGATTGTACATTTAGGGCAAAATAAAGGTCAGTTATGTAATGGCCTAATATCACAATTGTGGATATATCAACTGTTATGTGATATGACCTGTAAATCCAATCCATTTTTTTTGTGTATTAGTGATGCTGTAAAACTATCAAAGTATAATAATATATAAAAAAGGGTATAATATATAACAGTAGCCTATATAATAATCAACTGTTCTGTATAGAATTATAAGTAAAAAAGGTTTGACTTGTGACCTTTTCAAACCACATTAGAGTTGACTGACTTACATCCGGTTGAAGCTGGTTCATCCTGCATATTCCAGGTTGTGTCCGCACACTGTCTGACACTGCGGTTGTAAAATATATCAGTTTATCCTTTAAATACCACAATAAGCCAAGAGAAAACAATTCATTCACACTACTGCGGTTCAGCGTACTTATACTCTGAGCGCAAACTACACAAACACATAAAGTCCATGGATTATCCAAGGTTAGTTTTCGTAAACGCGTGCCATCCAGTCGAAGAACCAGGTTGGTTTTGGATGAAACACTACAGCGTTGAGATTTAATAGCAAAACCATAGTTCGACATAACTTTCGTCTGTGCACCGGATACTTTCATAGTTAACATTCTGTTGTCAAACTTTGGAGAGTTTTTGAGCAGATGATCTTTGGATTCAAATGATTTTCCTGAACATGACGTTTTAACCCGCGCTGTAACGGACAGAACTCCGGGAATGTCCACTCGCTCCCTGTGAAACACGAATCCCCAAAGAGAGCGAAAATAAGACCCGACCGAATCTCCACCTGTCCTTCCGAGCCCGTAGACTGACGCTGGAGACCGCTTCTTGTTGGCCTGTTTTCGGGCGAGGATATTCCCCTGACAACGGAGAACAGCCGACAGGGCTGAGGCAGAGGGTGTCGAAGCCATCGCAGACTTGCTTTTGGGACTCTTGTGATCCTTTGAAATGCAGTCCTTATCAATATTTCCCTGTAAAATCACTTTTTGATGTTGACAGAAGGGTTAAGAGACCCCTGAGCACGAATCTGAATTTGAATGACTCAATGAAGGCTATACAACGTTTATACAGGGCTTGCGTCAGATAGGGGTGTTGGTTATTCGCCTGTGTGGGCAATATCGTGTTCTTCACATGCCCCCCTCGTGTAGTAGGACACAGTGTGCTAGCTATTTTAAAAGGAGGATAGGCCTACTAACTATAATTATTAAGAAAATCAATCTACCCAAATTCTCTTAAGACGTAGCATACCTCTAGCACAATTAGTAGACCATGTTGTGGAAAGTAATAGCCTATTACAATATTGCGTTACTCCCTAAAAACTAACGCGTTACGTTACTTTTGCGTTACTTTTTCTCTCCTGGGCTTGCTTGTTTGTTTTTTAATAACAACAAAAAATATATATATTTTTGGCAAATGCAAAGGCCCCTTCACAAATGCAAATTCACAATTTTCAGAAGTTCTGGCATTCTGGATTGAAGAAGGTTCAACACGCTTACTTCAGCAAAAAAAAAAGAGGAAGAAAGAAACACAAACGTGATGTTTATCTAAAGTCATTTTAGCTTATTAGTATGGTTGAAAAGGATCATCGAAGGTCAGCAGCAAATACATTGCTTAATAAAGTGAGATTAAATAGATAAAGTATTGTGTAATTTAATATATTTAATTATTGCAGGTTTGTGTAATAATCTGAGTTTGCATCTCACTGTTTATTAATTTTGAGTAATACTGAAACAGATTTAGCAAGTGAGGTGAGTAATGCTTCACATTTAGAACTAAATTCATCATGTTTACACAGCGCACACAACGCCTCTGCACTTACGATTTCTCTCAACATGGTGACAGGAGAATTGTCAGTCAATAAATTAGAAAAACAAAGTAACTTGCCCTACTTAATTTTATTTACATCAGATATTTAGTTGTAAATGTAAAAGTAATGCTTTATTTTACTAGTTACTTGAAAAAAGTAATCTGATTACATAACTGCAACACTGCAAATAGAGTAAATATATTTACCATGAACATCAAGGACATAATGTGCATATATTCTATATTTGGAACTGTCAAGAGGACAATTGGACTAGCAGGCCTGGATTTTAGAAGAATAAAATCAGACTTCTTAAACAGTCTAAAACTGTATTGTGAATGCAGTGTACAGAATGTACAGCGGAGGGCATCTGAGCTCACTTTTTGATGGTTACCTAGGAAATAGAGATTTACTCTGTATAATGTGACACAGAACGGCTAGGGAAACTGACAATTTTGTGGCGCAACACATGTATTAGTATCCATATTGTCCAACAATGATAGAGATAATTTGCGAGTATGACTGGATGCGTGGCATTGGCATCAACAAAATATACCTGGAATGTTTTGTCCTTGTTTTTGTCCTTTTTAGTCTGTTATTCTAGCACTTTATAGGTTACTTGGATTTTATTGTTTGTATTTAAGCACTGTTTTTACTCTACTATCAGAACAGACTTGCAATGCATTTTTTGTTTCACAAGAAACACTTTTATTTGCTGCATTGTCATTTTTTGTTTATGGAATTATATCCTTCATTAGTTTTAACCCTTTTTTTTATGAAGCTAAAGTCCTGCTGACACATCCTTTCCAATGTGCTTGTAAAATATTAGTAGGCTATGTGCTTCATTTAAGCGATTAGAAGGTGAGGTGCGAGTAAAAGCCACATTGTGAAGCAACTGAATATCAAGTTTAATATTATTCTAAAGCAGATGTTTTCTGATTGCTTGCTGCATTGGTTATATTTCTGGTCATTTTCCTTTTAATTGGTAAACTTATAATTGTAGGTTCACGCTAAAAACTGAATTAAACCTTTTAAATTGCAAAGATTATTTTCACAAGTTCTATTGTTACGGACATTACATCAAAAACTTAATATTGTGTGAAATTTAAACTAACGATTTTGGTTCCAGGGCCACCACTTAATTTATGAGTTTATTATGTTGGAAAAACTATTTGGAATTTTTATGAGTAATACGTTTAGGCTATTATTAACTTATAACTTATATTATTAACCTCTTTGTCGCCCTCTCTGTTCGAAATCTGCGATTGCAGTTATTCGCGGATTTATCAACTTTGGGTTGTGCCTCGGCACGCACAGCGCGGATGAATCCAATGTTTTGAGGAGAATGTACGGCTGTCAATCACCGCGGTGGTGGTGTGGATACTGTCAATCGGAATCACAGATTCTACTTTTTGGAAGTATGAGCAACATAAGAATTTTCACCGGAAAATGTAATCTGAACAAGTAAAGTAACATCCACTTTTGTTCTGACCAACTAAGGGGAAAAAAGCATTGCAGTAATTTAAAACGATCGCTTCATATCGCGTCAAACCGTTCAAATTATACTTTGTTCTCAAATTGTTAATTTTAACAACATCAGCATTGCGTGAATTTAATGCCCTTCCGGTTTTTATCCTTGTTTTTGCATGGGCCTGATTGCAGTCTCTTTTTTTCTGTTGCCACTCCGAAGTCCGAAGTCGTTTGCATTTTACACTAGTGATTGTCGTCTGAACCTTTCTGGATCTGCTATCATATTGATAAGTTTAATTATATCAAGTGCTGTGAGAAAAGGCTATAAATCTCCACCTCCAACATCCTCACACGCAACACAGTCTAACTTGCCGGGACCCCTTTCTTTATATGTACAGATGTGACGTAATGACGCAAAGACATGCTCGAATTTCCCGCGGAAATCCACCAGTAGGCTACCCCTGGAATTAAAAACATTATTACAAGCTTGCCGTTTTGAATAAAGCTAAGGCAAGCAGATTGGATCATTTTTAGCTTTAGATTTAAGCTTTACAAATCTTTACAAAATCTTTAAATGTTTATGCTACAAATTATAGGCTACTAAACTATACTATACTACTTATTATATACACTTATTCTCAGTGTAGTTTGTTGGTTGAGTCTTAATTTTTGAGCTGTTATTAATTTTGTTGAGCCAAAGAGTGTCTAAAACGTTTATTATTTTCCACTTTTTTCCTCTCCCCATTTGTGCAAATGAATAAAAAACTATGAACATACATTATAATTATACATATAAGAGTGTATTATTTACATTATGTGCAGCATAATTCAAATAATTATACATTTCTAATAAATGTCTTTCCAACATGAGAAAGAACATTTATGAGCTTACATTTGTGTTATCATGTACATTTTCAGACTGATATTATTTGCATTGGTGAGTTGTCACATTTTTGTCTTTCCGCGCCAATACCACAACCCATATAGATTTAAAATACCTTACAGTACATAATTCTTCATGAAATCAAATGGGATAGTAATATTGTACAATAGTATTATTATTTAATATTATCCAGCCCTTTTAGAAAAAAACCCTAAATAGATTCATAGTTAAAAAAATTAATCACTGGTCAGATAGACGTCATCATTGCCTCTTGTTCTTACAGACCTTTGCATAATAATGACTTAGTCTGTGTAAAATATGTCCATGCTCAACAGCCTTCAGTGTATGATATGTTCAAGTTTTTCCAGTTCATTCCAATCGAGCCTGTCTCAAGCTTCTTACACAAAAGCAAACAAAAAATGCAGTGTTGTGTTCAATGCAACAGGCTCCACTAAGAATCTAGCTTGTTTGCTTTGCCCGTCATCCTTCTTGAGTGCTGTGTGTTTTCTTCATCCCTTAAGGCCATTTGCCTGAAGAAGTTTGGTTCTGGGCTGGTTGGCCTGTATTTGGTTTATGCATAAAGGGCATCACCACAAAGGTGAAGATGCCGACCAGCATCAGAGCCACAGTGATTATGATAATGGCTCCAAGTACGGCATAATAGCACTGATTGGAATACATTAACCTTCTCATGCGACCCCTCATCCTGCTGGGCGGTCTTCCCACGTCGATCATAGTCGCCTGGCCCAGACCTTCCTCCATGACTCCAAGTGGGTTATTTCCGGCCTGCTCCTCTTTCTTCTTTAACACCGGCAGATTCAAGCTGGTCTTAATGAAGC
Source organism: Rutilus rutilus (assembly GCF_951802725.1). Lineage (NCBI taxonomy): Eukaryota > Metazoa > Chordata > Actinopteri > Cypriniformes > Leuciscidae > Rutilus > Rutilus rutilus. Next base: position 26,673,316 of record NC_140223.1, read on the forward strand.
TGTTTGGTGGAGGATTCTTAAGGACGAGTTTGCCCTTGCTGCGTTTAAAGCGCACGGAAAGCGCCCTTTGCATGTCGGCCGGAAGTTTCCGGAAGATGTCTTCGTTATTTCCCAGGTGAGGCAGATCTCGGCCGTGTCGGATTATCGTCTGCTCCCGACAGATGGGGCAAATCAGCATCTTGAGCTCGGGAGAATTGACGTTGATGCGGGCCAGGCATTCCAGGCAGAACGTGTGCCCGCAGGAAAGTAACTTGGGAGTCTTGAAGATGTTGTCGAAGCTGCAGAAGCACACAATGCACTCGGTGTCTTCCAGGTCGTCTCTGGGTTGCTCCGTCTGTTTGTGTCCAGGCTCGTGGTCGCGTTCTCGCCTCCTTCCCTCCTCGCTCCGACCCCGTTGGCGCTTAACGCCCTCCTTCCGGTCCCGTTCTCTACCCCGGCTACCTTCACGACGCCGGTTTTCCGCTTCATTGCTGCGGCTTCTCCTAAGAGGCTTGTCGGGCTTCTGTCGTCGCTCTGAAGTTCCCTGGTTGAAGCTGCCCTTGCTTGTCGGCTTGACATTGGTCCCTTTTTTGCTGCCCTGGGGTTTCTCTTTGCCGTCACTCATTGTGTAGAGCCTTGGATCCACAGGAGCGGATTAAGAGAAAATGGAAGTGTCGTGCAGAAAAGCCTGCAAGGGGACATGAAGCAATACACTATCAGTCTAGATTACAAATACAATCGATGGAATTTACATTCAACAGGGCACATGATTTCAAAAAGTGCTGCATGACCTTGTTACAAGAACGAACTCAGGTCACCAAAGTGTACAGCTATGCAACTCAAAGGTGGAGATCGTAAACTGAAGTTTTCCATTAGCAGTCAAGTGTGATGAGAACATTGCTTGTTACAGTGGTTATTGCCTGCTTTTCTTTGTATTCTATTATAGGCCTCGAATGGCCCTGAGTTTGAAATCGACCCAAATTTCTAAGGCCTCTAAATGATCAACATGATCAAACCTTTGCTAAAAAAAAACCCTGTAGTGCACAACGTGCTTCCATGTCATCTCATTGATAGTTTATCCTTTTCCCTTTTAGTATCATTCTAAAAACTTCCCCTTCAGGTTGTGGTTCATGTGTCTTTTTGCTTTGAAATCTTTAATGATTTTTGTAAAGTAAGTGTTTTAAATTGTTTGTAATATTTCAAGATGAGCATTTACCGGACTGAAGCAACTTGGTTTGCTGGATTATCCATACATGCGTTTTCTTCTTTTAGAAAAATCATGTTAAAATGTCAAATATGATATACATCAGTTTTTTTGAGGAACGCTTATTTGTACATCTTTCATTTCATCTCTCAATTCATTTGACTTTTTGGCCATATACATTTAAGAAAGTGCACCAAATGCCAAATTGACAATAATGCCAATGAAATGTTGGTGTTTTTTCCTCCTCAAGTCAAGTGTGAGCTCCATGTTCTCACTATATGAGCCACAAAAGCATAATGTATCAAATATGATACTCAACTAAAAACACATATGCAATTTAAAGGTTCAATACAATTTTCCATTTAAAAAAATTACAGGGTTAACATAATTCTGAGTTATCTTTACTTTTACTTTTTACTTTATACTTTATTTGTCCCATTGCTGGGAAATTTGTCTTGGACAACGTGCAAAGTCCATACATACAACAACATACATTAAAAAACTAATAAAAATAAGTAAAATTAAATATGTAAAACATAATGACAATCAATACATACAATACAACATACATTAAGATAAATAGCAGGTAAGTGAAGTTAGATACATAGAAGACACAATGGCAATTCATAATATTTTATCTGTTTAACACTTTGATTGCAGTAGGAACAAAAGAATTTTTCAGTCGATTAGACCTGCACATCAAGACCCTATACCTCCTTCCTGATGGTAATAATTTAAAGTTGGCATTCAGGATATGAGTATCGTCTCCAACAATGTTCCTGGCATGGTTTAAAATTGAAGCATCGAACAACTCTTGTGGTGATCGTCTCTCCTCACCCCCTATAATTTTAAAGGCGGTGTGCACCAAACGTCCTAATCTTGATTTTAATTGGACAGAGAGATTACCATACCATGCAGTAATACCATATCTAATCAAGCTCTCGAAAATAGACTGATAAAACAAATACATGATTCTCTGGTTCACTCCAAACACTTTTAACCTGCGTAGAAAGTATAGTCTCTGCTGTAGCCTGGAACAAAGATTATTGACATGAGAAGACCAGCATAGTGAATTATCTATAAAAACTCCCAAGTACTTATATGAAGGGACCTGTGCGATGATATTGCCATGTATCATTACCGGACTATGGACCCCTACACTTCTAGGATCGAAAATCATCTCAACCGTCTTAGTTCCATTTAGTATTAAGGAGTTATTGTCACACCAACCTACAAATCTCTCCACCTCAGAGAAATAATGAGAAACATTGTCTTTCCCATTTAATAAACTTAAAATTGCAGTATCATCAGAAAATTTGATTAAAAAAGTCTTGTTCCATGTATTACAATGTTCATATGTGATCTTGGGTTAGTAATTAACACAATGAACAATTGTAAACCTCAGGCTACCATTCTTATTTGCATACTTATGAGGTTGATAACATCTCAGCGAATATGGCCTGGTCAATCTGTTTGTAAATTGATCAAATAATACTCATCACCCCAGCAAAGCACAGGGCTGCCAGGTTTGCGTAACCGAGGGTAAACCAGCCCAAGTACTGAGGTATTTTATGAACGCCTGTCGCTAAACAACCCGCCGTTGTATTGTAGCACCATATTGTTTCACATACTATTGGCACCACAATTAAAGGCATAACCGAGGGATAACGTGCTAACCAACTTTCAAATTGACAAGGGTTTTCAAATTAACCCAGAATTAGCGTGTAAATCCCATAAGAGCGTTGACCTAAATTTAAAATCTGACTGGTCAGGAATGCCAACCAGAATATCAAGTTTTTACAAGACGGTGCAGATCCCAGTTTCAATCTGTTTGCTTATAGTAGTTAAGCTTTAACTGTGAATCAAGTCAGGAAACTCATAAGGAATGTCTATAGCAAACAATTACATTAGTGAATGTGATATTATGAACGTAAAATCCAGGTTGAATTTAGTTGTTCAGTAATTAAAATAGCCCATTTTTGCACTCAGTTCAAACTATAAAGGTTATACCAACTGGCCACATAAACCACAATCAAAACCTTTATTTTTAGGAGTGTGAACTTTAAGCAGAAAGCAGAACTAGTTTCAATTCATATATTTGGACTAAATGACTTCCCAAATTAAAAGCACACACCTACAGGTTTAGCACAAACCAGATCAAGTCAGTTGAGACTTGTCACTTAACTATGACAATAACACACCCTTCATTTAAGATCAAGGCCAGTTGTCACACTTTGTACGTGAGTGAATTTCATGAATGTTTGTCCAGGTTTGTTTGTTAAAGTCAGTTCCTTTTAGGCACATACCTTAAAGATTTCCCCAAAAATTAACATAGAAGACTTGATTTGCTTAACATTGCAATATGTGGGGCATTTTGTCACACTGGAATAATAGAATTAAGTAGCATTTTTAAACAAATTACAAAATAAAACATTCAACGTGTGACAAATACATGCACAATATTAGCAAAAATATTAATTTTAGTTTGGAGGACAGTTATCAAATTCAAGAGGGTTTCGAGCTGTATTTCTTTTTAGTCTTTTACTTGCTAAAAATATGAAATATGCATCTGATGACAGAAGGCATTTAGTAGATTGTGTACATGTTTTTCAGCAAAGTTTTGATTGTGTTGATCATTTAGAGGCCTTAGAAATTTGAGTATCAAATATGTAACACTATAGAGTTAAGAATGACCCTTGGTCAATACTGTCAGAGAGAATATATATTTGTGTAATTGGACTGTTGACTTAAAACCTTATAGTCTTAATAGCCATGTGACAAAACTGTAAAAAAAAGTTACTGCCTTAAATTTTTTTAAGTACAATCAACTTGATTAAAGGGATACTCCACTTTTTTTGGAAATAGGCTAATTTTACAACTCCCCCAGAGTTAAACAGTTGAGTTTTACCGTTTTCGAATCCATTCAGCCGAGTTTCTGATATTTAGAAGAATATCAGTAACCAGACAGTTTCTGGTCTCATTGACTTCCATAGTAGGAAAAAATATATACTATGGAAGTCAATGAGACCAGAAACTGTCTGGTTACTGACATTCTTCTAAATATCAGAAACTCGGCTGAATGGATTCGAAAACGGTAAAACTCAACTGTTTAACTCTGGGGGAGTTGTAAAATTAGCCTATTTCCCAAAAAAGTGGAGTATCCGTTTAAGTAATTTCAACTTAAATCACATTAAACTGACTTTTAAATTGCTTAACTTATTTTGACGAGTTAAAGCAATGTAAAAATATTTGTTGTCACAACTTATTGATTATATCTTTTTCTTTTTACAGTGAACTAGCCCCAGTCTCCATGTTGGACCTTCATTTTATAAGTTAAAATCACAAAAAAGTGTTTCTAAAAAAGTGCAATCTACCTATGAGCTGACGAGCAGTTGAACCCAGGTGTTTAGGTGCCTCTGAAGTTTGCCTGGCTCCAGAAGCACATATTCCAGTCTAGGTGTACATCCAACAATGCGATGTGAAAGGTGCGCAATCCAGTCCTTTCTGTCTTCCTCAAAACCTATCACTGCGGTTTTCATCATCTGTTAGTTAACGCAAGCAAAGTATCTCCACCTCTTCTGCATGTTTATCTCTCTCTCTCCCTCCCTCCCTCCTTCTTTTTACCATGTCATACCTGTTAAACTTGTCCAGTTGCCATTTACTCCAGTTTGAATGTGAGGAATCCACTGACTAATGCTTGTGCTTTATTTTTCTGACCTTGAATGAAACCGAATCCACCAAGTGTGCTTCTCAATGCTCTAAATATCAAAATGTCACGCTTGTTCATGATAAACTCACAGCCACGATGCAAACACTGGCAGAATGTTGCTATGCAGTTGGTAGGGTGTTCTGGGTGGTGGCTAGGTGGTTACTTATTAGTCCAAGCCCAAAAAAAACAAAAAAACACCAAAGTGTCATCAAAACACTTTTATTGTACTCCAGGACATATAACTGGAAATATACACCATTTAGATGGGAACAATAGGGAAGTTTAAGATCCCAGGAAGTCGCTGATAAATTAAGTGACTAGGTTAATGTTATTCTCACACACACACCCACCCTGATAAGGGATCAGGAAGCACTATCCCATTCCAGCATGAAGAAATTTTGTGTTATAAAGGTTGATACTGTTTTGTTGTGGTGTGAATCACTTCACTTTATCTCACATAGCCATTGTACCTGTACTTTTATCCGGGATTAAGTGTTGTTAACACACTATTGCCACTATTGTTTCACAGTAAGATAGAAGAGCAGAAGAGAAATGTCTAGATGACTGGATAAGCCGTATGCAAAATTCACATGGCTGCACTTGGAGGATCAGATTTCCAGACTGTTTTTAGATTAGAGAACAGATGTAGCGGTTAATTGCAGTCGCTGGTAGGGTGTGAACAATGCAAGGTGATCGCCTCAGATAAGTTACCAGTTTGTAAATTAAGTTAAACTAGCTTATTCTGGCCGGTGTTGTTTACTACGTAGGAATGTTTGATGGTTTGGTTTAAAAAAAAACTTGAAATGCAGAGGGATTTTAATAGGGGGCCGTTCACACAACACACTATCATGGTAATATCTTACATTTTGGCAAATTTGTGGCTAATTCATTTGATTTCGTCCACATCTCACTCGTATGTTTTTCATACAATCTATTTACGTCCGGTTAGGGTTGGGGTAGACCTTTGTGCTTTTTTTTATAATTACGCTCACATATCACATCTTCTGCAGCATCTCACACATGGCTCAACTAAAAATGTGGCACACTTTTAAAAAACGAAAAAAAAGAAAAAAAAAATTCCACTGCCCCGTCTCTTGTTTTTAAATGCACGTGTTCCGTGTGAATGACCCCCTAAAGTCGGCATGAAACGGATAGTGCGATAGTTTCTTTCCCATTATGATGTATATCCGAGTGAAAAGGCTTCTATAATGAGAAAAATTAAGGTGGGATCTTATTTCGGGAATTGATTGGATCGTAGGAAGTGTGGTGTTGCAAATTATATGGACTTGTATATGATTCAGACCATATTTGAAAGTGGTTTGAAATGCGTTCCCAATCAGATTTTTACAGAATTATGCATTTCAATGTCAACTCTATCAACGGCAAAATTAATCTGCATCAGTCAGGTGGTACAAGTAAGTTGTTTACATTCATTATTATTGTAATGTTATGTGCTTTGAGTCATGAGGTAGTTTAACGCCGTCTCTTGCGACTCTTTGTAGACTCTGCGGTGTGCGTTCGTGTGTTTTGAAGGAGGCGTGACTTTGGAGACGCTCTGAAAGAAAGCTGGGATCTTGTGCTTTCAAAGCTAGCTCGCTATTGCTAGCCTCTCTGAAATTGCCTACCCTGCCTTTAAACCTTCCTGTTGACATCGACAGTCAATTTTACTACTTTAGCTACTCATTGACTAACGGCTAATTTCGGCTGTTCATCATCTGGGAGCTTCAGGGTAAAATACAAATTACTGGAAATTATCAATCATTGACTGCTGGCTAAATATTAAACTATATGGCACAAGAACTTTACAGGGGACAGAATTATGCTTTTCTATAGTAAATGTAAATAAATAATCAAATTTAAAAGTTAAAAATCGCATTTTACATGAAAATTCTGCTCTTGGATTATGCTGATCCATATTCAAATATTCTAACAAACTGCAGGGTGTGCCTGTTGTAACACAATAACCTTTCTGCGTTAATAAATACATTTTATGGCACAACCCTCTCCTTTTATATTGATATATCCATGGTCCGTGTCATTTCATCCATATTAATATCCCTATTTTGGAGTATTAACATTTCCTCCTGGCTCCCTTCCCTAAACTTCATGTATTTTAGACAGTCACCTGAGGTCAAAAGCCTTGACAGACACGTGCTTGAGGTTTAGTGTAACATAACGCTGAAAACAATCTCTGTGCATTCATGAGAACACTGTTTCCTTAATAACTTTCAATTGTACGACCTTTGATAACATTCTTCTCTTGACCCACATCAAGCCCTATCACTTTAATAGTTTCAGAGGTCACATAATATGACAGCATTTCTGAATAATAAAAAACACGTGTATACTTGTCAACAAAAATATATTTCCTCATTCAAACACATGAAAACAACTTCAGCTGAAACATAAAATTATGAGTCGCCAAAATATTTTACACAGGATCAGCAAATTACCAAACGAAACGTCTGATAATTTCCAGATGAACACTGCTGGAGATTCTGACATTGCTGATCTCCTGTCTGTCTGTCTGTCTGTGCAGATTCAGTGTAATATTGGGCGGAAGAGTCTCTTGCTCGTCTTATCTCAGGATCAGCCCAGTTCTTCACGGGCTTTGCCTTGTTTGCGGGGCATCTTTTTATTGCTGCCGTCCTCAAGTTCTTTGTTCTTATAATAATGAGGAGCCACTTCCAGCAGCCAGCCGTTGTCAATCTCGATCACCTGAAAGACAGATTTAAAAAAAAATAAGGTTTAGAATAAAGCATATTTGTACATTTTCTGAAGAATAATGAAGTGCTTGCCCATTCAAAACTTGCTGGCAAGACTTTAGGGTATTTTCAGTGGTTGCTAAAGCATTACAATGTGATTTCTAATGGTGTGTTCACACTTGTTAGTTCGGATCTCGTGGTCCAGGCCAAAAAAAGAAAATGATAAATTTTAGTCCTGGTAAACTTAAGTGTTCACTCTGTCATTTTTAACACAGAACTGTGTGCTGGGCTAAATGCACTCGTTGTATGCGTGTATATATGATGGTATTTTTTATCACAAAGAGATTGGAAAAACGTGTAATGGATTAAAAACACTGCCTGGAATTCATTCGTTGGCTGTATTTTGTTCGTATTAATTCCTTGCCCAATGTCTTTGATATAAATTGAAAATAAAATGGGAACTAAAATCAAACCTTGTCGTACACCTTTATTTAATATAAGGTAGAGGAATAATTATTTATTTTTTACCATCTCATTTAAATAAAGCTTCATGAACTAGTACAGTAGAAATAGGTGAGAAGGTAAATATCTTTGTAGGGCAAAGATAAACAACATCAATGTTTTCATTTATCTTATTTACATTTAAATCATTATGTACAGGAACTGGACAAACATTAATAAAATAATTATTTAAAAACTCCACTTGTTCTGATTTATGTTTAAGAATTCAGGTAAATTAGATTACAATTATTTAAATCATCACTTAACATAGAAAAATAATAAGAGGACTTTGTATTTTTTACCATTTTTGTGCATTTATTATGAAATGTGCTATAGACTGCCAAACTGTCGGACTATTTGATTTCTTTGCTTTAGCAATTTTGTCTAATAATAGAAAAATAGCGTCATTAAACCATGGATTGTTTTCTCCACCTATCCTACAATTTTGATAAAAGGAACTCAGTATGTTTATCACATAACGTTAAAAAGTTTTTAAAATAATCACATGCTTGCTCAACATTATCCGTTATAGAAACATGGTATAAATCAATCACTGTAATAGAAAAAGGCTTGTTCGTTTAAATGTCAAAAGTCTTTCTTGGGGGTCTTTTCTCCCAAGTTTCTCACACACACACACACACACACACACACACACACAACTGCACACTGGTCACTTAAATCATTACAAAAAAATCCCATCAGCAGATAATTTTTTGAGGTACATTAATTAAAATATAGTCCAATAATGATGATTTAGACATATCTTTATGATGCATCCGTGTCTGTTATTTTATCAACTGAACCAAACCCAGAGAGTCACAGGTTTCTTTGAATACCTCAGAGGATGAAGATAACCAGTACCAGTTCAGGTCTCCTCTCCAATGATGACCAATTCTGATTTAGTCCAGTTATGAAGAAGATCAGATATCAATAAGCTTTGGATTTAGCTGATGGCGTACGTCCGAAAACAACCAACTATTTTTATGTCTGAACCATTTAAGAAGGATAGTTTAATTACAGAGAGTTTAATTACAAATCAAAACAGTTTGATTTAGTAATGGACAAAACCCAAGCGCAGTTGAATGTAGATTTAACATAAATCCATGCAATCCCTCCTATGACGAAAAAAATGATATGCTTGAGCATTCTGTCCCCATTTAGGGTCGCATCTTGTGACATCACGTCCTGTTTTTGGTTTGTTTAGCAATTGCACCAGAGTTTGTTTTTATCAAACCAAACCTGCCAAGTGTGAACACACCTTATAACCAAAAAATAACCAGTCTGTTTAAATCCCTAACACCAAGTATGATTTTTGTCTTCAATAATATTAGTTATATCTGATTAAAAATACAAAGAACGTGAAGGACGACTCCATACCTGTCTCATGAACTCTTTGGTGGTGAAGACCAGCTCGTGGTAGATCATCCAGCGTGGCTGTTCCTCGAAGAGTGAGCTGTTGGGATGGACGTAAACAGTCTGCTGGTGTTTGACTGTTTTATAACCCCCTTTACTCAAGCGTGCCGTGTGGTAGAAATATCCCGCAGTCACCGCCTGGAAGAAAAAGCAAGCACATTTAGCACTATAATGTATTAATTCTTATTACGAAGGCGCTCTGAAATACATGATTCTGATTGGTCAATCGTGGCATTCTAAAGTCAAATAATTTTCATATAAATCACCTCTAAACTGTATAAATAACTGATGCAATAATGAGCAGCATCACAGACAAAAATATATTTGACTGGTCCAACATTTTTTTTCTATTGTGGCTGAAGACAAGTGTATGATCTGTGCACTGTTACTCATGCCACAAATGATTCTTAGTCATCTAACCTGCATTCATCAATGCCAAACTCCTTTAAATATACTAAATGTAGTAATGCACAGTATGCATGCATTCAGCAGCTGTGTTAGTGTGCCTCTTGAAATACTCTGATGTGAAAAATCGCATTGTCTTTTTAAAATACTGATGATTCATAGTGACACTAGTCTCTCATAGAACAGGAAGTACTCAAAAACAAAGAAATGAGAGACACAGATTTACTCTTGAAAAGTTATTTTAGTAAAGTGTGATTGAATTTCCCCGTTCAACATTTTCCCCTCAGAATAAAACATTGTAACCTGGGCTAAAAAACCTCGGGTTAAGTGCAATGTGAAAAGCCCTAAAGAGACAAGCAAGCACTTACTTTAATAGTTGACACTGCAAATTGTAGTGTCAAGTCAAATCTTAAGGGAATTCAGTCTATAAAGAGTATGTATGTATAAAACTTTTCAAAAATGCTCTTAAGAATAGGCTTAGGCTTTAACTTAAAGGGATAGTTCACCCAAAAATGAAAATTCTGTCATCGTTTACTCACCCTCAAGTTGTTCCAAACCTGTATGAGTTTCTTTGTTCTGCTGAACACAAAGGAAGATATTTGGAAGAATGTTTGTAACCAAACAGATCTCGGTCCCCATTGACTTCCATAGTAGGAAAAAAATATACTATGGTAGTCAATGGGGACCGAGATCTGTTTGGTTACAAATATTCTTCCAAATATCTTCCTTAAATGTCAAAAATTCTTAGTAAAAAGTAGGATTTGTTTAAGCTATTTATAAAAAAGCTAAAAGCAACTTTCAACAAGTCTAAGACTGACTCTTAGGTGCTAACTGAGATGGCACTTAAGTTTTGCGATCAAAGGACTACAATGATGTCAACTCAAAAATGGCTGCTCTCAACCTCTGTATCAGCCAATAGTGAGCCTGGAAGAGTAGTCATGGCAGTATGACACCAATATTTTGGTGTCGATTTAAAAAAAAAAAAAAAATTGTATATATGTATATATATATATATATATATATATATATGTATATATGTATATATATATATATATATATATATATATATATATATATAGTTTTAAGATCAGTTGGAAAGTCAATGAACTGCCATACAGTAGTGGCCAAACATGTTGTCTGGCCTAGAAACATTTTGTTTCACCCTTAATCCAAATATTAAATAAAATGTGTTAAAGATTTTGTAAACATATTGCGTAGTTGTGCTTTGAGTCAACTATTTTATTAGTAATAAAGCAATTAAATTGCTAGGATGTCAAACAGAGAAACTATGAACAAGTAAAAACAAGAAAGAATCAATGAAATGTTAATTACTGGTTATGTTGTAGTCAATGTATGCTTTTTCCTGTGAGCTTGTATGCATTTTTTGCATGCTTACTGTGGACTGATTCATTATCACTTTCATTTCTGCAGTTAGAGCATTGAATTGTAGGGTGGAAGGTCAGTTACAAAAAGAATACCTTGACAATCAAGCCTGTATCATTTTACCAACTCCGTGTCATCACTCCAATACATTATATCTTCTAGGGATGCACTGATATGAACATTTTGGCAGATACCGATAACCAATAATTCTTTATATTTGAAAGCCGATAACCGCCATATTGGCCGATAAATCTAAGTTTTTATGTAGTTTTTGAGAGCCCGATTACAAGAACAAAAGTCTCACCATTAAAATTCACATCCCAAGCACACAATTATAATGATGTTCAGTGTAGTGTATTTGACAGTTTTACATGTTGCACTTAACTGCATTTTCCTTTTCTGAAGTGATTTCAATCGTATTTCAAGCAATTCAAAACCATCATGGCGAGGAAATAATACATTATTTATCGGCTTTAATATACTGACCAAATTTTTTTTACATATATCGGCCGATACCAATATGGGGGCCGATATATCGTGCAGGCCTAATATCTTTATTGGAATGTGTGTGGTCTCCTCTCTGCTGCCATCTTGTTACTCCCAAGTAGGTTAGGATAAATAAGGATAAATTAATAACACAGCACTTTAATAATTTAGGAGCTGAGACCAAACACTTAAGAACCTTTATTCTTAAGTCAAGGAATAAGAGTAAAATTACATCATTCTTAGAATTTTGACACACTTAAGACAAAAAATGTACTCAGAGCAGCTTTATACATATGGCCCCAGGTTTATAAAGGTTAGATAGCAATCACATGCAAAGCATCAGACTTCTGTCCAAACACATTATCACTGGAGGAAATGCAAGAAAGGAAGCGATGTAGGGAAAGCGAGGAAATCACCTTGCGGATGGGCACGCTGTCACCGTCGGAGCTGCACAGCTCCACCTCGATCCTGTCCATCAACCCCTCCAGCTGATCACGCACATCTCGAGCTCTCTTCATAGAGCGGAACTGGATGAAGTTCTCGAAGCACCACTGAGTGGAGTAACCGCTCTCTACCCACTGACAGAGAAAGAGAGAGACTATTTAATACATTTTTCTTTTCTGGTGAAAATACATCAGTTTTTATGGAATACATTTTCTTTTCTGGAGACAATAATTGCGTGTTTTGTGCATGCGACAAGTCTGATACACGACCAGATTACTCTTATGAACAAATGACTATGACCATTATATGGGATTTGTGAGACCATTTTTTAAATGGTTGTTCATATGAGAATATGTATTTAAAGATACATATTCACATATAAATTAATAAAAACATTTGAATATTTTACAAAAAATAAGCATAGTGAGGTCCAGCGGAAAGGTTGAATAAATCGTAAGATAAACCTTTTTGGGGACTGTGGGGTCAACACAACATTTTTCTTTCCAAAAAAGGCAGAAGTATTCTTACAAGGTAATGATATTGTATGCCACAAATACTATTAGGATAAACAAAGTGAACGAATTAAACTGAAATTAACGTTTACTAAATACAATCTCGACTATAATTTAAATTGAGCAATTCTGTAATATAATAACCCCCCAAAAAACTCTCCTAAATGCCTGATTTTAGCTGGCAAAAATGTCTTATTTTTAATGCATATGGGCTTTGTTTCTGCTGTTTGAACAGTCATTCTTACAAAACACTGTTCACTCCAAAGTTATAATTGTACAAGACAATAACTTCCTGCAACAGCATCTACATACACACATGCACGTACGCCTTGACAGGCCTGCAAAACCTGTTCGGCTATACAATTGCTGCAGATCTCTCATAAGGAAGTCACGCTAGATGGGACGAGGATTCTGACAAAAACAAAACATTTCAAGTTGCCGCAACTACCAGTTCATAAAAATGCTTCAGATCTGAGATCGATTGCCACTTTGAGTGGCGTTTCCACGTGCACACATAAACGCACCTGTGTATATACATTGAGCAGCACCATGTGATCTCCTCCTGGTACCACAAAGTTCATCCTAGCGTTGTCGGCGTGGACCACTTTGTCCTTTGGGCGGTAGAAAATGGTGTTGTTCACTGACAGCATGGCTGCAATGGTCAGAACCTCCTCGGAGCACTTATAACTTCAGGAGAGACCAAAGAACAACGTTGAAAACATTACAATAACGACTCCATGAAAAAAATTAACATATAAGTAAACATATAAGGTGATTTTTTTTTTTTTGCAGATTAGACTCACTGTTCAGAAGCCAGAATCATTTTACTCAGCATGGGGTCCACAGGAAGTTCAGCCATCCTTCGGCCGAGCTACAGCGCGAGAAGAAGAAAAGGAAGTCAAAACCCTGGACAAAAGAGCTATACACTGGCATATTTCCATGAGGGATATTATAAATCTGCAGCTTTAGAGTAATTTATGTATGATTATTTTCAATGTCCACAACCCTTATTGACAGTCCTTTTGTTGAAAATCTGAGTTCATTAAAGTACTTAAGGGTTTAGAAAACCAATTGTAGCATAACTGTAACTTAATTTGTTTTTGCGCACCTTAGTGAGTTCACCGAGGTGGTTGAGGGCGCCCAAAGCGTAGAGTTGTTCCAGAGCCAACACCAGCGTTTCGTGAGGAGGAGGATCCATGAAGTCAAAATGAATCAGGTCATTTATGCCTGACGCACAGATCAGGAAAAACATGTAAGATCTTCAGCACATAATAAAAAACATTTGGTGTTTGATTACAGGGAGTGAAAAAGTATGTCAGGTTTATGTACGCATTAACATTTCAATTTCTCAGTACCACACCCCAAATTGCCATTATTCTTCATAGCGGAAATAATTACAAAGACATTCAACACTACTAATCCTAGTAGAATGCCCTAAAAAGTATTGGGCCATTTAAGCTCTGTTTAACATGTCTGAATGTCATTCACAGCATTTCTCTTAAAGGCAGGATTTTTCTAAAAAATGTTTTCCCAAATTTGTTTAAACTGTCTTTATATACCAATACATAATTAAAATGTGAGTACTCTGAAAAAGAGGATATAAAAATCGAGTGTCTGTAGTCCTCTCAGGGCTGCAATAAACACAGCTACTTATTCCATTCACTCCCACCCCCTCCCTTCTGGGCTCCTTCCAAAGCCACGCCCCCAAAACACATGAGCACGCGATGCCGACTACTCAGCTGGAGGAGTTTGCCAGCGCATGTAGTGACATCATGTCAGAATCACATGTAATAAAATACCTAACTTTATCATTATGAATTGTTTGCCTTCGCTGACTGTATGTGCAGGTACTGGGAATTTTGACTGCTCTTTCTCTGCCATTGTTGTGATTCTTCATAGCTTCCGTGCCTCTCTCTGTGCCTCTCTGCCTCCTCGAGTCAAACGGGTGCACTGCGCGCATGTGGGCAGCTCCTGTAGCAGCAGGGGTGGTAGCCATGGTAGCAAGGGAGAGTGACAGTCGCCCAGCCAATCATTTCATTCGAATGGAAATAAGCAATTTATTGCGCCCTGAGAGAAGGACTACAGACACTCGATTTTTATACTCTCTTTTTCAGAGTACTTACATTTTAATTATGTATTGGTATATAAAGAAATTTTAAACAAATGTGGAAAAAAATATTTTTGAAAAAAACTGCCGACCCTACCTTTAACTAATTTCACTTTCATTTCATTTTAACCGAGTACCAGGTGATTTTAAAGGAAGTACACTACCGTTTAAAAGTTTGGGGTCAGTAATATTTTTTTAATGCATCCTTGTGAAAAAAAGTATTAATATTAAGCAGGTATGCATTAAAACGATCAAAGGTGACAGTAGAGACATTTATAAAGTTACAAAAGATAACTATTTCAAATCAATGTTCTTTTGAACTTTCTATTCATCAAAGATGAATGTATCACATTTTCCATGAAAATAAGCAGCACAACTGTTTTCAACATTGATAAGAAGAAGAAATGTTTCCTGAGCAGCAAGTCATCATATTAGAATGATTTCTGAGGGATCATGTGACACTGAAGACTGGAGTCATGATACTGATAATTCAGCTTTGCATCACAGGAATAATTGAAATGTATTAATATATTAAAATAGAAAAGAGATATTTTAAATTGTATTATTACATGGCTTGGTTGAATTCTAATGTAGAATGCGGTCTGTTATTTCTTGATAACACCGCTGCTAAGTATAACACACCGTTGCCATGCAAAGCAGAGTGTTGCCATGGGCACGCAGGATTGAAGCAATACAATCATTTTTAAATCAATAAACTCCTTTTTAAAGCAATATTTTGTGTCAAATTATTGATTTATTTGGTAGGTAGCCATGTAATAAGCGGGATAATGTAGAGCGAGGCGGTTGTTATAGCGAATACAACCCCGACAGGCTGATCAGGACCCCGACGCGAAGCGGACATTACAATATTTCACGATATTACTTTTCTAGTGTCACTATTGTTTGTCAGCCACAAAATATTCAAATAATTTTCTTCATTTTAAACAGTACATCTACTGTTTTATATTTTAAGACAATAAGAAATGTATTTTTGTCATACTGTATGTTTTATTAGGAAAGTGTGTTTGTGCTGTTCTTCTTTAAAATAATGCCTCTTGGTTTGGAATCTTCACTAAAGTCATCTGATCTTTTTAATACCTGCAGTGCATAGAAATCAAGCTAACATGTAGATTTGTTCTGGTAAAGTCATCAAGACAAACTGATTCATTCATTCTTACCAAGACTTTTGAGCAGCAGAACCACATTTCCCAGGTTTGTTCTCTGGATCTCAGGGACAGTGGTCTCCTCCATCTCATGTTTAAAGGCCCAGGCGGTGTACAGCCTAAAACATTTCCCAGCAGCCACTCTTCCTGCACGACCTGCTCTCTGATTGGCAGAGGCCTGTGTGATAATATAACACATTATCAATCTCTAATTCCACACATAAATGACCATTTTAACCTTCAATAGTGTAATATGACCTAAATGAGTGACTCGTTGACAAATGATAATGACAGACAATAACCTGCTATCTCTGTATATTACTTCCCTACATTCAGACACACTATATAATAACTATAAATACAAATTTCTATGTAACAACTAATATTTACAGTGTCATTAGTAAATCTCTCAGTGTGACTTGTCTGAATACTTTTGGGTCAACTGCATTCTTGACAGATAAATGTGAGAGAACGTCATTTCTTGAAGCTTCTCTTACTCGTGAACAGGGTGTGACAATGAGAGATTCCATTCCTGTTCTTGCATTGTAGCTTTTTTGTTTGCAGAAACCTGGGTCAATCACGTAGATGATGCCATCAATGGTCAGAGACGTCTCTGCGATATTTGTGGCCACCACAACCTGCAGAAGAAAAACCACAAACCATTACCCAAGAATTTCATATTCAGTGTTTAATGTATTTATCAAGAAAATCATTTACATAAGAATTTGCATTAGTTTTTGTTTTTGCTAGCATCTACTATTATGAATAAACAAGTATTTGTGGCTTTCCACAGACTTCAACAGACATGCTGCCTACTGCTGGCCGACAAAGGGAATGGCGTTTCTTACTTTGCGTGCTCCAGGCGGAGTGGGATTGAAGATTTTGGCCTGCATGTCCGAGGGCAAGTTGGCATAGATGGGAAGAACAAGGAGCTCAGATATCTTAGAACCCAGTCTCCTACATCTCTCCTGTAGGAGTTCACAGCACGCCTCGATCTCCTCCTGCAACACCAGAGGACACAGTAAACATCAATATTACCAATATTAATATAGTCTACCTTACAGTAATATTCATGATCCACTTTTTGGAATAAACTGTCCTGAAATAATAATAATACAGATTAAGTCTCTCAGCCTCATCACACAGCTTTCCCATCTCAAAAAGCAAAGTAGTTTTTTTTTACGCACTTAACAATAATAAGTGGAAAGAGACAGAAAAAGGGGGTGCAGGCTTGTATTTAGTGTAAATGTATGTAATCTAATTTAATCATACAAAAACCTTCATGGACCATTTTCACTGCCTGTCATGACGTTTCTACAGTTATCAACATCGCAAATCAAGTTTTAAGGTACACTATGTAACTTTTGGCCCTCTAGTGGTTTAAAAAACAAAACTGTCAGTTTAGATGGAAAGGATCTCAATATGACTTGCTGAAGACGTTACTGCAGCTTTACCCATTAATAGAAAATGCATGATTTATGTTACAATCAAGGTGACTGTGACAGCGGGGAATGTGTGTCAAGGGAAAAATCTGTGACAAGTTATTGGAAAAACATTAGCACGTGGAGTACTGCTATACTGTGACTCACTCAGATGTTAATAGATTTATGCGTTGATGGATACGGCTCATGTCCACCCAGAAGGGAACTATGAACTTTAAACAGACCGAGTGTCAAGGACTGACCTGTCCTGTGAGGAAGACCAGTATGTCTCCAGGCGGCTGAGTGACATGAATCTGTAGCACTGACACCACACATGCTTCGAGATAGTCGGCCTCTGGAGCCTGAAACCAAAGACAATTGATATTAACAATGTGCAATGTACAAATTAAGGCAAAAATAGATCAGAGAAATCACTAAACAGGATTCTTACACCATGGCCAAGAATGGCTGATATTACAATTCTATACCATTTCGTCTAAATAAATTAAAGCTGCAGTCGGGCAAGTCTGGCAGATTGAGTGGACTTAGCCAAAAATTGTAATGTTTACAACTCTCATGCCCCTCCCCCCACTACACCACTGATCTATGGCGCACACATAAAGCCACCTCTCAAACAGCTTGTGAGTCGCAAGTACCAAAATGAGAGGCTTACTGCACTTAAACGGTCAAATACACACAAAGTTATGACAAAACGGTGAGTATTCAGTTAAACAGTCAGTTTTGGAACGTAAATAGTTGAGAGGGATAAGGCAAGTTGTGTAACAGTACATTGGATCTGTGAAGTATCTCTTAAAGTGACAGCAGCCAGATAACCCTGCTGCTGTCTGTCATGTTAACAAAAGAACGAAAGACAAAGAGAAAATCACTCTCTGCTCTTGACTAAATAACTTTTGTAACTTTAATTGTAAGCATTAATCTGCATTTAATTTTTACAATGAAAACTATCCAGTGTTATTTTACATTTGATTACTTTAATTGCTGTAGTATTTCTTACCTGAATACTAACATACTGTTAAACCCACCTGAAAAACTTAAAGCACTGTTCATTTCATATCTCTATTTATTCGACTGCATTTGTGTCAATTGTTCTTATTGTATTACTGACTATTTACTTGTGTTTTTTTATGAAAATAAAATTTAGCATTGAGGAAAAGTAGATTTTTTTCTGTATATGCTGTCATTTATAGTTAGAGAGAAAATCGGAATTGGCCAAGAAAATTGCAATTGGTGTGTATATATTTTATATATATATATATATATATATATATATATATATATATATATATATATACACACACACACACACACACACACATATATACACATATCTACAGCTCATGGCATATCATCTAGTTCAACAGGAACAGAAAACACTGCACCCATGTATGACAAACCGGATGCTTTAATCATGGTCCATTACCTTTGTGTAGTAGATGTCCACAGGGAACCTGCGGCCGGGAATCCTAAATACCGGCGCGTCGTCAAAGAAGCTGGAGAAACGCTCTGTGTCCAGAGTGGCACTGGCCACCAGAACCTTCAAATCAGGGCGGAAACGTGCAATGTCTTTAATTAGACCGAAGAGGATGTCTGTGTGTAACGTTCGCTCGTGGGCCTCATCAATGATGATCACACTGATCACAGAGAAAGACAGCCAGTCAGAACAGAGAATGCAACAATGAAAAGCAGACCTATTTAAAAAAAATATGAATTCTGTATGTTTTTACCTGTAGCTGGCCAGGTCGGGCTCTGTAAGAAACTCTCTGAGCAACATGCCATCAGTCATGTACTTCAGGATGGTCCTCTCTGACGTACAGTCCTCAAAACGGATGCTGTAGCCCACCTGTGGAAAGTAAGACAACATAACTGAAACAAATTTGCCACAATTTTACAAACACTTTAACGTCTCTTATGTACACAAACACAATGGCAAGCCTGCAGGCTCATCATGCATAAATCACACATTTAATAAGCAGATGGATTATGACCTCATTTCCTAGTTTGACATTCATTTCCTGCGCGACTCTAGCTGCTACAGACATGGCCGCCACTCTTCGAGGTTGAGTGCAGCCAATCTTCATTCCTCCTTCAGTGTAACCCTGAAAGAAAACAGATCAAGAAATTAAATGTTGCTGCCGTAAAGGGTTAGTTCACACAAAAATAAAAATTCTGTCATTTAACGTCATACCAAACCCAAACTTTCTTCCATCTTCAGAACACAAATGAGGTTATTTTAATGAAATCTGAGAGATTTCTGTCCCTCCATTGAAAGTCTTTTCACCTAAAACCCTGACGACTCATCAAGAGATCGTAAAATAAAGCATTTTAATCGAGCGGTTTAATCCAAGTCTTCTGAAGAGACACAATCTCTTTTGAACGCATTTAATTTAGGCTTTTATTCACATATAAACATTGATCAGCAAACGTGCATAGTGAACTCAAATATGGAAAACGAAAGCTAATGCATCATTTGAGCGTCAACATTTGAGCATCAACAAGAACCAATGAGGTTCATTCTCGTGTGTTGCGCAGCACGTTTGAGCTTCTGAAAGAACCAATCAGGTTTGATCTTGCGCATCAAGCAAGTATAGTTGAGCTTCTGTTTACCATATAAGTTCTTGATGTGTTCGCTGATCACTGTTTATATGAGAATAAAAGCCTAAATTAAATCTGTTCATCATATAAAGCAATTCACTTTTTTAAGTCTCAAAGCATTGGGTGAAAAGACTTTAAAATGGAGGGACAGAAATCTCAAATTTCATTAAAAATATCTTAATTTGTGTTTTGAAGACGAACAAAAGTCTTATGAGTTTGGAACGACATCAGAGTGAGTAAATGATGACAGAAATTTCATTTTTGGGGTGAACAAACCATTTAATATAATATATAGGCTACTGTTGTGCCGCTATTCTGATTTTAAGCACAGAAATGTGTAAATTGGATGGAAAGCTAATGTGAACTACTGATGCAAACTATGGCACCAAACCCCAATAAAGACCATCTCTAAAAATATCTATTGTTGCATTAATGTTTTTTTTCCAGTCATAGATTAAGCTGAGAGGATCTACATGTTCCTGATGACTTTATATTCTCATGTGAAACCTAGAAATGCACACATGGAGCTCCACTGGATCCACACAAACCCTGAGCTTAAAAGCTATTTGCAAATAAATGTTTTATTATAAGCACGTACATCTTCCACAAGATACTGAGGGATCTGGGTGGTCTTGCCGGATCCGGTTTCCCCCTCTATGACCAGCATCTGGTGGTGTTTGATGGCAGCTAGAAGGTCTTCTCTGTAAGGAAAGATGGGCAGGCTGCGTCTCACTTCCTGGATGGACTGCTTCTCTTTCTCAGCTTGTGATATCTCAGGTTCGCTTTCCTACAGTTCAAAAACAGGAAGATGCAAGATTGTTTTTACTTTCTGTATTAAAGACAGACAGATACAGAAATAGAGCTGTGGAATATAATTATTTTTACGATGCATCACAACGCTGATGTGAACGATTCTGCATCGATGCATAAAAACTAAATAATCGGAATTTAAACAAATAGGCCTATCATACATATTAATGTACTGTTTTATTGTAAATAAAGTACTCTTATTACAGGCTATATTAATAAAAAAAAGACACGCATGTCCTTCTTAAGCAAAGCACTTGCATCTGTTACGAATTTCGCAAAAGGAATATGCATAATTGTTAATCAAACAATAAAAGAAAAGAGGGAGTCATTCACTTTTGTAGCTGTAATAATAATCAATTTATTTATAAATACACTAAAGACTATACAGTGACTATTTTTACATTTGATTATTCAATTAACTATATTGTGATTGTAATATAAATATTACTATAATAACTACATTGAGATTATAAATAAAATAATTATTATTAATAAAAGAATTGGGGGAAAAGATGCATCGTGAATCGCTTTATAATCGAATCGTGAGGCAAGTGAAGATTCACACCTCTATACAGAAATATAATGCATACACAGAATAGAATTTTTGAGTGATGTCAACCTTCTCCGACAGAGTTCCCTTCATGGTAATGGCCGTGCTGACGAAGTTGATCATCTCCTCTTCCTCTAAAATGAGCTGATACTTCTCCTGCTCCTCCTTTATCCGCCGTTCCCGCTCTTGCTTGGCCCCAAACTGCAGGGTGGCGGTGGCCACTCTCGCCTCCTCCCAGCGGCCCTGCTCCCCGCCTCCCTCTCTGGGAGTCTCCTCAAACTCCAGCTCCATTTCTTTTTGAGGAATGGACTGAAAGGAATGGAAAAATAGGAGAAGAGAAAAACAATAAAATAATTAATTAAAGTTACGCATGTATAATAAATTACTTCATGGTTATTTAAAATAAAAAACATTGTTAAAATTTTCAGCAACTATATGTGACCCTGGACCACAAAACCAGTCATAAGTCGCACGGGTATATTTGAGGCAAAAGCCAACAATAAATGGGTCAAAATTATAGATTTTTCTTTTATGCCAAAAATCATTAGGATATTAAGTAAAGATCATGTTCCATGTAGATATTTTGTAAATTTCCAACCGTAAAAATATAAAACATTTCTTTTTGTGAGTGAACGCAGCACAATCGTGAACACAAATGGACAACTTTAACGGCGATTTTCTCAAAGTTTCGATTTTTTGGTTTTGCACCCTCAGATTCCAGATGTTCAAATAGTTGTATCTCAGCCAAATATTGTCCTGTCCTTATTTATTCAGCTTTCAAGTGATGTATAAAGCTCAATTTCCCCAAAATGTACCCATGTGACTGGGTTTTGTGGTCACACATTTGTAATATACACTACTGTTCAAAAGTTTGGGGTCGGTATGATTTTGTTTTTATGTTTTTGAAAGACTTTTTACCCTCACCAAGGCTACATTTATTTGATAAAAAATACAGCAAAACAGAAATATTGTGAAATATTATTTATGGCTGTCAAAAGATTAATCGCGATTAATCGCATCCAAAATAAAAGTTTGTGTTTACATAATATATGTGTGTACTGTATATAATTATTTTGTATATATCAATACACACACATGCATGTATAGATATATACAAAATAATTATACACACACATATATTATGTAAACACAAACTTTTATTTTGGATGCGATTAATCGCGATTAATCTTTTGACAGCCCTAATATTATTACAATAACTGCTTTCTATTTGAATATTTTTAAATGTAATTTATTCCGGTGATGTCAAAACTGAATTTTCAGCATCATTACTCCAGTCTTCAGTGTCACATGATCATTCAGAAATCATTCAAATGTGCTGATTTGCTGCTCAAGAAACATTACACTTGTGCTGCTTTTTGAGAAAACTGCGATTAATTTTTTCAAGATTCTTTGGTGAATAGAAAGTTTAAAAGAACAGTATTTATTTGAAATAAAATTCTTTGGTAACATTATTAAGTATTTACTTTTGATTAATTTAATGCATCCTTAATGAATAAAAGTAATAACTTAAAGCATGATTTATAGCATGATATTTCATTTCATCGACTGATTTAAATATTGCAGCATTGCCATTTTGAAATAAAGCATCTCACAACCCCCCTGTAGCTCATATCTCTTAGACCTACCTTGTTTCTATTCTCTTCTGGCATGTAGTATCTGTTCTTTCTCTCCTCTTTTTCTTTAGCTCCTGCTTTCTTGTAGTCTCGGGCCAGGTCTCTGATCTGCCGCTTGTAATCTAGGTCTTTCCTTTCCTTAGTGGTGAGTTTCTGAGTGGAGAAGAGGTATTCCTCGTCCGCAATTTCAGCCTCGAGGTCTTCCAGCTTCTCCTGCTCTCTTTTGGTCAGATACTGCCGACGTGACTGTTTCCTTAACTCTGGAAGCTGAAGAGACCACACTGAATGTCAACAGGTATCAATCACAGCTGTCTTATACGGATTACTAAAAACTGGAATGTTGTATTAAAAGGGTTATGGCAATCGGGTTAACATACATTTCTAATTAGCATGAGAACATTGTTGTGTATGTAAAGAAAGTTTCTCACCATTTTCCTCTGATCCTCTTCAGCCATTTTGTGCTTTTTCTGCGCTTCCTCATAAGCCTGAGATGATGAAAACAGACAGCGCAGATCATCAGCCCTCATATTTTACCACATCATACCGGGATCCATCAATAGCAAACTAGCAGACTTTATTTTGTTGGAGTAAGGATGTATTTTGCATTACCTTTTTGTCATTTCTTTCAAGTACGTGTCTTGTCTTGTCTTTGTCTTTCTGTTTCACTCGTTCAGCAAATGCGTCCCTCTCCTCCAGATCTTGAATTCTCTCTCTCTCTTCCCGCTCCCATTCTTCCTCGTCCTCCTCTTTAGCAGCTTTTCTTGGCTCATCCATGACCTTTGTGCTGAAATAAATCATTGAGGGGAAAAAAAGCACAATAATAAAACGAATAGTTCTCGCTTTTTTGGATTGAATGAACCACATTTAAAGCCTTTAATTGAGAATGTTAATTTGTATGATTTAGTGCATGCAAGGAAGTGCTAGCGGGTTTATTGAAATGTTAGGGGAAAACAGTGTAAAAACATTTAGATATATTGTATATTTGTAAAGAAAAATGTAAAAAAAATAAAAAAATTACAAGTAAATAAATAACACATCTAACAGTACAGTATAATGAGTAGGAAAAAAATGGGTACTATACGGTTATCCGGACCACACGTGACCACAACCGCTCTTGGTTGGTCGTAACCCCAGTGACGGGTAGGTTTAGGGGCGGGGTTGGGGTAGGTCATCACATGTGGTCCAGATAACCGTATAGTACCAAAAAATTTATATGTAACTTCATAGAAACTAAATATTTTCAGAATAATACTTTGACATATATAATTGTCGCTTTTATAGACGCTTTTTAGATTTTAAGATGGGAGCCTCTCACACAAGGATCATATTTGGGGGTCTGTGGCATCTAAAAGATTGAAAACCCCTGTTTTAGATGATCATAATCACCTCTTTTTCTTGTCCTCTTCACTGGATGATGGACTTTCCTCACGTTTCTGTCTGAGGTTTTTCCTTTTCTTTCCTTTGTCCCGGTCTTTGCTTTTCTTCTCTTTTCCACTTTCCCCGGCTGTCTCTCCATCACTCTCACTGTCCTCCAGAAGAGTGTAGGTTCTGTTCTTCCTCTCCATTTCCATGACTTGTCGTTCAATCGCTCTGGCGGGTTTTTCTGCCACATGTTTTTTGGGAGCCTGAAATGGAGGGTCATTACATTATATATAGTAAATGTATGTCTTAGTTTAGGAATTCCGTTAAACATACTGTCTGATTATAAAACCATACTTTGTTGTACAGCTCATGTGCAAACGCTGTGATTCTTTGATCAATGTCAATGGTTCCGGTTTGCTGGAGCCGAGCCACAAAGTCCTGAGGTCCGGAAGACTTCTTCACCAGACCGATCATGAACTGAGCCACATATCTGTCACTCAAACCCAGGATGTCATGGAGCTGGTCACTAACCCACTGTTCCAGATTGGCCATTGTGACTGTACACAAAAACAACACATATATTTTATACAATTCTGCGTCAACATGTTATTCAAAATAATATAAAAGTGAATCACAATAAATCCATCCATCATCAGTATATGTGCAATGATGATAAATATTTACTAGATAACACAGCTAAATGAGCAACACGTTCAAAACTGTAGGTGACTTGATACTGAATTTAATATTTGATTAAACTAAGCCGTCAAATCTTATTTCTAATGAGAATTATGAACACAAGAAACATTCTGAGTGAAGGCTGAGATTGTTTTATTCCGATACTGATAATGGAAATGAACTGCAAGTCAACACTAGACTAGATTATTTAAATGTATTGACTAGTAACGTTACTTTGAAGATCTGACCCATGAATTCAAACGCACCGTGTACATAGAGTATTTAGGTTTATGCACATATACAATAAAAACACGACAGCATCATAAATCTTAAGAAACGGTAGACTTACGTTAGTAGTGCCTCCGCACGCTTTCTCCTATGAAAACATTAACGCTAAATAACTTCCGGGTAAAAAAAAAAAAAGAAAAGGGAAAAAAGAAACAAAAGGTTACTTCCGGGTCACTGTTTTCTTAGTACGACCTGTCAAAATAAAAGTCTGAGTAAAACGTTCAAACGTCACTTAAGCCATAGACACAAAATAAACGAGTAGAAAGTTACCTGTTTCAGCTCTTTCCATCGAGTCCTGAGATTTGAATTCCTTCATGTCAGAATACAAGTCCATCGTAAAGCGTGAAGAGCACTAGATTTTTTCTTCTGCTTACAATACAAATCAACATATTTTCAGGTGGACGTGTTAATACGGATAAGCATAACACATGCACTTGATATTAATGTTAAAACATAAGATAATACCTTAATATGACACTATATATATATATATATATATATATATATATATAATATTTTAAAGTGCGCAATTATTTTATTTCACCCATGAACTCAGCCAGCTGATTTCACTAAGTAATTAGTTCTATCTCCTGTCTGAAAATCTGTGCTAATTCGCAAATCCAGGTGATTGGAACAAAATACTGAGGAGGACTTTTACTTTCTGAACCTGGACTTTACACCTCTGACAATAATTTCAGTTATTTCATACGGTCCTTTCAGCCTACAACAGCAAATGAACCAAAACCCACAATGACACTGACCCCGCAAATAAATATAGTAAACAGCAGGATAAAAACAAGATATTATTTCCATGTTTTTTGCCACAAAAGTATGTTTTATTATCTAAAGAAAGCACATACTCTCTTTCTCCCGCTCTCTCTCCCACTCAAATAGACACACATACAATACAGTGTTGTCAGCGTTGCTCTGGCTATTTAATCAGAATAATAGTTTAACAACTAAAAAGCTACATTGATTTCTTAATGTTTTTGAAACAGTAAAACTTACAGTTTCACTATTAGTAGAGATGCTGTATGAAGTGTCTCCCAACAGCGTTCGGCAGCAGCATCTCTAGCGAAACTGTAAGTTTAACTGCTTCAAGAACAGCGCCGTTATTACCTTGTGAGAAATTCATGTAGCTTTTAATTTGTTAAAACTATTTTACTTATAAAATCATCAGAGCAGCGATGACAACACATTTCTGTGTAAGAGTGTGTCCATACTGTGTGCGTTTGAGTGGGAGAGCAGGAGAAAGCGAGTATGTGCAAAAAAACTTGGAAATAATTTGTAGTTTTTATCCTATTGTCTACTATATTTATGGGCTTGGTCATTGTCATTGTGTGTTTTGGTTTTATTTGCTGTTGTAGTCTGTAGGACCTTTGAAATAACTGAAATCATTTAGTAAAGTGATATGGAACTGTAATGCGGTCACGACCTGCCTGGAACTACTTTAGCTGTGCATTTCCCTAAAAATAATCTCAATTTTCAGCATCATTACTCCAGTCTTCAGTGTCACATGATCCTTCAGAAATCATTCTAATATGATTTGATGCTCAAAAAAACATTCATTACTATTATCAATGTTGAAAACACCCAGTTAGAAATTTTTTGTTCTAAAAATTACCCGAGAACATTATCATGCAGTGTTCTAATAATGTTTTCAGTGGGTAGTTTTATTTAAGTTCCCAGAATGTTCTCCTAAAAGGTAGGATAACATTCTCTAAAAACATTCTAAAAATGTTTAATGATTACATTGTTAAAACATTATTCCCTAATGTTCTTATAACATTTTCAGCGAGTAGTTTTATTTTTGTTCCCAGAATGTTCTCTTAAAGGTCCCATTGCATGAAAATTTCACTTTATGAGGTTTTTTAACCTTAATATGAGTTTCCCTAGCCTGCCTATGGTCCCCCAGTGGCTAGATGTTTTGATGGGTGTAAACCAAGCCCTGGGTATTTTTGAGAAAATGAAAGCTCAGACGGGCGAATCTAGAAATCTTCCCCTTATGTCGTCATAAGGGGAAAGGTTACCTCCCCTTTCTCTTCTTTGCCCGCAAAAAGAATTTGGCCCGCCCATAAGAAAATGAGCTGCGCGAGCGCGATATTGGTTTTTCCTCAAGAGACATCATGGCTTGCAAACGAGCGAAGCATGGCAGTTGTTCAGTGTTTGAATGTACAAATGAACACAAAAGTATTTTTTTAGTTCCTTCATCCGAGCCTCTGAAGAACCAGTGGGTTATGTGAATTTCTGATGTGTAATTGTTCAAGTTCAGACAGATAATCTTTCTCTCAAAGTCGTTCAATACTGTTTATGCATCAGTAAATCAAGCCAGTGACTAAACATTCAACTTCACGTCGTTTCTCTTAGTAGGATGAAAATAATCGTACTTAAACTGTGATTAATACAGAAAGCGATCAAAGAACAATCCCTTTCCAATCGCCCAAGCTGTCAATCACACAGCGCGAATTTATCTAGACACTTACCAAAACTCGTTATGAAATCAATGCTGCTGTTACACTGCACAACAAAGCTCTTACTGTACCTCATGTTTGCATTGGTGAAAGCATTAATGAGAGTACAGAAACTGCGTTGCAATGATAAGATCTTCATTCACGCGATCAACAGGCTGTCATCTGCTCATTGCTCATCACTGCAACCTTTTATGTGATGGGAATAGATCTAAATACTTAAAAAACTTCTCACGATTCGTTAATCCCAATAGCTGTAATAGTAAAAACGTATAATAGCTGTAATAGTAAAAGTTTTCGAGAGAGTTCCACATGTAATGCTAGATATTTCATATGCAAGCATGTCAGCCAATCACAGCAGTGGGCGTTTACACTGAAGTCTCACAGCAGACACGCCCCTTCAAACAGAGCGTTCAAATCAGAGGCTAAAATCAGGCTAGGAAATATGCCTTTTATTTCTAAATTATAACAACTTTTGATCTAAAAAACATACTAACATTATAAGGGCACCCCAGGAAACATTCTAAAATAATAAAATAATCCATGCAATGGCACCTTTAACAAATTCTCGACCTTTCCTTTAGAAACACTCTTATGCCTAATAATGTCAACTTGCTTTTTCACCTTGTGTGGCTGTAACGGTCACCAGCTGGAGTGCCCTTGAGAGAGCCACCAGAGGGCACTCCACACCGGACTATCATATTCACTCAGACTACATTTCCCATCCTGCATCTACCTGGACTGATTACTTCATACACCTGCACTGCACTGATTACACACACCTGCACCTCATTCACACACACATAAAAGCCACTTCCACACTCCACTTCTCTGCGAAGTATTGCATTGCCCCGGCGTACAATTTCTGAGCGTTTTCCCTGTGTTTGCTGAACTGTTACTGACCTTGGATTGTTTATACCGACTTCTGATTCTTCTGCTGCCTGTCTTGACCCGGATTGTTCATTGGACTGTGATTCCTGCCGCCTGCCTCGACCCTTGCCTGTTTTCTGTTTCTGCTCTGAGATTATCTCCATTGTTCTGTCTGCCCCTGATTTACCCTGCCTGTTGATTATTCTAATAAAGCTGCAATTGGATCTTACTGCGTCCTCCACATCATTACAGAATACTTCGCCGCTTCAGATCCAGCAGCTGAGAGAAGACCGAGACCCACCATGGACCCACTAATCAGTCTCTTCCGCCTCAGTCAAGGTAACCGATCTATAGAGGAATATGTTGAACAATTTTGTGAGCTCTGCCATGGGGTAGACTTGGACGAGGCAGTCTTAAAGGATAGTTTCCGATATGGGCTTGAGGACATGTTAAATTATCTCATGCCTGACAACACCCCTCAATGGACTCTGTCAATATATTGAATTCGCTCTGAGGTTAAGCAGATCATCCTTTTCTGCGGGCCCTGTGGATGAGGGTTCCCATGAACTTACCACACCCGTTGAACCAGAATTCTGCTATACCTCCCCGTACTCTCGTTACATCTTAGCAGAATTTCCAGAGCCCTGTCACTTCTCAGCAGATCTTCCAGAGCCTCATCACGTCTCAACAGATCTTCCAGAGCCCGGTCACTTCTCAGCAGATCTTCCAGAGCCTTGTCACTTCTCAGCAGATCTTCCAGAGCCCCGTCACTTCTCAGCAGATCTTCCAGAGCCTTGTCACTTCTCAGCAGATCTTCCAGAGCCCCGTCACGTCTCAGCAGATCTTCCAGAGCCCCGTCACGTCTCAGCAGATCGTCCAGAGCCCTGTCACGTCTCAGCAGACCGTCCAGAGCCTCGTTACGTTTTAGCAGAATTCCCTGAGCCCTCTACTGCTGAGGGGGCGTTTCCAGAGACTGTTCCCGTCACGCCAGCCATCAAGCTAGTCACCGGATCTGTCTATTATCGTCCAGGACTGGTATCCAGTGTGGCCGATTCCCCGCTGAGGTCAGTACGTGTTGCCATAGGGGCCATCGTGCAGGAGTCTCGTCCCGCCGAGACTATCCTCCATAAATCATGTTTCACCGAGACCTTCCTGCCTGGGTATCTTCCTGCCGAGCCTGCACTTCACGCCAGTCCAGCCGAGCCTGCACTTCACGCCAGTCCAGTCGAGCCTGCACTTCACGCCAGTCCAGAGCTGTGTTCACCGCTGGTCCCGTCCAGCTCAGAGCCCTCTTCGCCGCTGGTCCCGTCCAGCTCAGAGCCCTCTTCGCCGCTGGTCCTGCCCAGCTCAGAGCCCTCTTCGCCGCTGGTCCTGCCCAGCTCAGAGCCCTCTTCGCCGCCGGTCCTGCCCAGCTCAGAGCCCTCTTCGCCGCTGGTCCTGCCCAGCTCAGAGCCCTCTTCGCCGCTGGTCCTGCCCAGCTCAGAGCCCTCTTCGCCGCTGGTCCGACCTAGCTCAAAGCCCTCGCTGCCGCTGGTCCCGTCAAGCTCAGAGCACGCTGATCCTGATCCAGAGACTGAGCTTCACGTCAGTCCTGCCGAGCCAGAGCCAGAGCTTCACGTCAGTCCTGCCGAGCCAGAGCTTCACGTCACGTCCGCCCTTCCAGAGTCTCGTCCCGCCGAGACTGAATCTGTTCCTGATACTGATCCTGAGCCTGAGCCTGAGCCTGAATCTCTTCCTCTTTCTGCGCCTGTGTCTTCGGACAAGATGGCCGACTCCACGCCTGTGTCTTCGGACAAGATGGCCGACTCCATGCCTGTGTCTTCGGACAAGATGGCCGACTCCATGCCTGTGTCTTCGGACAAGATGGCCGACTCCATGCCTGTGTCTTCGGACAAGATGGCCGACTCCATGCCTGTGTCTTCGGACAAGATGGCCGACTCCATGCCTGTGTCTTCGGACAAGATGGCCGACTCCATGCCTGTGTCTTCGGACAAGATGGCCGACTGCATGCCTGTGTCTTCGGACAAGATGGCCGAAACCACGCCTATGTCTTCGGACAAGATGGCCACTGCCGAGCCAGTGTCTCAGGACAAGATGGCCTCCAACGATCCAGTGTCTGTTCAAGTCACGTCTGCCGAGCCAGTGTCTCCGGACAAGATGACCACCGCCGAGCCAGTGTCTCCGGACAAGATGACCGCCGCCGAGCCAGTGTCTCCGGACAAGATGACCGCCGCCGAGCCAGTGTCTCCGGACAAGATGGCCGCCGCCGATCCAGAGTCTGTTCAAGTCACGTATGCCGAACCAGTGTCTCCGGACAAGATGGCCGCCGCCAAGCCAGTGTCTCCAGACAAGATGGCCGCCACCGAGCCAGTGTCTCTGGACAAAATGGCCGCTGCCACGTCGACTGAGCCCTCAGCAGAGATAGTCGCCGACATGCCTGAACCTGAGCTCTCAACAGAGATGGCTGCTGTCACGCTGTCTGTTCCTGAGCCGGTGTCTGTTCCTGTTCCCGAGCCGGTGTCTGTTCCTGTGCCATGGCCGCCTGAAGGGTCGTCGTCTCCTCCCTGGCCGCCTGAAGGGTCGTCTCCTCCCTGGCCGCCTGAAGGGTCGTCTCCGCCCTGGCCGCCTGCACAGCCTGCTCCGCCCTGGACGCCTGCACAGCCTGCTCCGCCCTGGCCGCCTGCACAGCCTGCTCCGCCCTGGCCGCCTGCACAGCCTGCTCCGCCCTGGCCGCCTGCACAGCCTGCTCCGCCCTGGTCGCCTGCACAGCCTGATCCACCCTGGACATCTGTTCTGCTGCAATCTACAGGTCTTTTTCTGCCCCACGGACCTGGCCCTCCATCCCGCCCCCGGATCCGCCTCCGCTCCACCTCCCTCCTGGACTGTTTTTGGAGCGTCTGGAAGCCGCTCTTTGGGGAGGGGCTATGTAACGGTCACCAGCTGGAGTGCCCTTGAGAGAGCCACCAGAGGGCACTCCACACCGGACTATCATATTCACTCAGACTACATTTCCCATCCTGCATCTACCTGGACTGATTACTTCATACACCTGCACTGCACTGATTACACACACCTGCACCTCATTCACACACACATAAAAGCCACTTCCACACTCCACTTCTCTGCGAAGTATTGCATTGCCCCGGCGTACAATTTCTGAGCGTTTTCCCTGTGTTTGCTGAACTGTTACTGACCTTGGATTGTTTATACCGCCTTCTGATTCTTCTGCTGCCTGTCTTGACCCGGATTGTTCATTGGACTGTGATTCCTGCCGCCTGCCTCGACCCTTGCCTGTTTTCTGTTTCTGCTCTGAGATTATCTCCATTGTTCTGTCTGCCCCTGATTTACCCTGCCTGTTGATTATTCTAATAAAGCTGCAATTGGATCTTACTGCGTCCTCCACATCATTACAGTGGCACTGTTACATAACCTGTTGGTTTAGGGTTAATCCTCTGTCCAACACAACTTTGCTAACATTGGCATAATTCTATACAAACTACAACAAATACCCCGGGTTTCACAGGCAAGGCTTAAGCCTGTAGTCCCAGACTAAAATGCATGTTTGAGCTGTTTTACCTGAAAGCAACTTGCACTGACACATCTTAAAATATGTCAGTGCCATTGTTTTGTCTCAGGATGCACACCAGTAATGTTTCTTTTTTCTTAGGCACATTTTTAAAAGCTAATTAAATGCACTAAGGCCTAATCCTGGCTTAATCTAAACCCTGTCTGTGAAACCCTAACTCTAAACCTAACCCTTGTCTGCAGACTTGGATACTCCAAGGTGTTGACTGCAGTGGTTAGGCCTTTAGCGTTGATACAGGACAAATAACTTCTCATTGTGACAGTCTGTAATGTATTTTAGCAAAGAGTGTTTGCATGAATTGTCCCTAAGCTAGAGCTATTGGTGCATTCAAGTCATGTTATAAAGATCATATTTACAAGTTGAACGCACATGAACGCCACCACAATGATGAAAATATAGGAAGCTCGGGATTTTCTTTAAGCCCCGAACTTGAAGAGTTACAGTAGGGGTGTGTCAGTGAGAAACATTGTGGAATACCACAATACTTAGGTATTTAGCAGTGACATTGTCAGGCTTTTTTACAATGATATAAGCTAATGCCTGCAAAAAATATGATAGCATTATAATATAACAATATAATATGTAATGATAAAGTTTACAGTGACTTCATAAATGAATTTAAAACATTAAAAAATGATATTTTTACAGCCTGCTAACATCCCTAAAGAAATCCTCAAAATGTTTCATGCAAAATGTTCTACTTTTGTTAAAAAGTCAATTGACAAGAATGAAAACATTCATTTCAGGACTTAATAATATCCTCAACACATTTTACGAACACTGATTTGATAATGTTCCTCCTCTATTATTATGAAACATTGTGCCAATGTTTTTTTTTTTTTTGAGAACATTGTATAATCTGTTATCTCAATAATATCCTCAAAACATTTTACGAACACTGATTTTATAATGTTCCTCCTCTATTATTATGAAACATTGTGCCAATGTTTTTTTTTTGTTTGAGAACATTGTATAATCTGTTATCTCAATAATATCCTCAAAACATTTTACGAACACTGATTTTATAATGTTCCTCCTCTATTATTATGAAACATTGTGCCAATGTTTTTTTTTTGTTTGAGAACATTGTATAATCTGTTATCTCAATAATATCCTCAAAACATTTTACGAACACTGATTTGATAATGTTCCTCCTCTATTATTATGAAACATTGTGCCAAGGTTTTTTTTTTATTTTTGTTTTTTTAGAACATTGTATAATCTGTTATCTCAATAATATCCTCAAAACATTTTACGAACATTGATTTGATAATGTTCCTCCTCTGTTATGGAACATTGTGTTAATGTTTTACTGAGAACATTGTATAATATGTTATCTCAATAACATCCTAAATACATCCTCAAAATGTTACATTTAAAATGTTCTAGTTTTGTTAACACGTCACATTACACAAACATTTTATAAAAAACACTCATCATCTCAGGCCTCAGTGACATCCTCAAAACATTTTGATAATGTTGATTTGATAATGTTCCTCTTCTGTTATTATGGAACATTGTATAATCTGTTATCTCAATAACATCCTCAAAACATCCTCAAAATGTTACAGTTAAAACGTTATATTTTAGTTTACATTTAACCTTATAGGAACATTATTTGAAATGAGAAAACATCCTTAAAACATTCTTTGAACATTACATTCAAATGTTTTCTTTAAAACATTAACCAAACTTGTAGGGAATGTTAGCCAAAGTTCTGAGAACGTTCCCTGCTAGGTGGGCAGTTGTGTAAAAAAAAATGTGAGGATCCTTTGATGAATAGAAAGTTCAAAAGAACAGCATTTATTTGAAATAGAATCTTTTGTAACATTGTGTCCTTACTGTAACTTTTGATCAATTTAGTTAATCCTTGATCCCCCCAAAAATAACCTACTGACCCCAAACTTTTGAACAGAAGTTTTTAATGTTACAAAAGCTTTCTATTTCAGATCATCAAAGAATCTTGAAATAAAAATGTAAATAACTGTTTTCAACATTGATAATAATGAGAAATGTTTCTTGAGCATCAAATCAGCATATAAGACTGATTTCTGAAGAATCATGTGACACTGAAGACTGGAGTAATGATGTTGAAAATTCTGCTTTGATCACAGGAATAAATTACACTTTACTATTATATTCACATAGAAAACAGCTGTTTTATATTGTAATAATATTTCACAATATTACTGTTTTTTGTATTCTTAATCAAATAAATTCAGCCTTGAGCAGAAGATACTTTTTTTTTTAAACATACAAAAATCTTACCGATTCAAAACTTTTGAACGGCAGTGTATGTTTTGCAAAGAATGTTCAAAATACTCATTACGACAATGTATAGGGTAGAGTGGGGGAAAACGACATATTTGAAGAGAAGAGGATTAAATGGTAAATGCTATAATTTTCAGATATTTGTAAACAAGTGTTTAAGAGAATATTGTTCTGCAGGATATCACAGTGATGTATGATAGATGAATAGTGAAGTCTGTAGTTTGAGATCATATGCTATTTATAAGGAATATAATTATATTTAAAAAATATATATTTTTTTTAAACTCATAGCTTGTGGGGTAAAACGCCTTTTCCTACGCTGAGGGGTAAAACGCCCCCCTGGGGGCATAGTTTCTCTCTATCAAAATTACTATAATAAAATATTTCTGTCTATCAAATCCTTTGTTTTACACTTAATGCAGTATAACTAGGTGGTAAAATCAAAATATTTGAACAAAACATGAAAAAATTACCTCAAGTGAGCATTAACTAGCTAGCTTGCTAGCAAAGTTAGCTCACTGATGGAAGGTAATTTGGCTATTTTGGACATTGCTGAAATAAATATTAATATATAGGCTATACATGTTGATACATTACTTGCCTTTTACTTTTAGAGATTAAAAACTATTGTCTGTTAATTTTGCTGTTGATCTATGAAGCAAACTGGTTGGTAAGAAAGGGGGCATTTTACCCCACCTTGGGGGGCGTTTTACCCCACCGCTGGGGCAAAACGCCCCTTTTGTACAAAAATATTTTTCAGTGAAAATACTAATTAATTATGAAGGCTGAGCAATTTTAATATTTGGTGAATAACTCCTGCCATAGTCACTCAAAACCGGGATGGCAATTCTAGTCACATTTATGTTTTGTTTCACTGTAATGTCACATTTTCCTTAAGGGGGGCGTTTTCCCCCACTCTACCCTATGCAGTGTAATCGATGACGAGTAGCTTTCGATAATATAGATGTAGCCTAATGCTCAACAAAGTTTGAAAAACGTTTATAACTTGTATAAATGGATTGCATTAAAAAAAGGTAATAAACAATGTGAAACATTATCTTGTAATAATAACGTGAAATGCTTTGCTTTCATTTCTTAAACCACATCAACTGATTAGACAGGAAGAGGTCTATAAAAGCATCACCTCAACTGACAAAACATCACATGCGGAACAACGTATAGCCTATTTATAACCGTCTGAGATAGAGCGAGGCTCAAATCTTTTAGCAGAACTTGTCTTGACATGCACTGTTAGAACAGTCTACTTGGATACCAAATATAATTTTGGTTAATTAAAATAAATATTTGGTTTCAGTTTATGGATTTTTGTGACTCGTGAGACGTTTGGACTAGTCTACCTCAATGGGGGGATTGATGAGTGATGGCTGCAGACCATGTGTTATTATATGTGCTGTATTACTGCTGTCCTCCGTCATAGGATACAGACCAGTAATTATTGTTCACGGGATATTTGATGGACCCAAACAGTTCGAGATGTTGGCGAAATTTATCCATCAGGTAGGCTAAGATATTGATATCTATCTATCTATATATCTATCTATTGAAATAAATGCTCTTCTATTTTTAATTAGTTAAACTACACACAATAAAACTGCATTTTATTTGCATAACATTTTTGCTATGCAATCTTTTATACAGTATTTTGTGAAATGTATGTGTGTTTGAGGGGAGGCGGCGGAGTAATTTAAAGGGTTAGTTCACCCAAAAATGAAAATTCTGTCAGTAATTACTCACCCTCATGTTGTTCCAACCCCGTAATACTTTTGTTCATCTTCGGAACACAAATCAAGATATTTTTGATGAAATCTGAGAGCTGGCTCACTCCTTCATAGGCTGCTAGGTAATCGATATCTGCCATCCCAGAAAAGTTAGTAAAGACATCGTTAAAATAGTCCTAGTGACTACAGTGGCTTAAGTTGCCCACCCACACAGATGAAAATGAATAGTTGAATAAAGTCATTATTTTTGTTTGTTTTTTTGCGCACAAAAAGTATTCTCGTCACTTGATAAACTTGAACCATGTAGTCACTTGGACTATTTTAACAATGTCTTTACTAACTTTTCTGAAATAACTTTTCTAAAGTAAATCACAATCTAAGGTTTGAGTTGCATAACCCTTTTTAAGTAGTTTCGGTTTCACATCACCACACTTGGCGCACAGTTCTCCTTTTTTAAATCTAAGATGAAACTCACTAACTTCTCTTTTCACTGTCTTAGTCTCACCCAGGTACCAATGTGACCACAGTAGCCCTGTATGACTACATTGCCAGTATTAAGCCACTGTGGCAACAGGTAGAGAGCTTCAGAGAGGCCGTCAGACCCATCATGAACAGCGCTGAAGATGGTGTCCATCTCATCTGCTTCTCACAAGGTCATCTAAACTCATTCATCTAATCATAAGCTATTTGTTATATGCACTACCATTCAAAAGATATTTAAAGCTCTTATTCTCGCCAAGGCTGCATTTATTTGTACATTTGTGAAATATAATTACAATTTAAAGTAACTATTTTATATTTGAATATATATCCATTATTCTTATATAGCTCCATTATTCTTAATATTTTTGTGAAATTTGTGATAAATTTTTTCAGCATTCTACAATTAATAGAAAGTTCAAAAGAAAGGCATTTATTTTTTGTAACAATATAAAAATCTTTACTGTCACTTTTGATCAATTGAATGTGTCCTCGCTGAACAAAAAATGTTCTCAGGTGGTTTGATATGTCGAGGAGTTCTTGCTACCCTTCCTACACACAATGTCCACTCTCTGATATTACTGTCTTCACCAACAGCTGGCCAGTATGGAGGTCAGTCAAATCCTCCCTGAACTACACACCACAACATCTGTTTTCTCTAGAGAAACTTCAAACACATTAATCTTTGTCCATGCTTCTACAGATTCGAATTATTTGAAATACTTTTTCCCTAAAATCATCAAGTCAAGACTGTACCATATTTGTTACACTACAAAAGGACAAAAAATATCTATCTGCAACTACTGGAATGGTAAGCAGATGTGTCACTTTCACGCAACAGTTTGCTCACTGTTCTGCATTTCATTTGATTTACAGTGAATCTTATTTGCCTTTTTCTCTCTGTAGATCCACACCAAAGAGAGAGATACTTAAAGAGCAGCAACTATCTGGCTCCACTCAATGGAGAGATAGAGCATGCCAATTTAACAGGTAATTTAAGATTACACTACTATATGTGCAACTCAGATTGTTGTCTGTGCACTTTCAGTTCAGTGGCCTTGAGTCATGTTGTGTTGTATGCTTCTGTTCCCTCTCAGCGTGGCGAGACAGCTTCCTGCGCATAGAGACTCTGGTGCTGATCGGCGGACCAGATGACGGCGTTATTACACCATGGGAGTCAAGGTCTCTGACATCAGTGTTATTATTATTTTGAATGAGCTTTTATTTTTATATTCTTAGTTTTCATGTTAATATTAGTTTTTAGATTACGTGCTTTTGTTACTTTATTATTGTTATTATTATTTTTAATATTGCTATTTAGGTTCAACGGGATAGTTCACCCAAAAATTCTGTCATCATTTTCTCACCCCCAAGTTGTTCCAAACCTTTCTTCTGTTGAACACAAAAGAAGATATTTTGAAGAATGTCGGTAACCGAACAGTTGAACTGACTGAAACTGACTGAAAAATATACAATGGAAGTCAATGGGGGACCATCAATTTTTTGGACACCAACATTCTTTAAAATATCTTCCTTTGTGTTCAGCAGAAGAAAGAAACATACAGGTTTGGAACAACATAAGGGTGAGTAAATGATGACAGAATTTTCATTTTTGGGTGAACTATCCCTTTAAGTAAATCTTATTCTTCATTTAGTTCAAAGCCAACATTTCTAGTTTTTCAACTAATATTTATATTTTATTTCAGCTTTATCAATTAATAGAAATGTTTTAAATAGTTTTATACCATGGTCTGGGTGAATACTCGATTCTGATTGGCTGCAGGGTGTCCATTAAAAAGTGATAGAGGACACCTAAGCTGTGTCTGAAATTTCTCCCCATCCACTGTATAGTGCACTATTTAGGGTGTCGGCCATTTTGTAGTGGTGTCTGAATTCTGAGTGAACGACATCATTCCCTACATTCGTTCACTACTTTTACCCACAATCCTCTCTGAATTCGAGTGTACACTTGCTGAGACACTAGGCGTTTCTCAATGTCAAGGAAGGATCCTTGGAAGCCAGAATTTCGAGGATGCTACGTCATCGACATCCGTCGAAGGACTGTTCCAATGTCGAGGATCCTCGGAATTTCCACCAAGGACTGAGTCCTTCGTTCGAAAAATATCCCATATACAGGAAAGGATGCATATGTGTAGCCTTCGCGCTCTTCGCGCTCTCAAATCACCCACAATCCTATGCGCGCAGCTTTGATATCTTGTTAAAAAAATTCAAAATGTTGGACGTTAACGGAGTCGGAGCGTTAACGGATCAATATGCTTTCAAATGTAAATATATTTACGTTACCAAACATTTGTTTAAAAAAATAATTACATCCATTATGTTATGGGTCAAATTGACCCGCACTGTTTAAACACACTTAACAGTCAAATAATCAATATGATTAAAAAGGAGTTTATTGATTTAAAAAACGATTATATTGCCTGAGTGAACAGAACAGAACTGCGTCCATAGCAACGCTCTGTTTTTCATTTTCACTGACGTAATGACGCACTGACGTGCACTTGCTAGCCTGTGCCATTTATGTGTTCTCCGAATGCTAAAGAGGAGCCTCGCCTAGCCTCTGAAGGAAGTGACTTGGAAGGACCAGTCCTGCCAAGGAAGTATCCTTGACATTGAGAAACACCTAAGCTGTGTCTGAAATCGCTCCCCATCCACTATATAGTGCACTATTTAGGGTGTCGGCCATTTTGTAGTGGTGTCCGAATTCTGAGTGAACGACATCATTCCCTACATTCGTTCACTACTTTTACCCACAATCCTCTCTGAATTCGAGTGTACATACGATGTACACTTGCTGAGACACTATTTCCCACAATCCAACACAATAAGGCGATAGAGCGCGAATGAAAAATAAACAAAAATGTCACCA
This sequence comes from Rutilus rutilus, assembly GCF_951802725.1. Classification (NCBI taxonomy): domain Eukaryota; kingdom Metazoa; phylum Chordata; class Actinopteri; order Cypriniformes; family Leuciscidae; genus Rutilus; species Rutilus rutilus. The sequence goes on from NC_140223.1 coordinate 26,712,987, forward strand.
TGGCAACGGCGCACGCGAGATAGAAAACAATCATTTACAAGACAGACGCCTGGTTATTTATTTATATATACACCGTTATCTAGATATTTGAATAAACAAATGTGTTGTGTAGTGTTTTGTTCTCTTTTATTTTCACATATAAATGTAAAAAGTAAATAAATATGACAAGTGTTTTATTATATATTTTTGTATTAAATAATGCAATAAATGTGAAAAATACATACATACAATTGTTACATAAAATTCATACAGCCAAAAAAGGAAATATTAAAGATGGGTAGGGTAATGTTTATGACGAAATTGTCCGAGCTCTCTGGCTCGTGATAATTATGTCAGCGTCCGAATTCGCTCACTCATTTTCGTTCACTCTTTGCTGATGTAGAGCACTCAACTGCCATTCACTATGTAGGGATTAGTGAATGAGTGAACGAGTGAGCGGTTTCAGACACAGCTCTACTATTTCCCACAACCCAACACAATAAGGCGATAGAGCGCGAATGAAAAATAAACAAAAATGTCACCATGGCAACGGCGCACGCGAGATAGAAAACAATCATTTACAAGACAGACGCCTGGTTATTTATTTATATATACACCGTTATCTAGATATTTGAATAAACAAATGTGTTGTGTAGTGTTTTGTTCTCTTTTATTTTCACATATAAATGTAAAAAGTAAATAAATATGACAAGTGTTTTATTATATATTTTTGTATTAAATAATGCAATAAATGTGAAAAATACATACATACAATTGTTACTTAAAATTCATACAGCCAAAAAAGGAAATATTAAAGATGAGTAGGTAATGTTTATGACGAAATTGTCCGAGCTCTCTGGCTCGTGATAATTATGTCAGCGTCCGAATTCGCTCACTCATTTTCGTTCACTCTTTGCTGATGTAGTGCACTCAACTGCCATTCACTATGTAGGGATTAGTGAATGAGTGAACGAGTGAGCGGTTTCAGACACAGCTCTAGTAAAGGAAAGGAGTCCTGGTGAAACTGACTGTTTACCGTTCGAAATTAATAAATACATGCGCTGGCTACATCAGCTGTGAGTAACCATAGCAACAGGCGGACTATAAATCGAGCGGACTATAAATATATCCGGTTGCTAAATAAACCGTCAGGCGTAACCCTATTTTTTACAGTCTATGGCGTAACCAGGGAAACCAAGTTATTGTTTGTAAAAACTTTAGATTTCGATTGTAAAACTAATTAAAATATAAACTAATGTTTTAAAAATGTGTTATTTGGCAAGTGACCATAGTATAAGCGGGTTAATGCCCTTCGAGGTATCCATTGTCAGGTATTAATGGACTCCGCTGCGCGTCGTACGTACGGTTGCCTCCGCCGAAGTCCATTAATACCTGACAATGGACACCTCGAAGGGCATTAACCCTTACTTAGTTAATATATTTTATCACATGATATTGAGCACCTAACGTTTATCAGAGTTCGACCGTCTTACATGCTGCTAAAGGGTTAACCTGTGGCAGTTAAACCGACTGGAATGAATGTGAGAAATATTTAAAGTGGACTTTGAACTTTAAACGGTCTTATAGGATTATGCGGTGCCTTTTTAAAGCATGTTTGCCATTTCTAAAATTTAGGTCCTGAATAAAACATACTCTGTCATTTCATATCTTTTTACTGTTTATCTCTCCCCCCCCCCCCCCCCCCCCCCCCCCCCCCACAGTATTTTTGGGTTTTATGACAGCAATGAAACGGTGATTGAGATGGAAAAGCAGGATGTGAGTGGAAGTATTCATATTCTGGTCATTTTCAAGGCAATATTAATTAGTTTTAGTTGTTCATGGTTTGTAGCTGCTATTGCATTTTAGTAATCCTAACCATTTTCCTCTCTCCCCAGTGGTATCTAAGAGATGCTTTTGGCCTGAAAACATTAAACTCAAAAGGAGCCGTGGTCAAGTGTGTCGTCCCTGGTGTTCACCATACATCCTGGCATTCAAACCTCACAGTCTACCAGAATTGCATAGACAAGTGGCTCACCTAATCTACAGAGACAGAAACAAGCTGATGGCCTCACATGCATGTGCACAATCCTGAATGTAATCATGTCTCGTGCAGATTATGATTGTACTCTTTTTAATCACCTAAGATATTTTCTATTATCTGTGTAGATTAATGATTTTCTGCAGTAGCTGTTTAGTTTTCTTTTATGTCAAATCAGTTTGAATATTGTGAGCAGATTATTTTGTTAGTTTTCTAATTCTATTTATAGAGATGCTACAGGACTAATATTTAGTTTTACTAAAAATAAATTATTCAATTGTTATAAAAAAGTATAATGATTGCAAGAAAATGTGTGTGTGTTCATACATTAGTACCGGTCAAAAGTTTGGAAACATTACTGGAAACATTATTTTAATGTTTTTGAGTCTCTTATGCTCATCATGCATTTATTTGATCAAAAATACAGAAAAAGACAAATACATTGTGAAATATTATTACAATTTAAAATAATGGTTCTATTTAAATATACTTTAAAATATAATTTATTTCTGTGATGCAAAGTTGAAATTTCAGCATCTGTTACTCCAGTCTTCAGTGTCACATGATCCTTCTGAAATCATTATAATACTAGTGCAAAAATACCCGTGCAAAATCAGTTTTTGAGTGTGTTTTTAGTAATTGTTGGTTTGGTGTGTTTGAGTGCTCATTGTTACAATTACACAGCAAAAGTTCAGTGACAATTTTATTTGTGCATGGTAGAAAGCACAAAGTGAACTCTGAGAAAACGCTATACTTGAGCAAACAGTTTGTGAATAGGCAACTACAATGATGCCCGTGAAAGAGACTGTGAACGCATTGATAGGATATGTTTAGCTGGTGAATAGCATAGGTTACTATTACACAGTAGCGATAACGTTAAGCGCACCTGAATGAAATATAATATTCAGAAGTAAACAGCATAGCTGACTTACAGATTCACTTAACATCCACAAATGAATAAGCGCGTCGATTCAGGGAGCAGTGCAAAGTGCCCGTGCAAAATCAGTTTTTGTGTGTGTTTTATAAGCGTGTCGATTCAGGGAGCAGTGCAAAGTGCCCGTGCAAAATCAGTCAAAATGGATTTATCACGTTCTGGAACCAAACTATAATATTCAGAAGTAAACAGTGTAGCTGACTGAGTGTTTATGTCAGAATGTTTATTTTTAAACCACAACCTTATAAAAATTATATATTTAACGATATCTTTTGCATTTCTCATCCAAACAACATCAACCTTGGCACTGCACTTACTCATGCCCGTGGCAAGACACCTGTCGAATTTGAAATCCATCGGACAAACGGTTCGAGAGATATGCGGTTAACAGACAGACACACACACACACACACAGAGACAGACAGACAGACAGACAGACGTTTCTGTAATTTATAGAGAGATGCTGATTTGATACTCAGTTTTATCAATGTTGGAAACAGTTGTGATGATTAATATTTTTTGGGAACCTATGATACTTTTTTCAGGATTCATTGAGGAATAAAAAGTTAAAAAGAACTGCATTTATTCCAAATATATATATATATATATATATATATATATATATATATATATTTCTTACAATATAAATATTCACTATCAATTTTTATCAATTTAACACATCCTTGCTGAATAAAAGTATTACTTTCTTTCAAAAAAAGGAAGAAAATAATTACTGACCCCAAACTTTTGAATTGTAGAATAGCCTATATTTTTACACAAGATTTCTATTTTAAATAAATGCTGTTCTTTTTTTTTTCTTTTTTTTTTATTCATCAAAGAATCCTGAAAAAAGTATCACAGGTTATAAAAAATATTAAGCTTAAGTTTCCAACATAATAAATAAGCATATTAGAATATTTTTTTAAGGATCATGTGACACTGAAGAGTAATTATGACGAAAATTCAGCATTGCATTTGCATTACAGAAATATATTAGGATATTTTATAATATTCAAATAGAAAACCTTCACAAAAAAAAAATAAAAAAAATAATGAAATCTCGTGTTTAATGCGCATGGGTGCGCAAACAGCTGGAGTGCGCCACGCAGCTGCGGGCTTAAACAGGTATTTATGGTGACGTCAGCAAGGTAGAGTGGGCGCGCGGCGACTGCCACTCCGGTTCGGACGCGCGAGATCTCCTGTTCGAGACCCAGGAAACACTTCCTGAGCTTCGGTAAGCGACCAAATCTGTACTTTTGCGATTGTAGTGGGATATTTTCGATTCTCGCAACTTATCAGGTCAGTTGACGGACTGTGTTGAAGAGTTGTTTGGTCTATCATATCATGTTTTGTCCTCTGCAGAGTCATTCTGACATTCCGTGAAGCCAGAAGTCAGTTTCGCGTTCATATCAGCTGCGTTTAAAGCGCACTGATAGAGGTTTAAAATAATGTTTGAATGAGCACACGAGAGTAAAACAGGGTTGCTGAGATTATTCATCGTGTGGAAAGTTCTCTGCCAACGCGTCACTTTTTTTTCTTTTTTTTTTTTTACATAATTTGCGTTTTCAATCTGCGCCTTTGCATTGAAAGCGCTCGTGCTAGGGTTTCATAGATTTGATTTAAAGTAATAGTTCACCCAAAAAATGAAAATACTGTCATCATTTATTCATCTGAAGTTGTTCCAAACCTCTGTTCTTTTGCTTTGTGAAACAGCGATCGATGTTAGGCAGACTGACAGTCACCGTTCACTTTCTTTGAATGGAAAGTATCTGTCAGTCCCTAACATTGTGTTTGACATTTCCTTTTGGGTTCCAAAGCAAGGGAACAAGTCATACAGGTTTGTAAAAACATGATGAGAGTAAATCGTGATGATTTTTTCATTTTGGGTGAACTAAGCTAGTGTGGCGTCCACTTAAATTCTTCATCAGGTTTGTTTTATAAAGCATTTTTACACACAAAAAAATCTTTGAGATAAATAATCAGATTTTGAAGTGTGTGTGTGTGTGTGTGTGTGTGTGTTTAGTGCTCAAGGCCAGTGTCCCAGCCCATGTAAACATTGTCATTAGGGGAGAGTGGGCTGTCATTCACTGGATCCACCCCAGCCAAAGGACAACAGTGAACAACCACACAATACAACTACTGACAGATTTACTCAGGTGTGTAGAGTTTATAAACTGTGCTAGAGTGCTTTAAAAGCACTCAGATGGAAGTATCATGCTGTATAATTCTGTAAATTATTATTTTATCCCCATGGGACACTCAAGGAGAATTTCAAAGAATGTTTATGCTGATGTCATTTATCATGATGATTATTTGGGGTGATCTATTCCTTTAAATTATTATTTACCTTAATTATTTTAAACCAGATATCATTGCCTTGGCTTCATCCACCAGCACCCATTGCGCATTTCTTTTCAAAATCTTGATATGTATTAATTTTTTTTATATATAGTTTGTTTATTATTCTTAATATTATTATAGGGCACCTGCTGTATTTATGATGACTACACGAGGTAAAAGTGAAGGATGCCGCATCTGTGGGAATGACCTGCAGGGTAACCAGCGGCGATGGTTGTATGCAGGTCAGAACAGAAAGGGGGCACAACCTCAGACCCCAACAGACTTTTCTAGCAAGGGAAGCTTGCCCAGATCAGCACAAAGCAGCCCGTGGGGTATGAACTGCAGAGCACGTTTCCAACAACTTACATTTGTTTGGTATTACTGTATCATTTTAAAAATGCTATTAAATGAAACAGAGGGGGAAAATGCATATTGCTGCATAATTAATTTGTGACGCTATTAAAGTATTGTTTAGGTTTTAGATAATCAGGGTTTTTTTTTATAATCAGATCAGATTTTGCATATTTAAATATAATTATGTACCTGTTTTTTGTTTTTAATTCTAGGCAGCACTTTATCTCTCAGCTCCTCCCGTTCGCTCTCGAATTCTCGCGGCCTGCTCACCCCTACGAAAGGAATCGACCTGCTCAGTGTGCTGACACACATACTAGAGCAGCCTGTACCACGGGGGGCCGGTCAGGGGGAGTTTTTGTGTGGCAAGTGTGTGTCCGTTCTGGAGCGAGTTTTCAAGTTCGACACCGTTATCGCCCGAGTCCGAGTGCTGTCGAGTGAGAGACTCCAGAAACTCACTCAGGAAAGGGACAAGATTAGGCGATGGGTGCGAAGCATGTACGATCAGCGCCACTCTGTTAGTTCTAAGAGAAAAGAAAGCTCCAGTGAGGATGAAGGGGACAGGAGGGATTCGGTAGGGGAAGGGTACCGAGAAATCCTGAGGGACAACATGGCCCTCTCCGAGTACGAATGGTGGTCCGAGAAAGCCGAGTCGTGTCCGTATTATAGGAAAACAGGGAAACGGTGTCATCAGGGCAAGAAGTGTGAGTGTTGCGACTCCTTGAGGGTGTCCGACTCGGACTATGAGTCCGTTTGTGGGATTCCACGTCACTTGCCCGATCAAGCCTTCACGTCATTGGGCCTCTCTCGGGACAAATCCAGCAGCATGCCCCTTCATTGGTTGAGCGTGCCATCCGTCAGATCAAGCCCCGCCTCGCTGTCTGGTTCCTGTCATTCTTTGCGATCTCGATCCCGCACTACCTCCATCCAATCGCTGGACTCAATAGACGGCACTGATGCGTTTGATTGGCAAGAGGAGCATTCGGCCATTATAGACACCGTTTTCAAAGAGTTGAGGGGGATTGAAGGAAAGCCGGTGAGGTCACCTGCTGGAAGTCGTATTCCCGTGTTAGACCGAGGAGATGTGCAGAATGGGAAGGATGAGGTAGATCTGAAAGCAGGGTTAGTGAGGGTCCTACATTTCGGAGAGGGGGACAATGGGACTGAGGATGAGTTTGAGGAAGAGAACAACGACATCCTGACCGAGCTAAAAGATGACTTTATGCCATTACAAAGAGAGGTGAGGGCAGTTGGACTGTCTTAGAAAAATATTCTACTTATTTTTTTCATACCTTGCCGTTCATTTTTATCTCTCTTTTCTTTAGACGTCTAAAGTTAGGGTGCACCTTGCTGTGAAGCAGTTGCGTGAACAACTTGTTCAAGCTCAGGCTCACATCAGAACTCTAGAGGCTCAGCTCAGGGAGACCAACAAACCAGCAACCGATGCTCCTGCCAAGCAGTTGAAGTCTCCGCAAGTGGTGAGTAAGACGGACGGGGCAGGGATAATTGAGTTTAATGGCATGGTGCACTGAAGTGTGCACTGGAGGCATTGTGTTTTGGAGACTTAGCACAGCACGCCTGAACACACCCTCTCCTAATCTCTCTGTTGACTTTTTGTTTTCAAATGATGCCTTATATAGGGCATATTACAGAAGGTGTGTGTGGATGTTTTCAAAAAGACACAAACACACCTCCTCCAAGAATCTTCCCAAACCAGAGGAGTTTGCCCTGGGCTTTTAGTTGCCGTTTCTTTCATAACAGGTTTTACAGCTGCTGCTTTGCTTTTCTCTCTTTAAGCCTTAATCATGTATTAAAAATGCTATATTTTTCAACTAAATCATCAAGAATGAATTCATAAAAAGTGGTCCAGAAACACTTTTAAGCCATTTTAAGAATTTCATTGCATTAGGTGACAAAATATCAACTTTAATTTGATCAAATGTATTTTAAAGAAAGATAGAACGCACCTTTCAAGAAAAATGATTTACAATATGTTATTTGAAATAAAGAAGAACATAGAATATTAATATTAGATGGAAAAAATTGAATGACAGTTAGAAATGTTGTCTTGGCAGCAAATAAGTTTTAAGTTGAAAAATTGCAAAAATACACTAGATAACACTGAATAAAAATGACAAAAGCACATAGTAAAATTAGTCAAATGAAAACTAAAAATATCAAAAATAAAAGCTAACTCAAAATGTTAATAAATAATACTAAAATAACACTGCATAGAAGTATTTGCACACGTTGTTAAAGCCAAATAATATATTCATAGTGATGAACTACACCTGTTCTGTTGGGACACCTGTGTGAACTTGAGGAGAACTGAGGGTACTACTTTTACACGGAAACGATGTACTACGATGTAAACTATGCATTTTTCGCGTACAGACGACGATGTTGTTGACACCGTTTTCACAAATTCACATTTTTGTTGTTTACATGGAGACGATAATGGGATCGTTTTCAAAAACTAGCAAACCAAAACACAGTTGTCGTGTAAATGAACGGCAAATACGCATAAAATGTTTACCGTTTTTAGCTGAAAACGGTGTCATGTAAACGGCCCCTGACTTCATACATCAACTAAAAATCACCTTGACATCAGTTGTTTACAATTAATTGCAAAAATGGCTCAGAAGAGAGAAGTTAGTTCTGAGAAACACTAGCAGCATTTGCTTACAGATCAATTTGATGGATTGTTATATAATGCAGTGAATTAAGTGTGACATAAGTGTCCAAATACTTTAACCGCTCTCTTATGATCTACCTTAATTCGGCATTTTACAGAGTGCTGTAATTTCACAGCACTGGTACTTTCTGGGTCGAGTCTATTGACTTGTTGTTCTCTACTGTGAGGTGATCGCAGTTATATAACACTAGTGGAATGCAGTCTCAAGAAGTCACAATGCCATGAACTGTCCCTCAGGCATGACATGCAGTCATTTTGCTAGGAATGATTGCCTGTTTGTGAGACTAATACCTATCTGATCTGTTTTGGCAATACAGACCAGTTTGAAGAATAAAAATGACCTCATAGAGAGTCTCAGCCAATCACTGCACAGCAGAGAGAACATAATCCAGGTGAGTCCTGTATTGATGACCTCGTTATAGATTCAGGATTAAAAACAGATTGTGTGGTGAACTGTGTGCTCTCCTCTCTTCAGGAATGTGTGACTTTGATCCAGACGCTGTGTGCTGAGCAGGGAGTGGAATCAGAGGACACTGACAAACTCATCAAAAAACTGGCCAGTGCAGTGACTGATACACGCAGTGAACGCGAGGTGAGGTCTGATGTGGTGATGAGCATGAGTTTTGTAAATGAAGACTGCTCAGACTTCTGTTGTTCCTAAATTAAGCCAATTATAATCACTACAGACCAACCCTAATCGTATAATAAAATTTGTGACTATTTAAAAGTGCATGAAAGCATTATTTAGTCACTTTATGAGCCAATTGTCCTCTTAAACATCATCCTATAATAATACATATTATATACAAATAACATTTATTATCATTTATTGTTTTATTTGATTTAAATTGTATATGCACTACTGTTCAAACGTTTGGGGTTAATTTGACTTTTTAAAACAAATGAATGCTTTTATTCAGCAAGGCTGCATTAATTATTTGATCAAAAGTGACCGTAAACACACAAGTGTCAATTTCATATTGCTGTTCTTTTGAACTTTTCTATTAATTTAAGAATCTTGAAAAAAAAGTATCACGGTTTCCACAAAAATATTAAGCAGCACAACTGTTTTCAACACTGATAGTCACCAAATTCAGTAATGATGCTGAAAATACAGCTTTGCCGTCATAATAATAAATTACATTTTAAAATATAATAAAATAGAACACATATTTCACAACATTAATTTAATGTTTTACTATATTTGATCAAATAAATACAGTCAAGAGACTTCTATCAAAAACATTTTTGAAAATCTTACTGACCCCAAACTTTATTTTTTTTTCATTATCAACTTGTGAGGACCATCTGGTGATTTCACCCTTACAAATATAGCAAAAGTACACAGTGTGAGCATACAGTGAAGCTCTGGCTAACACACCCAATTTTGGTTGGGTCACTGTGTGTGGGGTAATTAACTTGGTAAATGAGCACTTTCATGTTTGCTTCAAATGAGGTCCAGGGAATGCTGGATGCACGTGCAGTCCATAGTTCTTCTACTTTATTTCAACGTTCATGTTTTAATCAGGCAGTCTTGGAGACCCAGCTGTCAGATGCAAGCGAGAGAGAGAAAGCCCTGGAGAAACAGCTGCAGGCCGTAAGGGACGCCGGCAGAGAGCGAGACCGAGACTTCATCACACTCAACACTGTGCTCCAGTGTAACCAGGATGTTATTAACGTGAGTTAAACAAACAGTGCTGTAATTCAACGGTACACACACATGTTTACTTAATCACTTGGTTAGTGCCTGCTGCTGTTATACATGACTGCTATAGATTTGTTAGCAAATGAGGCATTGATGGCTCTTAGCTCTCAAAGTGCAATGTTTTCAGTTTCACAATAGAAATAAATAAATTAAGTCATTTAATGGTGAAAAATGATTCAGCCTTCAACTTTATTTGAGAATAAAATCAATGTTTTGTATCTTCAAATAGCACCTGCGTGTAGAGCTTGGAGAGCGAGAGCGAGCCCAACAGGAGATGATGAAAGAATGGGAAGTGTGGAAAGAGAGAGATTCAGCCCTGACTGCACTGGTGAAGGATAACAAAGACTATATTTCCCAGCTAAAGGAGGCACTCGAGAGTTCATGCAAAGATGTGCAGGTAGATGTGGTGTAAACTCGCGCCTCCCCGCTGTCTCTGACCTCTCTTGCAATTGATTTAGTTAATGTATAATTTCCAGTTGTTAACTATTCACTTTTTCCTCACAGGCACTCTCAGACTCTCTGATTGGACGGGGGTTGGAAGGGGGAGGAGCTGAGTCTGGATTGGTCAATCGGCTGCGAGAGAAAGAAGCTCTGCTGGTGGCGAGCTTCAGAGATAGAGAGGAGCTCAGCACCACCATGTTGCAGGAGATCTCAAGACTCTCCTCGGCCTTAACCGACGCCGAAAACCTCATACTGGTAACGTCTGATTAAAAACATGTTTAATTTCCACAATTGTGGCTTTTTCAACACTCATTGCCAATCATTTTTAGCGTGCTGAACATCTCCAAAACCTTCGACTTATCTATTTTGATACAACAGAAAAGCAATTGTGCCACCTGGTGGTGTGTACATGCATTGCTCTGGCCAATACCAGTAATTAGTGATGCATTGAAATACATTTTTTACCGAAACACTGAAATAGTTTTCATTTAGCCAAAAAGGAAACCGTTAATAATCAATTTATTAATCACATTTATTTAATAATCAACACTCAAATAAAAACTTACTTGCATATAGACATTTAAGTTACAGATAAGGCATTTTATCTTTTTTTTTATTATATAATTTCTACTCCAATTCATTGTTGAAATATAAACATTTAAACAGTGGCTGTAATAGAAAAACATGTTTTCCTGATAGATGTATTCAAACATGCATTAAATAATGATAACAGGCTAAATGAAAATATATTAAATATGTAATATAGCTCATATATTTATCAAAATGTGCCTCTATTGAGTTATTTTTATCTATCGAGCTATGAACATTGGTGCTATACCACGATCTGTCGCACCACATTAAAAGAGCATCACATTTATTGTTTAAACTACATTATAAAATTGAAGAAATGTGAAGGCTAGGACTTTTTCATAGCAAAATGAACAAAGAGCACAAAATGATTGTGATTTATTGGATGGTGGGCACAATTTAAATAATGAGAGTCCAAACCAGTGCACTCTCAAGATCTGGTTTGTAAGTTTTCATCAACATGCATCCATGTTCTTTCAGGACCAAAGAGAAAATCACAAACGTGCCATCACTGCCCTATCAGAGCAACTCAGAGACACGCTTAAGGAGCTGAGAGAGAAAACCAAGGAGAAGAAGGAGGCTGAACTAGGGTGGAAGAAGGAAAATAAGGAGAGAGCTTTCGAGGAAGGAAAACTGAGGGACAATCTTCAGAAGAGAGATAAACTTATAGAGGTAAATGACCTGCCTCTGCTTACTGTAGGTGTGTACATCCACCGTGAGCACAGATTGACTGATGTGATATTTTTTTGTTTGCCCTTCATAGCAAGTTCTTCTGGAGTTAGAGGAGCGGGATGGTGTGTTATCAGAGCTCAAGCAAAACATCTCTAGCAGACTTGGACCCAAGACAGCCCTCAAACACACACTGTGAGTGTGTGATTAAACACATACTGTGAGTGTAATGATGCTCTGTGAATACTGAACTGCACAATGTATTGTTAATTGTCTAAATTCTCTCAGATGCCTTTCAGTTTGCTGCACTAAACTAACAGAAATGATGATCTGGTTCAGCTTCTGATAAAGATAATAATTCTGTTCAATTCTTATATTAGTTCTCTAGTTTAATCAACGAATTTGAGACAGGCTAATGCGTACAGTAAGTTATGAATAGTGCCAATTGTATGTTCTGACAGATTGCTCAAAACTGAATTTTGGAAAGTTGAGGGTATATAATGAATTTATATATATTATTTTAGTTCATATGAATTTATGATTGGTCCATTACAGGTTGCTTTAGTCATTTTGATTGAATACAGCCATAAAATGTTCTGATTACTTCCCACACCGTCAGATTGTGGTTCTAAGATTTACATAGTTACACACACATGCCTTTTCAGCACTCATACATGCTTTGCTTATTAATAATTATTTTCCCATAACCCACAATCCCTACAGCCTTTAATTGTTGTTGTTGTTGTCGTTGTTATTATTATTAAGTGTTTAAATTGTTTTATTGATTATGGCTGCTGAATATGTTGAATGCTGCTTTTCTCTTATTGTTTGATTTACTGTATCTTTTCCCTCATGTTCTGTTCCATGTGATCTTATATTTGTCCTGTATTTATAAATGTTTTCTCATGTTGATTTGTTTTTTGAGATGCAGTTATATTCCCAACTTGGATGTGCCATCTTTGTTCCAGTGTAGGAAAATCTTTTTTACAGTAGAAGGATTTACAGACTGTCTAAAAAGGACATGTTTTTTTTTTTTTTTTTAATTAGCTTATTTTATTTGGGTAAGCTGGAATCCCCACAATTTGATGCATACCTCATAAATCACATTTAAAATGAAGCCTCAAGATTGCGTGGGTTTTGCAGTTCTAGAGGTTTTCTTTTATTAAAGGTTCTTTCTTGAGAACTCAGGGGTTTAATTGACAATAAAGCCTCAAATATCCAAATTGGTGTGCTTTGTGTGATCATTATGTCTCTGGAAAGCATCTGGAGAACTTCATATTACAAATTTCTAAAAACATATTTAAGTATATAATATATTTCCTATAGGTTTCAACATAATACAAATCCTTGAAATATATATATATATATATATATATTTAAACACAGTATGGTAAAATTATAAATATTTTTTTATTCTAAAGGTACAATATGTAGTTATAAATAATTTTATTTTGATCAAAGTATGGGTTATTTCTTTGAATGTAAAATGCATTTAAATTTAAAATTAATGCCAGTGGTGGAGTGTGTTAAATTGTGATTGGTTTTCATCAGTTGGCCTTGTAATATCTGATATTAAAGCTAGCATTTATTTTTTTGTCATGCCTCCATCCATGCGCCAAAATAAATCTTTATTTTAATAATTGATATGGTGTGACAGACTAATTTAGGGTGTCTGTTATACATCACAGCATATGATCCGCTCACATCATGTAACAGGATCTCACTGATTGAGTTGCAGTGTGAATGGATCTGACTGAACATTGACGCTCATTCACTAGTGTGTCTCGCGCTACCCAATCAGAGCTCTGTGCGCGTCCCCGGTCACTTGAGGAACTGTTGCGTTGGAGACATCCAACACTTTTAAACCCAAACAATTTGGAGTTATTCGGATAGTTCCACCGATGGTAAAGCTGTTGTAGTTCAGTACCGTGACCATGAAGCGATCCGTCCGGTCCGCATCTCCGGCTGTGGCTGTGGGATCTAAAGGCTGGAAGGACGCGACGGTCCGCTCGATTCTGCGCGCCGCGGATCTGACGCGTCAAACTCGCGTAGATCAACTGCACTCTTCTACACGCTACCGCAGCCACAGCGTTGGGACATTTACCCACACACTTCCTCAGTTAACAGCTTGCAGTGACGAAAAGGACCACAGTGAGAGTGACTCGGAAAAGAAAGATGAATTCCGACCTAAATACACTGGAAGTATGGTAAAGTAACTCAGAAGTAGCCATAGGTGGCTGATTTGCTTTTAAAAAGCAAATTTAAACAATATAAATGTACAAACTCAAGTATGGAACAGTAATCTGCATGTAAATATACACAAATAACATGCAAGTTAATTATCTCCCCAGTCGTTTAGCCTACCTATCATATTGTGATATGCTTAAAGGGACAGTTTGGGTTTCTGATTGGCCAATATTGGCAACAGCGTTGCGCCGTCCCATGATGTTTTCACCATATTGTTGCGAATTGTCGTACAGGAACGTTATGTTATTATGACTCTTGAGTCTGAATGTCTTAATACATTTTCGTAATAAAACAACATTAATTAAAGTTTGTATCCGTAATGTTTGTATCGAGTAGCCTACTCCTAGCCTGCATACAACTTTGTGGCGCTTTGAATTTCTAAACGCAGATTTCCTGTTTTTATAGTTCCTATATAACGTTAGGTCATGGTGACGGGAAATATTAGATGGACAGAAAATAGACTAATATTCCAATGCTTTTTGCGTTCTTTCGCCAAACATTCGCGTTCCCCTGAGAAACGCAAATGTTTCGCTAACGGACGCAAAGTTTATCGTGGGAATGCTAAAGCATTAAGTTATATCATTTTTATTCCATCCAATATTTTTCCACAAACATCACATATTCTTTTCCATCATCATGTTGATTTTAAGGTGATATTATATAGTTTTATAGGGGATATTATGTAGGTGATACCGACCATTAGCCAACTTACACTGGATTATTGACCACTAAGAAACCAATTTCAATCAACCACTAGTATATTTTAAAATATATTACAATAGAGAAGTTATTTTAAATTGTAATAATATTTCACAATATTACCGTTTTAGGTAACACTTTATTTTAGTGTCCTTTACACGTTACATGTAGGCTAGTTATTAATTACTATAAATTATGCATAATTACATCCAAACCACACCCTTGTCCTAACCCTATAGAAATTACATGTAGTTACCTATTATTACTCAGTACTTTGGCTAATTATATAATTACACTGTAACACAGACACCTTAAAATAAAGCACAATCCTGTTTTACTGTATTGGTGAGCAAAAGAGAGAAAAAAAATCTTTCCGACTTCAGACTTATGAAAGGTAGTGTATGAAAACACTAGAATTAAGCATTTGCATATGCAAATTAACTGTCTGAAGGTAAATGTACTGTACATGTTCAGTAGGATTCTATTACAAATTCCAACATTGCATGTGATAACTACAGCTTTGTTTTTCTTTGATAGCTCACTTCCAGAATCATTAGTGGCCCCTTTCCCCCGCCGGTCCTGCGTGATCAGAGTGCGGTGGTCAGCGCAGGTATGGTGGCTGAATATATGCGGGGTGTGAGAGAGGTGGAGGGTCACCTGCGCAGACAAGCAGGCAGGGTCACACAGGAGGACACCAGGGTGGAGCATCAAAGGGAACGACTGGAGAAATTACTCCGCAGTCTGAGGAAAGCATTGCAGGTCAATCAGCAAAGTGCTGATGGCAGGACATTTCGACCAGCCACGACAGAGACCGTGAGTAGCCACAATATAACGAACTCCATGAGGAGTCAAAGAGATAAAAATGTGAATCTCCAAAATGTATTAAATATCATCGTGATGAGTAAAGAAAAATAAAGGGTGCCAAAATCATGGCTTCCACTAAATGTTTTGTCAAGATACGGGATGGAGCCGATGATCTTCTACACAATGAACGAAGAGTCCTGAATGTGCTAAAAGGAGAACTGGAGAGCATGTTGAGGAAGACTTTAACTCAACAACAGGTGAAAAATAGGCATTGCTGGATATTTAAGATATGTCGGATGCCTGAGATTGTTTTCACACAAAATGCATGAAGTTGAACTTGCATGTTCAGTAGAATTTAATCGTTTCAGCATTTTTCTTTATTTTCTTTGAGGTTTTGGCTGAGAGCAGTAAGCAGTTGTTGGATTGTGCCTTTGAGAGATCCAGAGTAATAGATCTGCTTCCCCAGCATGGCTCACTCTCAGCGGGTGTGAAAGCCTATCCTTCACCCCTCTCACAGAAACCTGACCCCACCGGACCGTTCACTCCAGGTACACCAGGACACTTATTAAAGGCACTCTATGCAAGATTTGCACCTTAATATAACAGCTTCAAAATCATTTCGATGGCAAACAAACTCGTATAGGGCGAATCATCCCGATAGCAAAGCAGGGGGGGGACGCCGCTGGCAAAACCAACAATGCAGGTTTGAGAGGTGGCGCCCCGACAAATCTCGCGAGAATCGCGAATTGCTTTACGGCACGACGTCACATACATCAACAACATATGAAGCAGACTCTATGGAAGACACTAGCACACATTTCAGACGTGAATCATGGCAGAGTCGACGAAGAAAACGAAGAAAGCGCGGTCGGAAGAGTGCAGAGACGGCTCTGCGTGAGTGCTATTTACGACAGTAACAGACTCTAGGGGTCGCTGTTTGAGAAAAACGGAAACTGCATAGTGTGCCTTTAAAGTCTCTCACCCATCCTTTTTGTCCAATTTATAAGCTAACAACTGTGTTGGTCTCTAATCTTTCTCTGTCTGTCTCTTACCATCATCATTAAGAGAGCAAACAGGCTTTGGATTCTTCATCTACAGTACTCCGTGAATCTCAGCAGCTCAGAAAGAACGTTTCACAAGTCATGAGGGACGTCATCAAAAAGCAAACAGATATGCGCCAATCAGCCAGCGAAGCCCTGCAGAAGAAAATCACTGAAACTATCCGTCTGGAGGTGTGTGATTACAGTGCAGAGAGAAAAGGAATACTTAGGATCATTGTTTACTAATTCTAAGTATTCTCAGATAGAATACTGTAGAATGAATTTGAATAAGGTAAAATCAATGAAGATATGTACTACAGTTCAAAAGTGTATTATTTTTTTTAAGTAATTTATACTTTGATAAAATAAATTGATTTTAAAAGTGACAGTAAATACATTTATATCACAGAAGACTTCCATTTCAGTGCTCTTATTTTGAACTGGAAAATAATTGTTTAATGGACAGGGGGATATATAGAACTTTCCAAATTACATGCATTGAAATCCCATGGAAATTTGCATAATTTTATTTGGAAATGGAAGAAAAATACCCTTCCAAAGTGTTGTGATGACATTACAAACATAATTAATTTGCCCTGCTTCTATTTTGTACTTGAGGAGTTAAATGTGACTTTTGATCTAAGGTAATTAAAGTTGCTTAGTGTATTCAGGTATACATACTTTTTCTTCTTCCTCATCAGCAACATCTGACACTGAGCTCCGCTGCCACGAGACAGGCCATTTACCGCAAACAGAGACAGATGCAGTGTGCTGGCTACAGTCTTGGCAGAGCTATGGTATGTTATTTTTAGAGTCACATATTGATATTGTAAAAACTATTTTATAAAACGGATAGTTCCAGTCCTTGATTCTGATTGGTTGAGCCGCGTTCGAAGCCGTTGCAAATTACTCTACAAAATACACCTGTGACCGCATTACATTAGTATTAGTATTAGTAATACATTAGTATTACTGCGCAACTGCCCTTTGTGATTCTTTGTTGCTGCATGTGTTGCTTAGCAACCTCTTTGTTTGGCGGAGGAATAAATGTGTTATGTAGATGTGTTACTTCATAGAGGCAAGCAACCTCTACGTCGTGCATTAAAATCCTTTAATGCATGGCTAGCCGTGGATTATCCCGCTTATACCTTGGTTATTTGCCAAGTTGAAAACAAGTTAAAGCTGTAACTGATGTTTACAGTGTAATTTTTTAACTGACGTGTAAAAATGACGGTTATTTTTTTAGGTTACGGCTCGTTAGTTCTAGCACTCCGTCCGCTTTAAATAAAGTAGAGCCATCGGATTGCTTTTATTTGAATGAATTATCACATTTATTTAAATGCATTATTAAAAGAGAGAGACAGAGAACTGAAAGAGAAGGAACAGAGAGAGAGAGAGAGAGAGATGCGTGCGCGAGTTACCTGTGTCAGTGTGCATCTCTTCTTTAAAGTCTAGCAGCTACAGTTGCTTAAGCATATAGCTAACTTAATGATTCTTTAATGGATTTATTAAAATTATTTATGAATGACAGGCAACACTGACAGTGACAAGGCAATCTTTATTTGAACTAATCATGTCATTTATTTATTGTTAATTCTTTGTGCCGCTTTTTGTCATGTAACGTTACGTCTTCTCCAAAGTCTTCTATTTCGTCTTGTGCCTGGGCCCATTTCTCAAAATTGCCATATTCACCATACAAATTAAACGATATGCAAAAATCATCCATTTAGCCTACCTAAATAAACGTTTTCATATGTGTCTCTCAGGGGCCGATCACACCTGACGCGTTTTTCAGGTTCGAAAACGCGAGGTGCACAGCACTTTACATTACACAGACAGAACGAGCAGTTTTCATTAATTTTGAACTGTAATCAAACTGACTGGAACTACCTGTGCATTAAACGGTTTTACTGCACACCTTCCAGCCAATCAGAATCGAGTATTTAAAGAGCCCATGGTATAAAACGTTATAATTTTTGTTGCGGGTGTTTATTTTATGAATAAAATAAATATTAAAATGAATATTTTTATGGAGTAACCGTTTTATGAAAGCAATAAGCCCCTTGAAGCCGTGTTTTACAGTGGATTTAGAACAGCGGTGTCAAGGGGCGTTGTTAGGCTGTTCTAAATCCACTGTAAAACATGGCTTCAAGGGGCTTATTGCTTAATTAACACTTACCTATAACCATGTATAGCCGAACAGTTCACTAAATGAACCTAAAAGTGCTGCTAAATATCCTACATTCTGCATAACATGTTGACTTTTTCACTCCCTGATTGTTAAAGATGAATTCCTTGCCTCCCTGCAGGGCCCGGTTTGCGGAGCTGATCTCTTTTGTCGTGAGAGATTAAGCAGGCCTATG
The DNA here is from genome assembly GCF_951802725.1 of Rutilus rutilus. NCBI lineage: Eukaryota > Metazoa > Chordata > Actinopteri > Cypriniformes > Leuciscidae > Rutilus > Rutilus rutilus. Next base: position 26,731,880 of record NC_140223.1, read on the forward strand.
ACTCAGCTGTATGGGCGGCATTCAAGTGTTGGGCTGCCGGAATCCGACCTCCTCACATGGGTCAGCTTTTTTGTAATCTGACATTCCTAAAATTCCTTTATGATCTGTCAATCATAAAGGGCAATACTTCCTAGTCTTTGGTTCTGTAACATTTGGAGAAAGCAGGCTGGGGCGAGGATCTAAGCGCAGTGAGAACATTTAATAAACAAACTAACAATCCAAATCCCAAACTGGGAAACACAGGGAGCGCAGAGAACATAAGAAATACGTTTCTTAAGCTCACCAAGACTGCATTTATTTGACAAAAAAAAAAAAAAAGGAAAAAAACCCTATTTTCTATTTCCTGTTTTCTATTTGAATATATTTGAAAATTTTATTTATTCTTGTGATGTCAGAGCTGTATTTTCAGTAATATCATTACTCCAGACTGTGTCACATGATCCTTCAGAAATCATTCTAATATGATGATTTGCTGCTCAAGAAATTTTGTATTATTATCAATGCTGAAAACAGTTGTGCTGCTTAACATTTTTGTGGAAACCATAATTTTGTTTTTTCAGCATTCTTTGATGAATAAAAGTTAAAATCAGCATTTATTTGAAATAGAAATCTTTTGTAACATTATAAATGTCTTTACTGTCATTTTCTAAAAAATAAATCTTACTGAGCCCAAACTTTTGAACAGTAGTGTAGGTTGATAGTCTAAATTAAATACATTTACAATTGCAATGAGTGCTCTGTTAACACATACATTTCCCTTGTACTCTCAGGGCAGTACTATGCTCCGGAAACACCTGGAATCCTCAGGGAAAGAGATTGCAGAGCTGCAGTTTGCCCATCAGCAGCTGGAGGATGACTTGTATGGAAAGCGTGCCGCTGGCAGTGTGGACTCTGCTGTTGTCAGGCTGCGGCGTAGACTCGTACGTCCACAGTCTGTCCGGCCTGTAACCAGTTAAAACTCTAATAACAGCAATTTTAAAGGGGTCATATAATGCCATTTTTGTACAAGCTAATATGATTCTTTAGGCTCTAAATTAAAAGTTTGTAATATACTTTAATTAAAAATTCTCATTAGTATTGTAAGAAAACACTCATTTTACCTGGTCAAAAACAGCTCTGTTTTCAGCACGCCGTTTAAGTGCATGTCTTTAAATGATAATGAGCTTTGCTCACCCCGCCCCTCTGTTCTGTGCATACACCGTTTCTAACACAATAACCATAACGCGTTGTTCATTATAAACGTGGGATTATGAATTATATTGAGAACGTCGTACATAGAAAACATGCCGTACCCTGAGTGTAAACAGCCGCATTCATCGTGAAGCGTGCAGCAAGCGATTTGCAAAGATTAATATAAATATTAATATAAAGGTTAATAAAACGTTACACTCACTTCCTCTTCTGGAGGTGCAGCAGGAACACGAATAGTTGGTACCGATCCTTTTTTCAGGAGCAGCTTCTTAGCAAAACCAGCTTTATACTGACCCTCGTTTGTAAAGCAGTCTGGTGTGTGAAATGATTCGCGCAAACATGAAAGCATTGACGTTGATCGTGGGGAATATTCCCTTCGAAAACAAAACTCAGCCACTGCGTCTTCAGCGGTTCGGATTTAGGAACATCAAAATGACTGATGTGTTCCTTATTACACCCAAGAACACCACAATCGCTGAGACGCCATTCTGCTCATAGACAGTGCTCCAGCATATCAACAGTGACCACGCGGACTACGATTGACAGCTCGCTCACGAGCGAGGGCGGGTCTGTGTTGAAACGCTGCTGTCAATCAACAATCGTGGGAGGGGAACGGCTTGATTTGAGACGGGGGAAAACATATAAGAAGATTAAAAAAAAAACACTGGATGGATTTTTATCATTTTATGATGGTTGTGTACAGGCACTGCCAACACACATTTCAGTACAATCAACTTGTAAAAGTGCATGTAGCATATGACCCCTTTAACATAAAGACGGTGCTTCACTTTCTAAAGGTAGAAATCTGGGGTTACCATGTGGTGTTTTCAAAATGAGTGTATGGTGATTTCTGTGTCATTTAAAATAAAAAGATTTTTGATCATAATAGTTAGGACATATAAATGCAAAATGTACAGTGGCCCAGTAGTGCACAACACAATGAAATTTAAAAAGCAAGCATAAGGCCCATGAACCCCATAGTGGTCTGGAGCATTTCCGTTGTGGCTTTGTGTTGAAATTTCGTTGTGTTGTGCACTACTGGGCCACTGTAAAAATGTGTGACAAACATGTGAAAATGTTAAAGATTTGTCAACAAACAGAACAACACTCGAAGGATTAGTTCACTTTCAAAAAATATTTTGCTGATAATTTACTCACCCCGATGCCATCCAAGATATCCATGTCTTTCTTTCTTTAGTCGAAAGAAAGGGGGGATATTAACATGCCTAAGACTTTTGCACAGTACTGTACATATATACACACATACAGTATATATATATATATATATATATAGTATATATACATATATTATATACAGTATATGCTACATTTTCTCTGTTCTCTTTAATATTCTGGTCTTTATCTGGGTCTTGCAGGTCTGATCTTGTCTTTAACTCTGCCAGTAAAACACAACAATGTCCTTTTAACACAAACACACATAAACACTTTTAAGGGGTCCTATTATGTTTTTTTACATTTTCAAATTTCTTTTTTGTTTAATGTTGCCGTTTGCGCATGAAAAGTTCTGCAATAAGTTACAAAGCACAAAATCCACTACAAAGGGAGTAGTACACTGTTTCTGAACTCCCTGAAACGCCTTGATTGTAGTCTTGAGGTTCTTCCAGGAATGTACAAGTCACAATATTCCTCATGCTTAAGGCATACACAAAAAAAAAAGGGGTGAAGCCTGGTTACATTAGTAGTGACATTTCTGAAACATGCTCGAAGCGATGGACCAATCACAACACTTTGCGCTTTTCGGAAGGAGGACTTTTATAGAGACGGGAACTAAACAGTGCTGCATTTCCCAAAAGCACCATAAGCCTAAGTAGATCGTAAAACCATTGCCACCAATGGTCTCCACAATCAACTTAGCTCACAATGCTTTTGAGAAACGCAGCCCAGAGCGTTACTAAAAGACTGGGAAGAGAGGTACTGCAACAATGTAAAACATGTGAAAAACCAAGCATGAAAACCTATTCTAATAGACCCCAAAGTCGTGTCCCAAATGGCCCACTATACACTATGTACTTATGCACTATGTACTCAACCATGTTGTGTATGAATTTTATAAGGTTATTTTTTCATTCAACATTGGAGTCTGATATCCCTCCCCCTTGATGTTGAGTGCATGAAGTGTCCAACATTCCACACTTCGTTTTTTCGGTTAATTAAGTGCATCATCTGGGTATTTAAAGTGTACTTTTAATATTTGGAATTTTCATTGTGAACACACTTCTCGCAATATTTATACTACAAAACTCTATAGACTAGTGCATAATTATGCGGATTGGGATGCAACTCATAATACAAACAAATAAATGCACTTCATTTCCCTGTGATATGTTAAAAGACAGAATGCCTTAACGAAGATTTGAGTTGTGTTGAATGAGTCTTATCTGTGTCTCCAGGCTCTTACTCTCTTTCACCAGTTTCTTCCCCGCTTCTTTTAATATCTCCCTCTCTTCCATCACTCTCTTCTCCTCTTCTCTCAGCTTCCTCATGTTCTCCTCAAACAGCCACAGTTCCTCCTCAAACTGCTCTTCCTCTTTCACCAGTCTGTCCATCAGTTCGGCATGCTCTCTTTCTCTCTGCTCCAGTTCTTTCTGCTGCACAGCCACAGTCCCACCAACCACACCAGACTCCAAAGTCTGCTGTTGAGACGGTAATAAGTGTAAATAGTCATTGTCTGCAGGATGACTGGAAAACATGCTTCAAATAAACCCTACTTCAGTGTATAATATCAACATGTAACTCTACCACATTCTAGATAAAGATCTTAGAATAAACATGCAGTGAGAAAAACTGCCACACCAACCCTTTTGACATCATAATCGCTAAGATTTGGGGGCGGAGCTTCACCCTCCAGGAGGAGGAGATTTTGAACTTCAAAGCAGCTGTCTTGAATTATTATAGCAGCCTTCAAAATAAGAGTATATTTATACATTCATACAAACACATACACATTTAGCAGTTATTAATTATAAGATAATCAATAACTCCCACCTGCAGACTGTAGAGTATATGGATTAAGTTGTGAACACCCTCTGCTACCTAGATTTGTAGAAAAAATGTAAATATGATTCATGATTCATTTATGATCCACAGTACATAAATGACTGATTACACACATTATTCCATTGAACTGAATCGGAAAATTTGCATAAGAATGTTTTAGAATATTATAAAATGTCAGAGAATATTACATGCATGTGTTTCAAGAATAAGGTCAAATATGTTTTCAACACAAATTCAACACTTGCAGATGTGTTTACCTTTAAATAAGTCTGGTGGGCGGGGCTTATCGGGGCTACTGTAAGAGGCCCCACCCCTGTTCCTACCATAGCACTCCTCCTGCTCCTCCCACTTGGCAAATTTAGTTCTTTATCTGGACAGAGATAGATATTATTTGTGTGTGCATAAATTAGACAGACAGACAGATAGATAGATAGATAGATAGATAGATAGATAGATAGATCTATAAATTGTTGACTGGTATTTAGCAATCTGGGTGTTGGTAAAGTGATTACTCACGGTTTGCTCTTTCCTGGCCAAAGTTATGGTTATTTGGTGCCCATATGCAAGGAAAAAGCCAAGACAACAAAGTGATAGCCAGCTTCACCACTGGGAAAGAAAGAGACTTTGGTGAAATCAGTAACACCTGACTGTGTGTCTGTAGAGAGAAAGACAGATTCATTACCCTCTTCCTGTGCGTCAGACAGTAATGTGACACCCTGAGGGGTGTTTTCAGGGTGGGGTTGAACAAGAAGGCGGCAAGTAGCCAGACTCCATCTACCAGTCCCTCTACAGATCCTTAACTTCTCCTCAATAACAGAGCACACCTGCAGATCCAGAGAGAATAGCGCCTCTACACAGACAATCACAAGACATCAGACATTAGGAACAATGAAGTCGTGCACAGATGGATGATAGATGCTTGGACGTTTACCTTGTAATTTCTGTATCTTCTTAACTTTGATTTCCCCCTCATTCTTCTTGGTCTGATCATCAGGAAGGCTGAAACAAATATAAATATACACCATTCAAAGTTTAGGATCGGTAGAGTTATTTAAGTCTCTTATACTCCTCAATGCTGCATTTATTTGAGAAAAAATACAATAGTAAAAAAAACAGTAAAATGGGGAAATATTATTGTTTCCTATTTTTATTTATTTTGAAATACTATTTATTTCTGTGAAGGCAAAGCAGAATTTTCATTCTGATATGAAAAAATCTTACTGACCCAAACTTTTAAATGATAGTGTACAGACTGTCATTCAAAACAAGTAAAGAATCCTAACACACCTCTCAGTGGCCTGCCTCAGCAGTGTCATCCACGTGTTACGCTCCTCACGAGTCTGTGTGTGTATCTCATACATCTCCGGCCCCACAGAGTAATCGCCACTGATGAGAAATAATCCTTTCTCCTGATTGGCTATTTCTCTCACAATGAGTCTTCGCAAGGGCATCACAGATGGCTTCTGCTCCTGAAGATACAATACATTTAAAACTGATTTTAACATGATATTTAAAGCATATTTAAAACCTTTTTGATTTTAATATAATATATTGATAGCATTTGAATTTTGTATAGGGTCTAAATGTATGATCCTAAGGGCACAGAAAAAAAAAAACAATATAATTTGTAGGCTATATTTCTGTACCAATGCGGCAAAGACGAACTTCTGCTCTTTCTCCTGTAGGAAAGCCAGAACATCTGTGAGGAGCAGCGCAAGAACATCTGTAAAAGAGAGAAAGAATGGGATTCTGGAATGGAATTAAATAATATATTAATGAAGAAAAAAAGAAAGAATACAAACTAGGCATGGACCGTTATCGGGATAATAATTCGGTATCAGCCGATAAAAGCAAAAACATTATTTGTAGCGCACCTCCAATCCAATAATCACAAAGAGCTTTGTGCTTTGTTACTTCTGATAAGAAGTCTTAGCTTTTAAATTCTGTCCATTTTATCACGAAATTCAAACAATAAATGCCGTTTTGACGTTATCCAGTGTTCACAGTTCATTAGTTAGCTAGAAATAGCACTAGAGAGTAGCTTATTTACTGTTAATTATATATGTATGTTTGTATACATTTGTCATGAAGACAAGTGTTTAAGACAACTATCTTATGTGCAACTGAGTTGAATTCAAACATTTGTTTTTATTTCGGTGTAATTATTATATCTGAAAATAAATAACAGTTAAATATAATAGTTACATTTTTTAAATTATTTTAGCATCTAATATTATAGTAATGTACCAAATAAGAAGGTTCCCAGTATAGTTTACAGCATTAGCTGTGAGAGATTTTTTCCTTTAAGAAAATCAAACTATCGTTATCGGCAGGCAGATATCATTCTGAATAATCGGCTATCGGTATCAGCGGAGAAATTGAATAGGCTACCTCTCAGTCTGCCAGAGGTGGTCCTACAAGTCAGCACTGAAGAGTGTGTGAGAGTTCGGAGTGTTTTCTGCAGGTCTTGCTTGCCGAAGATCTCCCCGTTCTTCAGGCGAGTGCAGCTCTTGTTGTCTAGGCGACTTATGATGTCCTGTAGTTTCATTGCATTCTCATAATCTCCCACATGCCGCTCCACCTCTTCTATCACCCTCCGCAGACCCTCCAGTGCCACGGCAATATCATAGCGCTCAGCACTGCCATCTACAGAAGTGCCAGCACACCACAAAGGTGACCATTCAGATCCCTTTTTATCAAATATCATGTTTTTTTAATCAATTGTATAATGTAATAGTGTGTATATTTGATATGTATATTTGATTTTCAGGTTTATATATAAATATATATGTCTTAGGCACGTTAGTATTTTGACCAAAAAATGGTTTTAAGCCAGTTATTTATATCTTTTGCTGTAGTGTGTCAGTGGGAAATATCAGTTTACATTTCCAAACATTCCTTTTGTCATTAATTGTAATAATCCAGTGAGATTTTTGTATGCACAAGGAGTCTGACAACAGCCTGTATGATCCACACATCGAGTCTGTCTGTGATTACATGAAGAAACAGAAAATCTGAGACAGACTAAATCCAGAAGAACTGTGGCAACATCCCCCAATTTTACTTATTGTTAATAATAATGGTAATTATGTCAATTGTTAACTCATTTAAAAGTAAAAAAAAATCATATTTAACCGATTTAACTTACCATCGGTGTGTTGAAGGAGTCTCTCTACCAGAACAGGGTACTTTGTAATTCTCTGGGTAACAAGCAAAAGGAATTCTGGGATTTCACGACGCTTGACGACAGAGTTGGTACTCAGCTGCTGTAGACGCAACACATACGGTCATCAACATAAAACTGAAACTGTTTCATATGAGTGTGTTCGTGTGTGTTTAATCAACTTACTCTGAGAAATAATTGTAGTTTCCTGTTGCTCTGTAGTTGTTGCTTATAAACTTTCAGTGCTTCTGGATGACGACTGCAGAAATGGCCATACAACTCTATCATCTGAGAAGCACTTGGGCCTGAGAACTACACACACAATTGCTAAATGAACCTAAGGTAAGAGCTGAACTTGTGCAGCCACAATAAGTAAATTGTTCAAGTCTACAGATGTTTAGGTTCTTACTTGCCTGTTGACGTAGAATATCACCAATTTGCAGGATGATGTAGTTCTTGTGCTTTCCTGGGTGAATAGACACCCTCTGTCTGGTCTCCATGTCTACAAGAAAGTTTCTATGCAAAACCAAGAGCTCATCCACCCTGGGAAAAATCTGACCAATCGTGTCCTGCTCCAGCTGCACTTCCTCCAGCATCCCCGGCCTTAAAACATCAGCCATAACGGAGAGAGTCTGGACATGGTGAAATTCTGTCTGCATCAGCTCTGCGACAAACACAACACTAACCCAATCAAATTAGGCTTAACTAAAGCATCCAATCAAATCCAAAAGACATTTTTAGACAACAGTGTATTTCATATTATCAAAAAAACTCATGAACAATATGTTAATCGTTATTGACCATAGATGATCTCCTGCCTCTTGACCACCTCTTTGTCCAGTGTCCTACTGAATTCAGTGTCCACAACAGCGCTCCAAGATTCAGCAGAGAAGTCAAATGATACGTGAGCTGACGAATCATCAGAATCTGGCAAAGAGATGGTTAAATATACTGTAAAAGTGACTTATTGTTTGTGTAATTTGGAAAAACTATAGTTCAGCCAATAAGCATGTTTTTTTTACATGAATGAGATCAAACATCACTAGTTTCTATAGACCTTATTTACTTATCTTTTTCATTTTTTACTTAACTTTATGTACTAAAATAACTAAAACTAAAAGGGAAATAAAAATGAATAAATTCTATATAGACATATATTTTTTAAAGTTAAAGTAAAAAAAAAAAAAAAAAAAATCATTTTATTTTTAACTTTAACTTTAAAAAAAAAAATCTATTTTTGGGTGAGCTATCCCTTTAATGATACTAAAATAACACTTTTCAACATTCCAATCCCCATTTAATTTCATTGTATGGAAAAAATCAGCAGGAAGTTCTGCACCTTTTGAGTTTCACAGAAGAAAGAAGGCGTGTACAACTTAAACGGTGCTGCACAGAACGATTGGTGTATGACATCAATGTACCGCAAGAGCGATTAGACTAGAGACGGCTCCATATGGTTTCAAATCGCTCTTGCGATCATTTGATGTCATACAACGATCGAACACACCTATTAACTCACTGGAGGCGGGGCTTCCTGAAGAATGACCAATCAAAGACTTGCTTTTCCGCAGCGTGAAATCATGGCCACACCCCTCACTGTTACTCCGCTTTCTGATACAGAAACATACAAAACATCTCAAAATGTAAACGTTAGTGACATAAATTCAAATGAAGTTTGTGGAAAACATATACAGACCTGTGTAACACAGTGTTGTTGTCATTGACCAGAGACAGAGATGGAGAACTTTGACTGGACGAGTCTGTTAATGAAACATACATGATCACATGAGCACTGCATGACATGGCTGGTTGGTTGGTTCCATTATAATTCCAGAGTAACATGATTGGCTCTCTCACATAGTAAAATTGAAGAGTCACTGCATTTCAGATGTGCCTGATGAGGATTCTGGGTTATAGAAATAAATGCAATTACAATCTTTCAAATTAATGTAGTTTCAAGTACTATTGTAAGTAAAGAGTCAAGTGCTTACACACACACTCACATTTAAACACAGAGGGGCAGAACCACAGCAGGTCTTATGAATGATCATGGAGCAGTCTTTACAGGAAATGACATCATGAAGTCAGTGTAGAATTTTGGTACAGCAAATATTTGTGCAAAAAATGTAAAAAATACATGTCGTTAAAAGAAACACACACTCACATGTGCACTGCTGTGGTTCGTCGTTGTCAGCTCCCTCACAGACTTCACAAGCTGCTTTAACAGGCTGCTTCGGCGGGCAGAGCTGGTGCAAGGCTGAGGAAACCTCTGCGTTTATCTGTAAACAAACAGTTTTTTTTCCTAAGGATATACATACAGTGAGGAAAATAAGTATTTGAACACCCTGCTATTTTGCAAGTTCTCCCACTTAGAAATCATGGAGGGGTCTGAAATTGTCATCGTAGGTGCATGTCCACTGTGAGAGACATAATCTAAAAAAATAAATCCAGAAATCACAATGTATGATTTTGTAACTATTTATTTGTATGATACAGCTGCAAATAAGTATTTGAACACCTGAGAAAATCAATGTTAATATTTGGTACAGTAGCCTTTGTTTGCAATTACAGAGGTCAAACGTTTCCTGTAGTTTTTCACCAGGTTTGCACACACTGCAGGAGGGATTTTGGCCCACTCCTCCACACAGATCTTCTCTAGATCAGCCAGGTTTCTGGGCTGTCGCTGAGAAACACGGAGTTTGAGCTCCCGCCAAAGATTCTCTATTGGGTTTAGGTCTGGAGACTGGCTAGGCCACGCCAGAACCTTGATTGTGTATTACCAACAGTAACCTTGGAAACGGTGGTCCCAGCTCTTTTCAGGTCATTGACCAGCTCCTCCCGTGCAGTTCTGGGCTGATTTCTCACCTTTCTTAGGATCATTGCGACCCCACGAGGTGAGACCTTGCATGGAGCCCCAGTCCGAGGGAGATTGACAGTCATGTTTAGCTTCTTCCATTTTCTAATGATTGCTCCAACAGTGGACCTTTTTTCACCAAGCTGCTTGGCAATTTCCCCGTAGCCCTTTCCAGCCTTGTGGAGGTGTACAATTTTGTCTCTAGTGTCAGCTTTGGACAGCTCTTTGGTCTTGGCCATGTTAGTAGTTGGATTCTTACTGATTGTATGGGGTGGACAGGTGTCTTTATGCAGCTAACGACCTCAAACAGGTGCATCTAATTTAGGATAATAAATGGAGTGGAGGTGGACATTTTAAAGGCAGACTAACAGGTCTTTGAGGGTCAGAATTCTAGCTGATAGACAGGTGTTCAAATACTTATTTGCAGCTGTATCATACAAATAAATAGTTAAAAAATCATATATTGTGATTTCTGGATTTTTTTTTTTTAGATTATGTCTCTCACAGTGGACATGCACCTACGATGACAATTTCAGACCCCTCCATGATTTCCAAGTGGGAGAACTTGCAAAATAGCAGGGTGTTCAAATACTTATTTTCCTCACTGTACATAGTGTCTAATCTTAGAAATCACCATTAATCATAAAGAAAAATCATCTCTTGATAAGGGTGGCTGACATGAAGTTAAAAAAGACACTTTTTTTCCCCACTGAGATTTGAAAATACATGGACCAAAATATTTTTGAAAAATATTACAAATATTTGTTGTATACAACCAGACTGTAAAGAACATATTTTGTTATATATATTCTGTTCATTTGCAAAATAACCTTCTTCATTGACAATAAAAAAATTCCAATATAAATATATATTATATATACATATACTGTACATACACACATATATAATATGGCAATATATATACATATATATATATATGTGTGTGTGTGTGTGTGTGTGTGTGTGTGTGTGTGCATATATATCAAAATGAAACATATGTAATCTTTTCCCTCAAAGTTTCTCATATTTTGTGGCCATTTCTGCAAATAAAATACATTAAATGAAAATATCAAAAGTTATATTTTCTCTGTATGTGTTTTATTCCATTTAACTTCAGTCTATTGCACACTTTTACTGTATTTCTCTCTCTCACCTTGCTTTTTATTTTGGTGTTGACCATCCGGCTCCTGAGGAAGCTTAGTGTTCGACTCACTTTATATTTCTCTGTATCACTTTTGGATGTAGGGATGAATTTCTCTTTCTCTTCTTCCTCTGAATTGCTACACCACATACTGGGAATTTGGAAATAAATAGTGAAAACATACTTAAGCTTCTTATATATATATATGTGTGTGTGTGTGTGTGTGTGTGTGTGTGTGTGTGTGTGTGTGTGTGTGTGTGTGTGTGTGTGTGTTTGTGTGTGTGTGTGTGTGTGTGTGTGTGTGTGTGTGTGTGTGTGTGTGTGTGTGTGTGTGTGTGTGTGTGTGTGTGCGTGTGTGTGAAAGAGAGATCAAATACCTTCTGATCTCTGTGGATGTTTCTACATCATTGAAGGGGAACGGCTCTAGAAACATAAAACAACTGAACATACTTGCAAACTACTAGTATACTTTATTTTGCACGTCTCAATCTATCTTGAACACACTAGCAGAGATACACATAAGAATAAAAACACAAAAACACACCGTCCTGTGGACTACAGATGGGTAATTTGTCTTGGATTGGAGAGTCTTGTTCAGATGCTGTAGAGTCTGATTCAAACCCAAATGACTCAAATGAGTCCTGAGGAAACATTGTCTAACGAAAAAGACATTTCTTAGTAAATATTACAAATCTTCTTGCATCCACCACGATATACTACGCATTCACAAAAGCCTTTATGGATAAATCTTCACCTCACCTGATTCTCACCAGCCTGCAGGGTGTTGACGCTGGTTGTAATGGTAACGCTGGAGTCAGTGAGCGAACTGGTCGTTGAATCGGTGTGAGTTGTGAGTCCATCTACAAAAACACATGTATGGACTTTAAAATCAAGATACAAGAACACGCAGCATTAGATATCAGGTAATCAATTAATAATCAAAATTTCAACTGCTGAAATAGTAAATTTAGGACTGGAGGTTCACTGAAGTTCAGTATCAACTCTATATATTGTTGGCCAGATGTTCATGTTTGTAGTCATTATTGGTCTAATTATTAAATTTTTCCCTTCTAAAACTATAAAGGAGGAAAATGATCAACTTTCCAAAAAATGCTTTACTGGGAGTTTTATGTAAAGTTGACCTATATAACTTCAGAGGGAATTTCAGAGGGACCTACAAATGACTTTGACACACTTTTGTCAGTGAAGGACAACAGGTGTCTTATTTTTAACACATTTTAAAGTACTTTTGAAAGGCAGATAAACATTATCATAACAATATAGCCATGAAATATTTAGTTATCGTTGACTAAACACCCTCATTCTCATATAAAGGCACGAGGCTTTAGCCGAAGGCAGACTGTACAAAAACAAACGCTTACCACAGTCGTCCGATGATAAGAGCTCCTCATCTTCATCCTGACTGGTGTTGTTAAGCCACACCTGACAGAAAACCAGGACATAAGAAAGTGAAATGAAAGAAAACAACGAAGTAACGAAAAAGCCAAAATAATAATAGAATTAGTGAACAGTTTTGGGAAATAGCGTTCAAATATTTCAGTAAATAAATAGACACTTCCCGAGGACACTTCCCATTAACGACGTGAGGTTAGGCCTACTGTATTTTATTGAACAAGCAGCACAACGATGACAATGATGTGCTACACCGTTAGGGTACATTTTCCCGGACAATATTTCAACATTCAAGGCAAGCGTAATAGTCATGTGTCGCATACTTTTTTTCGTCTGTTTAGTATTTTTTTTACAGTCAATGGTTTAGTACTACGGAAGCCCTGAACCGCAACGTAAAAAAAATATAAAAAATCTGAAAAATAAAAAATGCTATAATTTCGAGATTAAAGTCGAAATGTTTCGAGATTAAAGTCGAAACGTTTCGAGATTAAAGTCGAACCGCAACGTAAAAAAAAAAATTCAAAAAAAAAAAAAAAGCTGGAAAAAAAAAAAGCTATCATTTCGAGATTAAAGTCGAAATGTTTCGAGAATAAAGTCGAAATGTTTCGAGAATAAAGTCGAAACGTTTCGAGATTAAAGTCGAAACGTTTCGAGATTAAAGTCGAAACGTTTCGAGATTAAAGTCGAAACATTACGAGAATAAAGTCGTAATATTTTTAAAGGTGCTAATCTAACATGGCATTACCATTTGTTTTAGGACGTTACAAAATATACTGCGCCGGAATAGACAGGCGAAAACACTTTTCAGACTGGATGGAGGTAGCCAGCTTTATATCTGAGGAAATAACGGGATCCGGCCAAATGATTGGATACAGAATGAATGATGCACCTAAAATGTATCCAGAACGGTGAAGAGGGAATCAGCGCGGATACTGTTAAGTGTTCTCGACCCAGATAGTGTTGCCTATTATAGACGAGCACGAAAACACGTCAAAAACACTGCCACATAAAGTTGCAATCAGATTGTGAACCTACTCCGGCGGAGTCTGTGCTCGTCTATAGGCGACGCCATGATAATGCATGTTGGTAGATTGGCACCTCGAATTTTCTTTTTGTTGAAAGCCCAGATAAAAGTAAAAAGCTACTATTTTGTGTAGATCCATGTCCGAGGCAGTTCGACTTCACAAGTGCATTTATTTACACAGACACACACACACAAAATTCAGAATTGGAAACACGCCCTATGCACCAGTGGACGCGCGCCGTTATGAATGCACACACACGCAACTTCTATAGAAGACTGTATTCTCTAAACGTTTCGACTTTATTCTCGAAACGTTTCGACTTTAATCTCGAAATACTAGAATTTTTTTTTTTTTTTTTTTTACGTTGCGTTTCAGAGCTTCCGTAAGTATCGATGCCTGATTCGTGAATAAATTAGGCTACTTAATCACATGAAGCCGTTTTTTTATTGGTCGGAATTCCGTCTAAATAATTTGGATTGTTGGAGCAGTTGAATGTTAGTAACTAGTGTAACTTTCACTAAAGACCAGTTGGGGAATAGGCCTACTATACAATAAGGTTTCATCATTTAACATTAGTTAATAACATTAGTTAACATGAACTGACAACGAACTTCTAGGCTACAGCATTTATTAATCTAGTTAATGTTAATCTCAGCATACTTACACCTTTTTAATGTTAGAAATTGCATCTGTTAACATTATTTAATGCACTGTGAACAAACGTGAACATGAACATTTTTATAACATTAATAAAGCTTATTAAAAGCTGTAAGAATATATTTCTCATTGTTAGTTTATGTTAGATAATGTCAATGTTAACACTACAATGCTGTCTAGCTGTCATAGCATTTTTCTGTTGAGCAGTAATAGCTTTTCTAGCTAGAAATTTCAACATACATAGTCTGTCACAGCCACTTACATTGTGAAGCAGAGAGTATGGTGATCCTTTTTTTAGGTGTGCATGAAAATGGAAGAGAAAGAGAGAAAACTGCAAATGTATCGCTACTATACATTTATCAGGTACTTGACCTATATAACTTTCAGTCAGTCTTGTGAATATAATTTTCATAATCAAAAGAGAAACACTAACCTGAGTATGAAAACAGAGTGTTGCTTTCAGCTTTTCTCTTTGTATCCACACTCAGACCTTTGATCTGAGATTGTACAAACATATACACAACAAAAAAATTGCACAAATCTTCAAAGCAAACTCAGTACAGAACTGATTCCAATCCGAAACACTCAATTCAATTTCATTTTAATTCAAAGCTAATATGTAATATCTGTGTGACCTTTAACCTCTGTTATCTGACCTTGTTTAGTAGCACAGAGTCCCTCTCACACTCTCGCAGAAGTAATATGGATGACTGTAAGGTTTGTGTTGAACAAGAGGACTTGGATACACACACAGACAGAGACAGCATCCCAGAGGCGTGGCTAAACCTGAGGAGGTGGGATTTACCCGCCCACACATGTGACACGCCCGCCAGGGGAGTGGTTAATGGATTAGGAGGGCTGAAAGAGAAAGAGAAGAATAAAATGAGTTATAATTGTTACTCGTGAAATCTATATTAAGTCTATACAACAGCTTTGTGTGAGAAACAAACCAAAATTTGAGCCTTATTTTGTGAAAATCAGTGAATAATGATTTTTGTCACATATTTCACAGATGACATTTTTTTTATTTATTTAATTTTTGGCGTTTTTGCCTTTATTTAGATAGTAGTGGGAAAGAGAGGTGTGGGAACGGGAGATGACCAAGAGGCCGGGACTCGCAATCGGGTCGGCCATAGTGAAATTAAAGATTAAATATGAAATATAAAATATAAATATAGCACGTTAATGCAAACACACTGATGGGTACAAGGATCCAAATAATAAGGATACATTACTGCTTGAAGAGTTGTATCAGAGCGTGTTGATTGGTCTGTTGGGCCAGCTGAAGGGGCGTGTCCCCATCCTGATTGGCTGAACGGATAGTCATCAGGGCACCAGGCTGACAGAGAAGGAACTCGGAGACGCTCACAAATCCCAGACGCACACATACATGTAGGAGAGATTCTATGTACACAAAAATGTACAAATAAATTGCATTTTTAGTCAATTAATAAATGCATTATAAAACATCTTCATTTTCCTCTATGTGTTTCCCACTTTGTTTGTCTGTGAAACTCAGTCAGTGACAGTTTACTTTGGACATCCTCATTTGTGGTCACCACGGTGACCTGTAATCCAATTAGAACTCAGCATTTATAATTCCACTGCTCATCTCCGGACATTTGTGTCATTTGGATGTGAAGCAGGAACAGTGAAATCTGATTACACACACACACACACACATCCATATAATACATGGAAGCAGGTGCTGCACTTGCCTTTGCCATCATGCACACACACACACACACACACACACACACACACAATAAAGTTCAAACACACACATAACACATGCACACACCTTGTGCTGATTGTCCGAGCAGGTTGTGAGGGGTGTGTAGGTTGGCTAGAGCGAGTGTGACCCTTTCATCCATCTCTGCCTGTGTAGAGCTGTCTTTCAAACCGTATCGAGCACTCAGATCTCTGTGCTCAGTGGTGCTGAGGCAGTCGCTATGGGTAAGCAGGTATTCAGCCAGCTCCTGTGCATCATCCTCCATGTATGTCAGAGAAGACACACCAACACACACCACAGCATCATCTGTAAATATATACGCTCGGACACGCACCATCTCAGACTGGTTATGGCCTATTAAACACAACCAACACACAGAGAACACTTACTGCACAAATAATCAGTGTGAACAGTATCTTGCAAAGTGTGGGAGAAGTAAATTAGGAAAAGTTCTTTTTAATCTTTTTTTTAATCATTTATATAATAATAATCCAATAATCCAATCTAATATTATATTATATTATTTCTTTATTATGGGACAATCCTATGTAGGACAAGCAGTTTGGAGATTATATTATATTAACATATTATATAAATTGTAACATGGTGGCTGGTATAATGATGCGCTCGACGAAGAAAATGATTAGAAATACACAGTCTTAACACGTTAAACACAAACAATAACCGACAAAGGACAAAACTGAAAAGGGAGTAGCCTATATATGCACGGGATAATCAGGAACTAAATACGATACAGCTGATGATAAGCACAGGAACATAACCGAACCTAAACAGAGCAGGAAAACATGAACTAAAGGAAACAGAACAGATATTTAAAATAAGAGTCCATGTGACATTTTATTTTATTTTATCAATTTATTTTTTATTCACCTGGGACAATGAAGTACAGCATGGAGTGAACTCTAGTTTGCAGAACGTGTAGTAGAGTTGAGCCCTCCAGAACCACAAATACCTCTTCCTCCTGAACTGAGGGGATCAGTGCAAAAACCTTTGCTTGGCCCTAAAACACACATGCACAACATTTACTGCTTAAATAGTGTAGTTCTATATATTTCATCGCAGACCTACATAGCAATTATTGTGTTAAAATCACATTTAGCAATATTTTCATCTTAAAAACACTAAGACAGGAAAAGTGACAGAAAAAAAAAAATGTTACTCACATAAATAGGAACCTCTCTTCTGCTTAGCTTCATTGCTTGAAATTGAAACCTTCAAGAAATAAGTAGAAATGTATAAATTAACCAATAAATAAATAAACATTCATACTTGAAAGTAATGTCAATTGATGAAATGACCCAAAAGACTAAGGACTGAATTCTACACTCTCAGCCGCAAGCTGAAAACTGAGAGAGAATGGGGAGGAGTGAGTGAAGAACAACAAGGATGGGGAGGAAAAGATTAATGAGACAGACACAAAACAGGGACAAGAGAGATGAATGACAGGCAGAAAGGATTGATCAGTAAATGATCCCATTATGCTTTTGTCATAATACTATCTATCTATCTATCTATCTATCTATCTATCTATCTATCTATCTATCTATCGTTCTATCGTTCTATCTATCGTTCTATCTATCGTTCTATCTATCTATCGTTCTATCGTTCTATCTATCGTTCTATCTATCGTTCGTTCGTTCGTTCATATAGGCTATATATATATATATATATATATATATATATATATATATATATATATATATATATATATATATATATATATATATATATATAGTCCGAGTTGAGTCTCAGGATACAACGCATATAAACTAGTTTTTAGTAAGAGTGTCTGCCAGTTTTTTTTTTTACGATCAGCGCCATCTTTTGGACAGCACGATCCCTAGAAAAGTTTTCTGTAATAATCAACTTTTGTCCACAAGAGGCCGCCAGCAGTAAATTGATCACACGATTCCTCTTGTCAGGCTAAACGAGAAATGTAGTTTTATGAGGTTTTTTTTTCCGTTTTATCTCATAAAACTTTCTCATGGAAAAAAAAACATCATTCAATGATTGCATATGTAAATATACATATAAATATGAGCAGTACACTGGAAATGGAAAGACGTTGCACAGCAAGAGACCAAAAAGAAATAATAGCCTATAAAAGGTAGAAATAAAATGTAAAATGAGCATCAGCTGATTAGCTTTTCCAGTGGACTGCAACAGAGAGCTATGGCAGTGCATGCTGGGACTGAAAGAAGTCTTTGAGCTGTGAACTTTCCCCCACTTATCCAAACAACCCAGTCCCAGAAAAACCGCAGTCTGAGAGTGACATATGCTGACCTCTATAGTTGCCTACTGCACGCGCACACACTTACACGAATGCAAACAAACACACTTACATGCTCTGTTTCTGTTTACCCCCGCCCCCCTTTCTCTGTCTTCATCATGTCCTCCATATTTGCAGAATTGTTTGGGAAAAAAAGTGAACAAGTAAAGTGGAGGTTTGCAGAGATTCCTGAGGGTTTTTTCTCATCTAAAATCACATGCAGGGGCTTAAACATTCCTGGCCATTTATTCACTGAGAAATGAATTCTCGCTTTACAGCTTTACCTCCTGCATTCTCATGCCAAACTTGATATTTTCTATGCCTAGTTATTTTCAGTAAAACTCTCTCTCCGCCGCCTTCTTTTTTTTTATGTTTCAAGGAAGCCAGATTTCCAGGAATTTCTGCAGTCCTTCCCTGCTTGTTTTCAAAATCCTTGCCCAATCGTATCACTCACATAATTCCTAATCCTGTGACATGTTTAAAGAATCTAAATGAAAAGTTACGTAAAATATTTACACTAAGCACTGGGATTAGGATATGCACAGTAAACATTCCGTTCGGCATATTTGTATCCGTCCGGCCCTCCCTGGAAGGTTCCCTTCTGTGCAGCCTACATGGAATTTAGGACACCCTCTGATCAATGAATTTTAAAGGGATTTGTCTTTATCACAAAAAGTGACCTATGTGACACAGCTGTGAGTTTACTGAGATACACTTCAGGGTAATTATAGGGGTGTCATTAGTGTCTATCATTCACATGTGTTAAATACTTCATTTAACTCTGTGTGTGTGTGTGTGTGTGTGTGTGTGTGTGTGTGTGTGTGTGTGTGTGTGTCCTGATAAACCCTACATTATGGGGACAAAATGGTTTTGAAAGAAGGATTGATGATGTATTGAGTCGTTATTCACATTTTGTGAATTTGAACATTTTTTTTTTAAATACATAGTGTACCTTTAAAGCATGTATTATTATTAAACAATGTGATTTAATAAACACATTGTGGTTTTATATGACCCTTAAAATGTTTTACAAATGTTGAATTGATGGCTAAAAAGAAAAATGATAAACACCTAGAAAGTGATCATAGTTACATTCATCAAAACATCAAAAAGACACACCAAAAGTGCTCTGGAATACACACAACAAATGAAAGAATAGGGAAGTGTTAGACTTTGATTTGATTGAGGAGTTTGATTTACTATTTAACTGGATTAAGTCCGATTTAATCAAACTATTTTTAGGTGTTATCATAGGAAGTCTATGAGGTTATCAGAGCTGAAATGCTTGTTTGACAGGCTCTCCCACTGTCTCTGTATCTAAACATGAAACACACAGGAAAGTCTTGCAGATCTTTCATCTGATAGAACAGACACTAAGTCAGTCAGTTTGCGTTAAAACTGGAAAGTTAGGCTCACTAAACAGCAAATATAATAAAGGCAGGCATGCAGGGACATGTTCGCATACGTATAGCTTTACAGTCAAAACTTTGTGGAAATGTGCTTGAATAAAAAATAACTGTGACCTTAGGCAGCAAATGAACCATTGCTAGAATACAGGCATAGATACTTTCACAAACACACAAAGGTGGCTTCCTAAACAGCCCTTCACAGAATAGGAGGAAATGGGTGGCAATCCTGTTGCAGGATTACATCCCGTTTAAAGCACCGCACACACACCAGAATAAAGTAAAATATATTATAATAGTGTATATTATTCTCATTAAATCAAATGACTCAAATTTTAAAAAAAATTAAAAATAGTCTGCGTGCAGTTATAAATGAGCATGCAACTGTCTCAAAAAAGTTTCTGATTTTGATTTTCTGGGGAATTAGACCATGGGAACAGATATGCGTGTGTGTTGGGGCTGTAGAATGCATGTAAAATCAACTGATACGATTCCTAAGTGTGTTGCATAAAACTAGATTGTCTCAGGAAGTTCACACCAGCACCATTTAGCTATTGCTAGGATACACCACTGTGACCACAAGGCTGATCAGTCAGCACTCTGATTGGCTTAGTTCTCTCTCTTGATGACATCACGTTGTTGCCGGGTGAAATTGAACTCTGGTGGCAGGGAAGAAAAAAGACAACTTGTAAGTTTGGGCTTCTTTTTCAACCAAGCTCCATTAAGATTTTCTCGGCTTAAGGGTTTAATGTTTAAGGATCACCACGGAATTTGCTGACTAAATGCTGCAACGCTGCTGACATGTCCTGCTTTTAAAAAAAAATCCCTAACTTTCTAAAGTAGAAACCTCAAGTTTAGTGACATTTTGCTATCTGTCTGAACAACAGAACGTCACAGCATGAACAAGTTTATGTAGGCCGGCATTCATTTCATCTGAACTCTGCAACATCAGTCTGAGATCATCGGAATGTTTTTAGTAGCACCCCGTGGGCCGCCTTCGTGAACCCATGGACGAAAATCCTGCGGGGTCTGGCCCCCGTCCACTCCGTCTGATCATGGCCATTCCGCTCTGTCAGCAATTCCCAACTCTATTCAAGGCTCCTGTAAAAAGACAATTGTTGAGTTGTGTTGCTGCATATGCACTCTAGACAATGATTGACTTGAATTGTTTGTGCAGCCATGCTTATTTTTCCTAGAAAATAAAAGCAGTAAATGCATTTAGAGTGAGATAAAACATTTTATTAGAAAAAAATATAGAGACAGTGAAATCTAATCAGACGTCCTGATGCAATACACTGTTTTATTAGAGGTTGTGTATAGCCTATGAGCCACTGATCTCAGCACAGATATTTCATTGGGAGCTGTTAAGTCCTAAAATGTTCACCCCCTACCTTCATATAACAATTGAATGGATTTAACACAAGGCTACTGTGCATGAAAAATTATACAAGGCCTTTCTCAGAATGTCTTAAATTTGTTGATATGCATTATGCAGCACACTTAAAGTGGGGGTAACATGTCTGGACAAGAGAGAAAAAGTTGGAGGGGGGAGTGGCTCATAGAGAGAATACCTTGGGGAAGTCCAATTCTTTTTAGAGAGTTGATTCTTTCGGTTCAATGAACCGAGTCATGTGAGTCATCTAAGTCTGAAAAGGTTAAAGGGTTCGTACGTTTTCATTTTTTTCATGATAAATTGCTGCTAGCTGCGGTAAACAAACGATTTTGATTCTATAATAATATGATAAATAATGACAGAAGGCTATAGTTTATGTATTGTTTGTTGATGTGCTGCAGCTGTACAAACCGAGATGAATTGGTTAACTTCTCATGCGATTTATGTTCGCATAATTAGCATCAAGCCGCGAAAATATGCCTTTTTGTTCTAACATTAACGATAAAAGTAATAATATTAATGACTGGTAATATTAATATTATTTACTCTCGATATTAATATAGCAAATTTTCCCCATTTCACAGTTTCACCCCTAACCGAAGTCATAATTCACAAGCGCGTTACGAATCGGTTCACAAGAACGATTCACTCGGGAGTCGAAGCGAAAGAGGCCAGCTGAAGGGGGCGTGTAGTGCACGTTCATGCTGAAGTTGGACACTTGGAGAGCTTTGCGCACTGCGAAGGGATAAGGAGGGGTGTCCAGTCCTCCTTTAGGTCTTGATCGCCCACAGAGGAGCTGGCAGCGAACATGCCCAGACCAGTACATCGTCACTGACACCGGGATTCAGCTCTTCGCCTGGTTTAAGCTTGCCAGAATGAACGAAAACGCAGATATCTGCAACCACTGTCGGAACATGATCAGAGAGAAGGTAACGTTGTTCTTCTCCGTGTGTCTAAAACTGTTTTTCTGCATCCGTTTCGGCTTATTGTGTTATTAAAACATTAATGCATTTGATCCTGATGTTGATCTTGGTGATGGGAAGCTGCATTGGGTTGTGTATGAGTATTAGACATTTCTCATATCTCTGGCGACCCCAGAGATGTTTATTTAGTCACCTATATTAGCCTACATATTTAAATAACTAGTAGGCCTATATATATTAGTATACATTTCATTATACAAGTAGATATTATGTTATTAGTTGTTGTTTTTTATTTTATAGATAATTGGATTAGTCGTTTTTTCATTTTTCATGTATGTATATTTTTCAGTGTGTGTGTGTGTGCACACACACATACATATATATATATATATATGTGTGTGTGTGTGTGTGTGTGTGTGTGTACATAATAGATTTTTGCAACATACTGACAGGTTTAAATTAAAATGGTATGCATTTCTTCACATTTTGATTGTATCAGAGGCTGACTAACTAAGTGACCTACTCATCTCATCTGAAATCCTGCCATCATCATCTCTCTCTCTCTCTCTCTCTCTCTCTCTCTCTCTCTCTCTTTTCTTTGGCTGGAAGATGTTATTTTTAGCTTTCATAAATCATGTCGAACACATGTGACCTACTTCTGCTCAGCACATCTTCTCACACACACCCTGCCAAAAGTTGTAAGTCAAACTGGACTTTAATACAGAAACACGAGCTGGCATTTATCAGACTGAACTATTGGCTGAAGCGGTTTGCTGTTTGTTTGATCTTGCTCTCTTGCAGCGGGGAGCGAATGGCTATCCTGCGGCTGTATGCAAACCTGTATTTTAAGTGCATGACAATGTGTGTCTGTTTGGAGAACCCTTGTTATATGAGAAAGGTTTGAGGGATTTGTGGTTACTTTGTCATGTCGACACGGTTCTTCATTACCAGTTTCCCTGGTTGTGATAACTCTCATCAGCAAATAGCTAGTCTCTTCCTCACCTGTTGCCCTAGCTGGGTGGGAACATTCAGTTCAAACTCATCTCTCTCTTGCCTTAGCCTGCAGAAGAAAAAATATATATAATTAGAGCCAAATTAGAACCAATTATTTCCAATTAGGAAAACTTTAGAACGTTTTATTCTCTAGTTCTTTTATACCACTCATGTATTGTTGCATTAAAGGAATAAGTTCACCTAAAAATGAAACTTCTGTCATCATTCACTCATCCTGTGTGTTCTACAAAATGTTTGAGAAAATTATGACAGGATTTTCATTTTTGGTTGCTCCCTTTAAAGAACCCAGAAATCATCTGAAGAATAATGTGACATCAAACACTTTCTAACATGCTTTGTAATCTTATTTTGAGTGATAATTTTCGCTGTTTATCCCTCGATCCCATAGCACCTGTGTTGGTTCGTTTTTACCTGTCTATATTTCTGTTTGCTGTCACACACGCTTCAGAGAACAAGCAACAATGGCTCTACTGTGGATTCTGAACGGCAACAAAACCGACTTGCGCCATCGATGCAACCAGTTTTGTATATCAATGTTTTCTTGCTTGAAATAGAGACGGACAGAAGCTCTGGTTTTGCTGATTCAGCATCTGACACACTTCCTGTTCCTCCAGCTGCCGTGTGCGCTGGCGTGACATAATTGACCAATGAATCGCACTGCCCCATTACCACATAGTGACCCGCCGTCGGGAAGAGCATCAGTGCCTGTGCGTCCTGTAGTCATGTTTGAGCAGCGATCTGTGGGTAGACATCGCCATGAGAACTACAAATACTCAAACCACTAATTGAATGAGGACGCAAGTGCCGGCCGGGGACATTTGTCATGGTGCCACTAGGCGTCTGCTCAAGCAAAACTAAAACCTGTGCATTCTGCCAGTGTTGCATAATCTTTTATGAGTTTAATGGCATCATTCAAGGGCCGCAGATGCTGACGCAATCAAGTGATCACCAGGGAGAGGATCCAAAGGCTGTTATGTCAGAAAATGTAGTAAAAAAACAAACAAAAAAAACATGGAAAATTACTTTTATTTTTGCTTTTATTTACAGAGCATTTTTTATTCATTTAGTTTATTTCATGTGCAAGCAACTGGCGTACAATAATGCACAATCAATTTATAATAATGTCATTTATTTGATCAGTAACTGATTTAATTTATATGCTATTCTTAGAAGTTTCGAAAAAATATATTAATCTTTGGCATGTAACTCGCACCATTTGTGCTACATGATGATACCAAATTGTGCGGAGTTTTGAGAACAGTGCTATTTTAGTATTATTTATACACTAATTATTATTCATTAATTATTTTCTGTTTTCATATGAATTTTAGCTTTTGCCATTTTTATTATTTTTTAAATAAATATATTTTTATTTAGCTTAATTTTTTTTGGTTATATTTGATTAGTTTGTTGCCAAAAATTACAACATTTCTGTTTTTTTAAGTTAAGTTTAAGTTTCATCTAATATTTATATTTTAATTTTATTTCCATAACAAAGGTGGTTTCACTGGTTTAATCTAAAACACATTTTGAATGCTCTATTATTACGACCTGTATTTCACTATAAATTACACATCATCCTCAATTTTATTAATCCTTGATCTTACCATTCTAAGAACTGGATAAAGTAATCCCCAGTAAACCGCTCCATAATAACCCCCCGTTCTCTCATCATTACATCCCGTTAAAAACTTCACTGGAGATCAAACCTAATCCTAATCCTCACTGAGACGCTGAATATTTGTTAACATATCTGGACTCTCTCTCTCTCTCTCTCTCTCTCCCATATTTTATACAATTTATGTCTCTCTCTTCAAACTCAGTCAGGGTAGGCCTCATTTGTTCAAACTGAGCACAAAGTGGACTTATGTAAGTACTGTATTGGTGTGTTTATGCGTGCTTTTTTTTCTACACATACCTGTGCTGTCATAGAGACAAAGATTTCTGCACTTTCCCCCAGAACATAGAACAAACAGTCAGGCTCTGAGTCTGACAGACCCACTTTTTTCTTTCCCTCTTTCTTTAAAACACACTTACACTTCTGGCATCTACGGCTGAAGGCAGAGCGCCAGGTCTTGGAAGGGAAGGAAGCATATAGGATTCCTGGACAGCCATTTCAACTCAAAAGCTTGACTGGGCAACAGCGCGAAGGGCTGGAACAATAGCATCCTTTAATATTGAATACATAAAACCTGACATGTCTACGGGCGAGACGAGAGTACTGACTGTTCAGACACCTTCTGTGTAATCCAGAGTCCATTTGAGGTTGTTTTAACAGGCTTTTGTAGATCAAGGAGTGGCTGTTTAACGTTTAAAACCACAACCTTGATTTTTATGAAATGACCTGTCCATACAGTACAACCATAAAAAACACACTTGTAAAAATGAACTCTGCAACCAAATTAAAATTGTTTGGGTGGTAACCTTAGACTTGCAGTATAGAGGGTTTTATGTAACCTTGAAAAGTCATGAAATCATAGTTCTACTGTGCATATTCTAGTATGTTTACGTGGTAAAAGTGGTAATACTACGATTGTAAAAGTAACGTGGAACATTGCAGCCGAATGATAACTATAAAAACATTAACGATAAAGAAATCTATCGTACTAAATATAAAAGAGTAGCAGAGTCCGGACCACAACTAAGGGCACAGAGAAGTCTCGTTATCGTTATCTATATCATTGGAATCACTTTCAGAACGATTTTCTCCAGCTGGTGAATCATAAAAAAACAGATAAAAACACTGACAGCCAATCAGAATCCATCCTGCTTTAATGCATTTAAATACTTTTAGAGTGAAGCATTTAAAGTGACATACGACAAAACTAGTGCTTCTAATGAACAGAACATTATCGTCTGTTGGTGTGGACGCTAATATAGTTATAATTATAGTTATCTTTATAAATATTATTCTTGGTGTGAACGGGCCTAATAGTAAAAGAAAACAAAGGGTGCTCATATTTTCTGACAAAATACTAGTTACTAAAGTTTGTTAGTGTTGTGTACAGTTTCTTTAAACAGTTTCTTCATTAGTAAAAGTATATTTGGCTTTTTTAACCTTTTTTTTTTTACCTTTTACCAATGAGTAGTTCTTTCCACACTTTAATTGAATGCATAACATTACGTAACATGACATTTTTGTTATCATAAATTGATATTTGGTGGTTCTTTGTCAATAGCCTGACTTATTGAAATGTATTAAAAAGTATTCATATGTGAAGATTAAAATTTCATTTTTTTTATGAGCCCTATTACATCCCTACGAATTTTAAAACCATAGAAATTAGTTTTTGATTAACTTTTGTATTATTCTTATTGAAGAGATCATTTTTTTAAAATCTAGACACTGTCCCAGACTGTTTGAGGAAGACACCGCCTCTATCCATGGACACTCATGCTGCTGTTATGACAACAGAACCGTTACCATGGTGCCACAGAATGACAGTCTCAAGCATTATCAAGTGCTGATAGTACGCTGTTCTTTGATTGGCCAGGAGCATTGATGCGTTTTCATGGTGCAGGTCACAATGGTCACAGCACCATGTCAATGTTTCCGTGTGTGTCAAACAAGTCGGGATGGCCAATCAGTGCAGCCTCATTGCAAATACATAAAGCACATAGAACAAATTAGTTTCACATATTCTGAGGTTCTCTTTCTGTCTTATCTGTTCTCTCTTGCTTTATATGTTTGACTTTGATTATTATGTAACAGAGATGAGAGAAAGGCTGCATGTGATGAAAAATACACTCACACAAGAGGGTGAAGACTCGTATCATTCGCTTAATTAAAATGTACACTACTGAACGAAACCATTTTTAATAGTTTTAGTTTGCAACAACAACAATGGTGTGCACTGTGCAAACACTGAATGTGTTTCAGTTGAGTTGCTTAATGCTGGAGGCCTCTCTTTCAAAAGACTTTTCTGTATTTTTCCCCTCCTCTGCCCTCCCTCTGTTTGCCGCTTTCCCTCTTTCTTTGCACAGTCTATTTACTCTCTTTATTTTATATGTAGTGTCTTGTTCTCTTTCAACAGAGCAGTGGATGTAAGAAACCAACAAGGCCCAAAACAAAACTCTCCGTGTATTTCGTGTTGCTCAATCTTTCCTCTCACAGTTTTTGCATCCTTGCAAATCAACTTGACTGCAAATAGAGAGAAAAACACATGTTTGAGCACCTTGTGCATCAGATTTAGTGTCTTGTGTCTGTGCAGAATCTTGGTAGTTCCAGGTTTGTGTTTTATAAACAGCACAGGTTTACACCAAGGCCGCAGAGTGGAGGCAAAACACTTTTGACCGCAAATACAACACCGTTTGTGTATTTGTGGTGGTTAGGGGTAAGGGGTGGGATATCCTGAAAAAACACAAACCACGAAGAGAAGGAAGGAAGGATAGATAAAGTGCAAGAGAGGGTGAGAATGACGGGGAAAGAGGTTTGGTGTGTCGAGTCTTCGGGCCACTGAACTGAAGTGACCCTTACACCCTTGGCATTATAGAGAGTTTAGCGAACACACACACACATAGATAAAACACAAACACAGCATTCGTGGAACTCCTTACCTTTCACTGTAATAGGAACAAAACACTGGCAGAGACTTTCAAAATAAACCCCAGCAGGGAGACTCTGAAAAAAACTAGGTTGTGCCCTTTAAAATATATACATTAAACACACTATTATATACTTTTATCACATTATCTATCTAGGAATTTACTTTATGCTTGTATGCAGTTTTTAAGATAGTAGTGTTTCTTATAATGACTGCTTTCAAACAAGTTTTCACCTGCCTGCCATTGGTTGAATAAACAGATAGACCCGCCCCCAAACGCACGCCATTGGTTGAGCGACTGTTGCTGTGCAGAATCAAGCTACAGATGGCTTAAAGGATTAGTTCACCCCAAAATGAAAATTTCCTAATAATTTACTCACCCCAATGCCATCCAAGATATCCATGTCTTTCTTTCCTCCGTGGGAGAGAAATGATGTTTTTTGAGGATTTTTCTTCTAACAATGGACTTCATTGGTTACCATCGTTTTTAAGTCCAAACCAATGCAGTTTGAAAAGTCTTCGAAGTGTTTAAATGGGCTGTACGCGATCACAGCTGAAGAAGAGGTTGTTATCTAACCTCTTTTTTTTTTTATAATTTATAGACTTTTTACCTTCAATAGTTCGGATTGAGCTGATCAACAAACGGACAGGGAACCATGTCACCACGTTGAAAGTTCACGCCGGCGCCGGCAGAAGTACCGCCCCACTGTTTACAATGCGACCGTACGTAGGAGGATAGTTCAAATAGTATTGTTTGCTATTATATATATAGTAATAGTATTCAGTGAATATGAATATGAATAGTATATGTATAACATTCTGATGAATATGAATAGTAGTTCAAATAGTATTGCCGGCGCCGGCGTGACCTTTCAACGTGATGTTGAACAAACGTTCCCTGTCCGTTAATTGATCAGCTCAATCCGAACTATTGAAGGTAAAAAGTCTATTTTTTATTTTTTTAAATTACCTATCGAAACGAATGGTCATTTATCTAGCGAAACGCTAGATAACAATTCTTCAGCTGTGATCGAGTACAGCCCGTTTAAACACTTCAAAGACTTTTGAAACTGCATTGATTTGGACTTAAAAACGATGGCAACCAATGAAGTCCATTGTTAGAAGAAAAATCCAGAAATGTTTTCCTCAAAAAACATAATTTCTCTCCCACTGAGGAAAGAAAGACATGGATATCTTGGATGGCATTGGGGTGAGGAAATTATTAGGATATTTTCATTTTGAGGTGAACTAATCCTTTAACTTATAGTTGTCTCTGCATATTAACCTGAAATTGGCTCACATAAAAATACACATTTCAGTAAAAATAATAATAATAATTGAATCGTATTGTCTGGATGTTTTCATCATATTCATTATAAATGTTATTGTTTCACAGGAAAAAGGAATGAAGATGTCAAGACACATATCAACAGGACCAAGCTCATTTATTCCAGAAAATGAGGTAATACTAATAACAAAATATTATAAGTTGCATTTCTTGGTTCAGAGATGATGGATTTTTTTTACATATACCATGGTTATAACCATATGGAAGCTTGTTTTCGCCACAAAATAAAACATTTTAAAAGATAATTGCAACTTTTTATCTCACAATTGCGAGTTTACATCTCGCAATTCTGACTTTAATTCTCAGAATTGCGAGATATAAAGTCAGAATTGCGTGAAATAAAGTCGCAATTGCGTGCTATAAAGTCAGAATTGCGAGATATAAAGTCAGAATTGCGTGCTATAAAGTCAGAATTGTGAGATATAAAGTCAGAATTGCGTCTTATAAAGTCAGAATTCTGACTTTTTTTCTCGCAATTGCGAATTTATATCACGCAATTCTGACTTTATAACACGCAATTGCGAGTTTATATCTCGCAATTCTGACATTTTTTCTCAGAATTGTGAGATATAAACTCACAATTGTGAGATATAAAGTCCAATTCTAAGGGGAAAAAAATACCTCAGACCTTTTTTTTTTTTACCTCAGAATTGTTTATATCTCACAATTCTGACTTTATAATACGCAATTGCGACTTTATATCGTGCAATTCTGACTTTATATCTCCAAATTGCGACTTTATTTCTCAGAATTGCGACTTTATATCGCAATTGCGACTTTATTTCCCAGAATTGCGACTTTATAACACGCAATTCTGACTTTATATCTCGCAATTGCGACTTTATTTCTCAGAATTGCGACTTTATAACACGCAATTCTGACTTTATATCTCAATTGCGACTTTATTTCTCAGAATTGCGACTTTATTTCTCACAATTCTGACTTCATATCTCGCAATTGTGAGAAAAAAACTCACAATTCTGACTTGATATATCGCAATTGTGAGAAAAAAAGTCAGAATTGTGAGATAAAAAGTCGCAATTATTATTATTAATTTATTATTCATTGGCGGAAACAAGCTTCCATATAACCATGATCTTTTAGGGTTAAGATTTTGTTTTTAATGTTTTTTTAAAAATAAGTCTTTATGTTAACCAAGGCTACATTTATTTGATTACAATATTATACATTAAATTATTGTGAAACATTTTAACAAATTAAAATAACTATTTTAATATATTTTAAAATGTCAGTTATTTATCCAATGACAAAGCTGAATTTTCAGCATCATTACTTAATTTGTGCTTCTTAATATTTGTGTGTATACGTTATACGTTTGTTTCAGGATGCTTTGACGAATAAAAACGAATTGAAATGTAAATCTTAAAAATTGAACGCGTCCTTACTAAATAAAAGTATTAATTTCTTTTTGAATGGTTCATACATAGTTCATATGGTTCATTCAGTACCATAGTGTATGTCAGTGTACCACAGTATTACCACTTTTTCTCTCTTCTCTCACACACTCACTCAATCCGAGTTCACCTAACTCAGATACTGTAATCATTCTTTCTCGAGTCAGCTGGTGTTCATTTCACTTTTTGTTTTTAGTTCAGCCAGTTCAGGAGATAATTTTCTTAAGTCCCTTCGTTGAATTGAGATTAACCTGAGCCAGAGTTCAAATCTTTCTTGGCTCTGATTCATAGCATCGCATATTGGTGCCGTCTCATATTACAAAATCAGACACAATTTAGTTCTATACACCACGTATTTAATTTGCATTACCATCTGACCGCAGTACTTTTATGTAAGGAAAAATAAAGTCAATATTTTGCACTGTTGTGAAATGTCCCGTGTTCTGATCCTCAACCCCAGATCCTAGGAGCCATGCCTCTGAGTGACTCCACAGTGATGTTCTTAGACGAAGAGTTCAGCGGGCGCGTGGACAACCTGACGCAGGTGATGGGGCTCCACCCGCATTATCTGCAAGCCTTCCTGCGCTGCCACTATTACCTCTTGAGGATGGACGGCCCCCTACCACTCCACTACAGACATTACATCGCTATAATGGTACAAACGCATACAGAAACACTTTCAAGGGAGACTTTATTCAACTGAAACAGTTTTAGGAGTGATTTTTGTCTGTGTTTTGAAGGCTGCAGCGCGGCACCAGTGTTCCTCGCTGGTGTGTCATCACATGCAGGAGTTCGAGCAGATAGGCGTGTGTTCTGATTGGCTAAGAGGTCTGGAGTTCTGCCCGCAACGACTCCGCAACCTCAACGAGATTAACAAGATCCTCGCGCACAGACCCTGGCTCATTACAAAGCAACATATAAAGGTAACACACTAGTGATCTTTTTTACTGCTCAGTATTCTAGCTGATTTATTGCATTATGCAATCATTTTGCAACAATAAACATTTCTGACTACATTTATTGTCACATGACGTCACTCAAGCATGTTTAATTCAGAGGGTGGCATCCGAATATCATCTTGTAAATAAAAGCATTGGGGCCATTCCACCGAATGGGTGACATTTGCTTGTTGTAACTCTTCAAAATTAAATTTAATTTTTTTTTAATACTCAAATATTGAACTATTCAAAATGTGTATTGGTCAATCTCAGGCAACTGTATTTAATTTTTTACAAGGTTTCTAAGCAGAAGATGGATGCATGTTTTCTCAGTCCTGTTAACGAAACTCATGTGCCATTTAAAAAGCTTGTTTAAAAGCATGTCAATTAATTCCTTTGTTTTCCCCACAAGAAAGTGTTTAGTTTAAAGAAATTGTTGGTTATATGTTCAAATAACTGATATTTGTGACAAAAAAATCACTATATATTAAGGCAAAGTGTATTTTAATAAAAAACACAAAGCCATTTTTTCATTTTAAAGAAGACCGAAGCCTCGAGTTTATATATTTTTTTTATAATTTAATTTGTATAAATGATGGACCAAACAAAACTGATAAAAACAGTGGTTTAACTTTATTTTTTTTGAAAATAAATAAATAAATGTAACAGGACTGAACACCTGGTAACAGGAATTAACTATTTCATAACAGGAATGAGGAACAGGAAACATGAATGAGTGTCCATATGTGTGTGCACGAGAGAGAGTGTACATGACTGTGTGTGCGTAAGATTTCTATCTTGAAGTGATGTACTATATGCTAGTAGTACTTCACAGCAAAGGAGGTGGAAAGAGAAATAAGGAGAGAGAGAAGAAGAGAGAGAGAGGGAAAAAAGGGAGAAAAGAGAGGGTTGCGGGTGTGTTTTGCTCCTTCCATTGCAATATGCCATAGGTGGGTGTTTCTAGCACCTGCATAGTATGGGTTTTCTCCGTCTTCTACAAAATATAAGGAAGACAAAGACAAAACGTTCGAGTCACTTTATGGTGGACTGGCTTCCTGGAAGTACGGCGTTCACATTGTAAAACTAATGCTAATGTCTACAATATAAGTAATTGCAACCTTAAAACTCATAATTCAGGTGAATAGTATTATATCAACTAATATTTACAGTATTAAATCAACAAAACAGAGGACTCTATTCACTCCTGTTACTTTAACTCACTCCTGTTATTTTTCATATAAGTAACAGGACTGAAAGTAACAGGATTGAGTTTTTCAGCAAAAAGTTATCAAATACATGACATATGGCCACGTAGCATACATGCTAATAGCATGAGGACACTGAGCAAATTCTAGTAACTTAACAAAAGTTAATATTTTTAAAATAAACAAATAAATGATAAGAAATCATTTAGGTAACAGGACAGTATGTTGAGATTGACCTTCTCAGTCATAGTTACAATTTCATAAAATATACAGAAATTAAAATGAGAGGACTTACTTATGGTCTTCCCGTTGCCTTTAGAAGATCAAGATGATGCAACTTCCTGTTGAAAATGTGTCTTGTGGAATATTCCAAGTTTTTCAGAGGGGGGGAATGTGTTAGGGTAACAGGACTGAGTGAAAACCCGGACACATGACTAAAATGTGTATTTTATCTAAAATATTAGATAAAATATTTTTTTCT
This sequence comes from Rutilus rutilus, assembly GCF_951802725.1. Classification (NCBI taxonomy): domain Eukaryota; kingdom Metazoa; phylum Chordata; class Actinopteri; order Cypriniformes; family Leuciscidae; genus Rutilus; species Rutilus rutilus. The sequence continues at coordinate 26,765,031 of NC_140223.1, forward strand.
CATAAAAACAAACAAACATTTTAAATAGATTGGATATAAAGTCACACAACAATCCCCAAAACTTAAGATTTCTGAAGGATTTTAATCATTATATTTCATGGCAAAGTTTATGCAGAAAATGCTTTTTTTGTGTGTGTTCTATGTAAATGGACTGCATTTATATAGCGCTTTCACAGACCCAATGGCCACCAAAGCGCTTTACAATATTGCCTCACATTCACCCATTCACTCACTCATTCATACACCGACGGCGGTGTCAGCCATGCAAGGCGATCCAGCTCGTCGGGAGCAGCTGGGGTTAGGTGTCTTGCTCAAGGACACCTCGACACTTGGTCAGGTGGAACTGGGGATTGAACCACCAACCTTCCGGTTTGTAGACAATCTACATGAACCACTGAGCCACTGCCGCCCCTATGTAGTTTTTATTAATGTTTTTAATTATAAATTGTAAAATGTGTAGTTAGCATAATATGCAGGACATTTTGCTTATTAATAAAATGTATTTTAGAGTTAATTTTCATGCAATTTTATACATATGATGTTCTGGGGACAGAAATGTCACCCATTCGGTGGAATGGCTCATTTAATTGCAATTCTTTGTGAATCAAAAAAGTACTTTTTTTTTTTACTGAAACACCAAAACTAAACTGAAAATAAAGTTTATTTAATAATTAATTAGGTAATCAAATGTATTTAATAATCAACACTCCAAATAAAAAAATATATGAGTTGAATGTAAACATTTAAATTGCAGTTTTTATATTAACTTTTTATTATGGGTAACATTTTACAATAAGGTTTAATTTGTTAACATTGGTTAATGTATTTACTAAAATGAGCTAATAAAGAGCAATCCATTTGTTACAGTATTTATTTATTAATATTTTTTAAGGTTAGTCAATACAAATCCAGCTGTTCATTGTTTGTTCATGTTAGTCCACAGTGCATTAACTAATGTCAACAAATACTTTTGATTTTAATAATGTATTAGTAAATATGTATTGTTCATTCATAGTTCATCTTAGCTAATGTAGTTAAGTAATGTTAATTAATGAAACCTTATTGTAAAGTGTGACCTAATTATGTTTCTACTCCAATTTGTTTTTTAAATATAATATTTAAATGGTGGCTGTAATAAAAAAAACAAATCATGATTCAGATTTATTCAAACTCAGATTAAAATAATGAAGACAACAGGTTAAGTAAAAATATAATGGATATGTAATATAGTGCATATATTTAACAACATTCTTCTCTCCAGAGTAATTTTTTTGACACTATGGACAGCTATGGACACTGAATGACTTTTCTGAGATAAATGTAATGTCATGCTAACTATTTTCTATCAAATGTTAATGATCTTACACTCTTTGTTTCTCAGGCTCTGGTGAAGACAGGAGAGCACAGCTGGTCTCTGGCTGAGCTGGTTCATGCTGTCGTACTGTTGGCTCATTTCCATGCCTTGGCTAGTTTTGTGTTTGGTAGCGGAGTCAACCCTGACCCTGAGGTCACAGAGGTCAACGGGGTCACGGATGACCTTTGCCCTCTAGACATGGCGGGTTTATGCACCTGTCACCTAACAAACGGCAACCAAGCCAACGGGAACCCCCTGCGTAACCCTAACACTGGGGTAGGAAAACATTACAGAGTATCCATGTTAGGGATGTGCCCGAATAGTTCTTATGGTTCTTCATGCAAAATATGATGTGGAATATATACTATATTTTGTATATAAAATTATATATCATATGAAATTATTTTTTCAATTTTAGGATTGCTCTTGGCAAGTTTGATGACATTCATCTGCATATTAATAGTATGCATATTCTGTGCATATTCAGGGCTATCTTTATTTGTTTGGACAAAAGTAGCATATCATTTTTTTAACTCCATTGTTGTGTATTTCAGAGTGAGCTGGAAGCACTGATGGAGAGAATGAAGCGATTGCTGGAGGAGAGAGAAGACGATGATGCGTCCGAGGAGGAGATGTTCACTCGCTTTGAGAAAGAAAAGAAAGAGAGTCTTCTGGTGGTGTCCGCAGGTATTACAACACAGATACATCTACTCTTTTTCAATTTATACTGTTATTCATATTTTCTGGCATAATGATAATAGTACATGCTAATAAAATCTGAAACTTTTAAATATCATTGTTGTCTGGCAGTAATCATTGCTATTGGTCACCCTTTATGTCTTGCTTTGGGATTTTTGCAAATATTTAACCAATGAAAAGTATTAAAAAGAGCTTGCGACCAAATCTCGTAACTACATTGGCTCCTCAAACTGTCAGTCAAACCTCATAACTCCGCCCACCTCAATCTTGAATGAAGTTCCGCCCGCAGTTTGGTCCATCTGTGCTGGTTTGCAATGCAAGGGTAAATAAAGAACTGGTTCTTTGAATATGTACAGTGTTTTCTTTATTCCAGAAACACTAAATATATATATAAATAGACTAATGCTTTATGTGTTACTGTCTGAAATAGCCTGCGTATCACTTCATCTTTAATAACATGAGATTTCTGGTCAAATGACAGAAAAAACGAGCAGCTACAGTAAACTTTATAACTCGTAAATTGATGAAAATGTAATGCGACGCACTTACTACCTCAGATGTGGCCGAAATTCACTGGTCAAAAACCTCGTAACTCCATTTGAGCTTGATTTTGGTAAAATGTTAATAATATAATGACATATGCAAGTGTCTGACCACATATAAAGCCACAATATAAACTTTGACAACACAGGTTTTTCAATTTCCTGAAAAGTAGCGTTTTTGGAGATCGCTCGACGGCAATTATATGTTTGAACTAAAACTAAGACTTTTTTTTTCTGTTACTGTTTTGTGTAAAGTGGGAATTAATATTAAATTACTAAAATGAAATATTCTGTCATCATCTACTCAGCCACATGTTGTTCTAAACCTGTATGACTTCATTTGCCATTAGTCATCAGTGACGCCAAACCAAGCATGAATTGGATCTTGCAACCTTTTGTTTTGTGTATATTGTATTAAAATATTGTGATTTACATATTCAGGGTTTGATGAGGAAGTGGTGCCCCCCTCTCCCGTGGCTCGGTTTGTAGTCGACCCGTCGTTTGGATACCAGGACTTTGCACGACACGGAGAAGACAACCCACCCACATTTAAAGCACAAGTATGACTCGCGTATACACATACACAGCATTTTTCTTCAATACCCTATTGAGAATGAATGATTGATCATTCTGTCTTGTTCACTCTATAGGACTACTCATGGGAGGATCATGGTTTCTCTCTGGTCAACAGGCTGTACTCTGACATTGGTCACCTATTGGATGAAAAGTTCAGAACGGCATGCGATCTGACCTATTACAACATGGCCAGTCACGAGGGGGTGGACACCAGTATGCTGCGCAGGGCTCTCTTCAACTACGTCCACTGTATGTACGGCATCAGGTACGTCCATGAGTGTGTAATGTGCAATCATATTACAATCTATTTTTTCAGTACTCCAACTTGAAACTTTTTTTCAAGTTAGTTGCCACTGTAAATCACAGTGTACAGTATGTATGCCCAGAGCGCCCCCTAGTGTACTAGCAAGCACAGTACAACCAGGAGTACTGATGTCCAGCTCTTTTTACTGCCTAGTATTGAAAGATGAACACGTGTTTTCATTCTGTGCGTCTGCAGATATGATGATTACGACTACGGTGAGGTGAATCAGTTGTTGGAGCGCAGTCTGAAGGTTTACATCAAAACGGTGACGTGTTATCCAGAGCGAACCACTCGCCGCATGTACGAGAGCTACTGGCACCAGTTCAGACACTCCGAAAAGGCAAGTCATATTATCATGTGTAACTTATTACTATTTTTTCAGCATTCATTTTCCTCTAAATATGCTGATATTCTCAATTACCTTTCTTTCCTTTATCCAGGTTCATGTGAATTTGCTTTTAATGGAGGCTCGAATGCAGGCAGAGCTGCTCTATGCTTTGAGAGCCATCACTCATTATATGACCTGACCAATCAGACGTCACCAATTATATGACCTGACCAATCAGACTTAATCTTTTAGGTGATCTGACCAATTGAACCTCACCCACAATATGACCGGACATTATTATTATGCCTAAATTTAACCAAACAATTCTTGTCCCCATCATGGAACATGTCATTATCAATTACTTCCGCATTTAGTTTTGAATTCTTACAATTGTGTATACCTTTTCTTGGATGGTTCAAAATGATAACTAAATGAAGGAAATTGAGTATAGAGCATTCTGGGTATAATCCCAAACTCCAAATTGGGATGTTCGGGCATGTTCAAATCATTCGCCGTAAGAATTGTGGGTGGGGAACAATGACTCTTGCTGGATTCAAATGTAATCCTTAACGGTCAGAAAAATCCCCACATCATGACTTGACAAATCACATTTTAACGTGCAATACTTTCTAACTGAAATCTCATTTATACTGTAAGCTGAAATACTGGAGGACTGAGTTCACATTTTTGAAACAGGAAGTTGTCATTTGTTTTCTTTTTTGCACATTTGAGAAAAACTGTATTTTGGAAGGAAAAAAAAAATACTGTTTTCCTTTTGTAATATCATAAATGACAATAACAGAATGTGAGATTTTTCCCTTTCTTTTTTTAACAAAAAAATCCCTGTGGCTTTTTTCATTCTTGTTTATTTCATATTGAATGTATTGTTTAGATTTTTTTTGTAATTTGTTTCTAGACTTTTTCCAGATCAGTTTAGTTTGGTTTAGTTGTTTACGTAGAAACTAAGGCTTTTGTAGCATTATTACTGTACTATCAGTCCTTTACTACCGTATTTCCTTTCAATCTCAGTGTTATACTTTAGATAACAATGTTCATTTTTTATTATACATGTTACTGCCACCTGCAATAGCTCTACTAATCACATCTTGTGACTTTATTTCTGTAAGTGTGAGCATGTCTTATTTCTGAACGTCCGTCAAAGTGTTTGCACATGTGTTGCGCGTCTCTTTGCACTGTTGTGCCTCTGTGAAACAAAACCGTGCACACGAGCGAGAGAGAGTTCCTATGTTGTGAGTGTTATGTGCAGGATTGCCTGTAGGGAGCGTCTGAAAACGAACTTCTTTTGATACTATTGATGCGATCATTAATGTCCATCAAAGCATTTCTTAAAGGTTTATTTATATCGCTTTAATAATTGCTTCAAATTTGCACAACTCTAATCAAGGTGCAGCATCAGTGTCCTTAAAAAAAAAAAAAAAAAAAAAAAAAGATTAAGATTGTGTCTGAAAATAAATGTATAGTGAAAAGATAAGCTTTATAGACTGAGCAAAGTGTCTAGTCTTATGGGTAGTGCCTTATTAATGTTTAGAAACAGGTTATGATTTAGTAATTTAGTCGTAGGTACACAAGAGATTGTTACAAATGTTGGTAAATCTGTCATCGAAGTGCCTTTCAAACTCAGCTGTTGGCGTTTCAAAGTGTACGCAGCAGATTAAATGGGAAATGGCCGTGTGTGTCTGCCGCATTTCCTACTTGTGTTTATTCCGATCAAGGTGGTGCTATGAAGCTTTCATGCTCTCCACTCATCATAAATTTATACATTTCCAAAATGGCAGCACTGGAACTTCTCTCCAGTGGCCAATCACAGACCTGTATGTTTCAATAAAGTTTCTAATCAAATTCAGGCTATGAGTGATGCTTTTTGCAGACAATTTTTTTTGTGTGTGTGACAATTTTATGGCTAAAGGGCTAAAAAGTATCTATACTGTTGCAAAATATGCAGAAAGTGAAAAAAAAAAAAATTACACTTCTATTTGGCAATTTGACATATAGTAACAGCAGTGACCTTCAGTGTGACATTTATATGTGTGTATATATATATATATGCAGTTTATTATTACCTGAAATATTCAATATTATATTATTTAGTAATAATATTAATATAATTCAAATATTATTTATTACATTAACTGCAGGAAATTGTAAGTGAACTGCAAAAAAGCCAAAAGGTAAAATAAAAAATGTAAAGAAATGGTGACTAGTTGCAACCCCTAAATATATACTTTCCTTTAAACATTTATTTATTATATTGCTACACACGGTTTATTTATGACCTGCATTACTTACTATTTCAATAATAATTCTAGTTTTATTTATTTAAAACTAAAAGAGAAATTAAAAGAAATGCTGACTAGTTAGTTACATTCCCTAAATCAGACGTATATTTCAACCTATATGCTAAAAAAATAAGAGAAATTTAGTTTACACAACAGACAAGTTAACCTGTTTTACATATATTCTTATATATTCTCAGTGCATTCAGCAAATCAGCCCAAGCAAATTTCCATGTTATTACTGATCACTGATAATCATGGCCATGTTGGTCAATGACTAGGGCGGCCCCTGACACATTCCACACGTCAAATGTATCCAAGCTGTGGCTTTTATTGGACCTTCAACAGGCCAACAACAGGCCCATATGTCATTTAAGCTGTCTCAACTTACTCTCAAGCATTTGATTAGGATTGTCCAGATACGGGGTTTGGCATGGTGATGTCCGGCAGCAGATGACAGCTCGTAATGATGTCGATCTTCTCAGACACTGACTTCAGGTCCTCTAGAATGAGTCTAATGCTGTGGGACGCGTTGATGATGCCTGTCTGAGAGTTGTTGAGCTGAGTGGTGGCCTGTCTTATGTCCCTGGCAGCGTTCTGATACACCTGTTTCAGGCTTTGATTGATGTCAGTGCACAGTCGTGCATTGCTCTCCAGCAGTTTCTGCTGAAGCAATGAGTTAAAGCGACCTGAGTCAGGTCTGGACACAGGCGATGATCGGTCCTCATGTCCGCACACTGTCGCAGGTGTGTTTCTGATCACGATGAGAGGAGGCAGATCTTTGCGGAGCATCTGCTGTTGGCTTTCAGAGGCCAGTCTGCGCGCTCTCTCCTCCTCATCCTCGCTGTCGGTCTCGGACGCTTCTCCTGCCACCTTCATACCTGATGATGATGATGATGATGATGCATGGACAGGAGGGGCAGAGGTGATGTACACTTCATCATCTGAATCAGTTTCTGATGCTTCTCCCTGTACCACGATTTGGAATTTGTTGCTTGCCATGATTGCACACCTGTAAGATACATGTTTATATCAGTTGATTACTCAGTAAGCTTTACCATGGTATAGTTATGGTGCCAGTATACATTTAAATACCATGGTATTTTTAATGTATACCACGAAATTTAATGATTACCATTTTCATAATATACTACATACATTTACACTGTATTTTAAAGTACTTAAAGGAGTATCATAGCACTTCCATAACAAATCTCCATAAATGCTATTTAGGCTATTAGTTAATACAATACGCATTTACGTTTTGCTGTAAATTGCTTTTAGTTAAATTATGATGATATTGTTTAGCGCGTATGTTTTGATATTAATTATGCACAGGAATTGTATTGAAAAAGCGATTAAAACCAAATGTGCGTCTTTTTCTAACCTGCTGGTGTTGTATCCACAATCCAAATATCATAGGATTTGTCACGAGACACCAACTTGAAGCAGGAAGCAGGAAGAAATTTAAAATAAAAGTCCATCAGAAGCAGAAGTGTGTAAGAATTCAAAATAAAGGTCCCAAGAAATATGCGAAAATAATAGAATAAAAAATAAAATAAAGTAAAGTAAAGTAAAGTAAAGTAAAGTAAAGTAAAGTAAAGTAAAGTAAAATGGAAGTAGGTGAGTAGGCTAAAGTCATGAGTGAAGTATGCTGGTTAAAGTTAGTCAAAGCAAGGAATTATAAACAAACACAAATGAATTAAGGAAATAAACAATGTATGTGAACAAACAAACAAACAAATAAATACACATGTAGAAAGCACGAGTTAAAGGGGTGGTATAATGCCCTTTTCACAAGATGTAAAATAAGTTTTTGATGTCCCCAGAGTGTGTACGTGAAGTTTTAGCTCAAAATACCCCACAGATATTTTATATAGCATGTTAAAATCGTCACATTTTAAGGGTGAGCAAAAACGCACCGTTTTTGTGTCTGTCCCTTTAAATGCAAATGAGCTGCTGCTCCCGGCACAGAGGGCGGAGCTTCAACAGCATGCACTCGCACAGAAAATGTCTAAAATTGTTAGCCTTTTATGTTCAAACCGGAGTCAGACAATGATGGAGAGACTTGAGAAGAAGTGACAACATGTAGAAAACAACAGGACATTTCTGTATGGTTAGTTGATGAATTTATGTACCTTATGTGTAGTTATCTTCTAGTCATTGATTAGCATATTCTGTACATTGCGTTCTCGGGGGTGGGGTTTATGTAAACTTTAGGGTTGGTGGTGATGTCACTTACCCGGGAGCAATGTCGTGTAGTTCCTACCAGCTGTTTGTTGTAGTCCTTAAAAAGCAATTTCTTTAAAAGAAAATATCTCCCTTTGCTTTGAACTTTGAGTGTTGTAACTTTGCAGATGGGTAGTTGACGTGACGTGGCTTTTTCACCGTCACAGAAAATAAAATATAATTTATTTCACATTTTCATCATTTAGAATACTTTAAATGGTTAAACATTTTCTTGTTTTACATGAATTTTTTGTTTTAATACCCGAATTATTATTTTTTTTTTTACAACTTTGAGCCAAATCTCAAAATCGTCCTATGGTGTGACGGTAGACAAAATTATTTCATAAATATTAACTTTTATAAATAAAGAAAATAATGTTTAAAAATCTTAATGAACACTCCTGGCATAATTGTGCAAGTGTCTATTTCACTAAGTGGCCATCACTTTTCCTATACCTACATTTCTAAAAGTGTAGGAATTTCATAAAGTTTGTCACAGAAAAAAATGTCCTTTGGTGTTATGCAATAACCTGATATTAAGTTGGGCAATATCATGGACAACTACATTTAGTTGAAAGACCCCATTCGAGGTCATGTGACTGAAGACCCCTTTGAAGCCCATGAGCAGTGCACAAGTAAGTATTTCTCTCAGAATTGTTCAAATATTTAACTATGTTTTCAGACCACTGAAGTTGTTAAGTTTTTTTGTCCTTTGGTGTGACACACCTAAATTTCATTTTTTTTATTCAAATTTGTATTTTTAACAGCAGGATTATGTAATATTATGCAAATGTATCACGCCAATAGCTGATTACAGTTCAGCTAGTATTAGCATGGTTATTAACTGTCAGGTTCTGCGAGAGAGAGGACCCAGACGCAGAACGAACGTGAAGGGAAGTTTTATTAACAATACTGTAGACAGGGCACAACAAGGAGAGTGAGGTGTGAAACAGTTCAAACAGTAGGGCAGGGCAGATGACACGACGACAGGCAGTAAGGATGATCACTGAAACCAGAACTGGGGTGATGAAGAGCTTGAAGACTGCAGAGGAAGAGGCAGCACCAGGTGGGATGATGGTGTGGAACACAGACAGGAACGCAAGGAACCGGAGGCTTGACGATCTCTTCAATGTGAAAGGCGTTACAGTCTAGCTGTCAGACAGTGGGGGTCAATGGCCAGTAAATCTCAGGATGCAGGGCAGGAACAAACACAAGACTCACAATGAGCAAGAAAAGACAAGATAAACAGACAAGGCACAAGAGTATAATTAAATAGGCAAATAAAGAATTAAAACTAAAACAGAACAAAGACTAGAGAGGAAAAAGAAAAGAGCTAGGAATAAAACAAAAGGAACTTGCAATCAAAAAATTAAACAAAAGAACAAACTTATAGGGAACTAGAAACTGGATAAGATAACCTAGAGAAGAAATAAATCTAAAAGAGAAGAAATAAAACTAAAAGAGAAGAAATAAAACCTAACTAAGGGATACACTACTGCTTGAAACAATCAAATACTCAACTAGAACAGGAACTATGTTTAACCATACAAAGGCAAGCAAACAAGACAAACCAGCAAAGACATGAGGGAAAGAGGCACAATATAAAGGGACCAGAGCACATGAGGATCAGGTGAGCACAATTAGTGAAACGAGGGCAAGACGTGGACTAAACAAGAGGGCGTGGTAACAGGAAACAAGGAGGCAGGACAAGAGGAGCACATGGCAAACACAAACAAAGATAGAGCCATGTGCTCAGACACAAGACAAACAAGGAAACATTAAACAGTGTCCTGGGGGACCCTGACAATTAACTGCCACAAAAGCTCAAATGTCCTTTGGTGTGACAGGAAATGTCACAGGAAATGTCCTTTGGTGTGAAATTTTGGCCTGTCACACCATAGGACACAGATGTCACACAATAGGACAATACCTCCTTAAGAAGCTATTAAAACAAATAGATAAAGTACCATACCATACCATTACCATCTTCTTCCGCTTATCCGGGGCAGAGTCACGGGGGCAGCAGTCTAAGCAGAGATGCCCAGACTTCCCTCTCCCTAGCCACTTCCTCTAGCTCTTCCGGGGGGACACCGAGGCGTTCCCAGGCCAGCCGGGAGACATAGTCTCTCCAGTGTGTCCTAGGTCTTCCCCGGGGTCTCCTCCCAGTGGGACGCGCCCGGAACACCTTCCCGGGAAGGCGTCCAGGAGGCATCCGGAACAGATGCCCGAGCCACCTCAGCTGTCCCCTCTCGATGTGGAGGAGCAGCGGCTCTACTCTGAGCTCCTCCTGAGTGACTGAGCTTCTCACCCTATCTCTAAGGGATCGCCCAGCCACCCTGCGGAGAAAGCTCATTTCGGCCGCCTATATCCGGGATCTTGTCCTTTCGGTCATGACCCAAAGCTCATGACCATACATGAGAGTAGGAACGTAGATTGACCGGTAAATCGAGAGCTTCGCCTTGCGGCTCAGCTCTTTCTTCACCACGACAGACCGGTACATCGACCGCATTACTGCAGAAGCTGCACCGATCCGTCTGTCAATCTCCCGTTCCATCCTTCCCTCACTCGTGAACAAGACCCCAAGATACTTAAACTCCTCCATTTGAGGCAGGAACTCTCCACCAACCTGAAGTAGGCAAGCCACCTTTTTCCGACTGAGGACCATGGCCTCGGATTTGGAGGTGCTGATTCTCATCCCAGCTGCTTCACACTCGGCTGCAAACCGTCCCAGTGCATGCTGAAGGTCCTGGTCTGATGGGGCCAGCACGACAACATCATCCGCAAAGAGCAGAGACGAAATCGTGTTGTCCCCAAACCTGACCCCCTTCGGCCCCTGGCTGCGCCTAGAAATTCTGTCCATAAAAATTATGAACAGAACCGGCGACAAAGGGCAGCCCTGCCGGAGTCCAACACGCACCGGGAACAAGTCTGACTTACTGCCGGCAATGCGAACCAAGCTCCTGCTTCGGTCGTACAGGGACCGGACAGCCCTTAGCAAAGGACCCCGGACCCCATACTCCCGTAGCACCCTCCACAGGCCGCCACGAGGGACACAGTCGAATGCCTTCTCCAAATCCACAAAGCACATGTGGATTGGTTGGGCAAACTCCCATGAACCCTCCAGCACCCTGTAGAGGGTATAGAGCTGGTCCAGTGTTCCACGGCCCGGACGAAAACCGCACTGTTCTTCCTGAATCCGAGGATCTACTATCGGCCGTATTCTCTTTTTAAAAAAGAGTCAAGTTTGGCATTAGGGGAGTTACAATAATATCTCCTCTTACATAGGTACAATTTCAAACAGTTTTGTAAGGTTGGCGAAAAAGTTTTATTGACATTTGTAGGGAAAAGTTTATCAAGTTCATCTATTTATGGTGAAAATGATTCTAATTAGTACTTTCATGTAAAATAAATATCACTTTAAGAAAATAATGTTTTAATAATGTGAACAATTCTGTCTCAAGTATTTTTTTTATATTATTTGATATAATTTCTTAGTACTTTAAGGCCCGGTTTCACAGACAGGGCTTAGACTAAGCCAGGATTAGACAATAGATCAATTAGGACATATTTTGATTCGGACCAAACTGAAAAGTCCGAAAGTCCGGACCAAACAAGGTAGGTGTGAAAGGGCCCTTAAAACTAAAAAGGCACTGATATATTTTTAAGATCAGTCAGTGCAAGTTTATTTCAGTGGAAACAGCTCAGACTTACATTTTAGTCTAGGACTAGTCTTAAGCCCTGTCTGTGAAACCAGGGGCATATGTCACACCATAGGACACATTTACAGTACTGTTGAGTGAAAACGTGAAAAAAATATGTGAAGTCATTGACAAAATGAGTGACTACTACTATTTTCTGAAACTGCAGTTTTCATACTCCATAAATATGTATTTTTTCTTAAAAAGTTATGTTTTACCAAAAAAAGTACTTTTTCTTGGCCATTTGTCAACTACCCAGATGTTGTTTATGCTCAAACAGCAACATTACACACTAACTAAAGTTTGAAAAGTGAAATCATAATCAACCACCCCTTTAAAATAGGGAGGGTTTGTTTGGCTATTGCATGTTTCATTATCTGGTGAATAACAGTAATGCTCAGAATTAAGGTGTAATCAGAATAATCTAAGCAGAACTTTGCTCACTGGTTGCTCATTTACAGCATATACAGACACACACACGCAGAGAGTCTCACACTCAGTGTGTGGTGATTATCTTAAGAGAGGAACAGTATTTCCATGAAATCAGATCTCACACACCGGCAAAGGTAAACAGTGCATGCTACAAAAGTAAAATTAAGTGTTCGTTTTATGATAACCTACAGATTGTGAATATGGACACTCTGAAGCGGTGGATGAGGGACTGGAAGTATCCCACTTCTCTGTTATGCATCTATGGGTTCTTCAGCACAGTAAAGCCTTTAGAACCATTTCTCATTCCATTCCTAACTGGACCAGACAAGAACCTAACCATTGAGCAGGTATAATAACCAAAGTTTAATTATTAACGTAATGTTTTTGGATTTCAAAATCTAACTGCATGACTCATGTCATTAAAGGGACAGTGCACTGCAGAAATTCAAATTCTGTCATAATTTATTCACTCTAAACCTTGTTCTAAACCTGTAGGACTTTCTTGCCTCTGTGCAACACAAATGAGGATATTTTTTAAATGGTCTAATAGGCCTAAGTGTTTTTTGTCCATACAATGAAAGACAATGGATGTTTTGAATCCCACCGATTTTAATTGTATGGACAAAAAGTTAAAAAACATTCAAAATATTTTCTTTCATCTTCCACAGAAGAAAGAGAGTCACAGATTTAGAATGAGGGTGGGCCAACATAAATGACAGAAATTTCATTTTTGGGTCAACTTTGCCTTTAATTGCAAAATTAATGAGAAAGCATAACCTTTTATCAATTATTGTGATTCTGATATAGTTACTGAGTTAGATTTGTACAATAAAAAAAGTATATATACTGTTATAAAATAATATTTAAAATCAGAATTATTTTACTAATATATTGTACATATTATTATTTATTATTTATATAATAGTATTATTTATATTTTTTTTGTTTTTTAGTAAATATGTTAATTAATTATAGGATACATGCATTTATTTTTTTGCATGAATCAATTATTGTGATTCTGATATAGTTACTGAGTTAGATTTGTGCAATAAAATTCTAAATACACTGCTGTAAAATAGTGGATAGAAATAATATTCTATAAAAAATCTATATTTGACAAGTTGACATGGCATTTCAAAACAGAATTGTGACATGATATATTTATTTTAAAATTATAATTATTTTTATTTACATATTGTATATATCATTATTTGTATAATATTATTTCTATATTATTTCCATTATATTTTGTCTTGTATTATATTTATAGTAATTAATTATTGGCTACAAGTGTTGTTGCAGGAATCAATTTGATTACTGATTAAGATTTGTGCAATAAATCTTGTTTGTTGTTGGTGGTAAGTAGCTGTTTTTTTTCCACCTCAAGGTAACCAATCAGATCTTCCCAGTGTGGACGTACTCTTACCTGACAGTGCTGGTTCCTGTCTTCCTCCTCACTGATTTGCTACGCTACAAACCCGTGGTTGTCTTCCAGTGTTTAGTCCTGTTTGCCACCACGGCAATGATACTGTGGTGTAAGGGTGTACGAGAGATGCAGGCTATGCAGTTTACATATGCAGTGGTGACGGCGTGTGACGTTGCTTACTTCACGTACATCTACAGCATGGTGGAGTTGAAGCACTACCTGAAAGCCACCTCGTACTGCCGGACCGCACAGCTGCTGGGCTACACCGTGGGTTCAGTATTAGGCCAGGTCCTAGTCTCTTTTGAACTGATGTCCTACAACTACATTCTAGTGTTCACACTTGTTCTCACCGCCGTTGCGTTGATCACCTCCATTCTTCTCCCAATGCCTAAGACAAGCATGTTCTTCCACCAGAGTAGCAGAGCTAGTAGAGAGACTGATGGTGAAGGGCATGTTGAGACAGTTAAACATCTGGAACCCAAGGAAGGGTCTATGACAGAGGTGGATCTTCAGAGCAATGACCAAAAAGATGCCGTAGAGGTGGATGGATCCAAACCGAAGCAGGAAATACTGGAAGGTTTCAATGAGTGTGATAGTAGTGCAAAAAGTTCCAAGACAGGTAGGACTACTCGAATCTGCCATATTAGTAATATCGCATGGCTAATAATGTGTCACTGGGGTAGAAGCTAATAGAGTGCTGCAGGAATTAGTCCTAAAACCCAGAAATAAGATGCATTTTTGCACTTTCGGGTCCATTGTCTCAAAGTCAATGGGTTTTTTGGTTAAAGGCACACTATGCAAGATTTGTACCTTAATATAACAGCTTCGAAATCATTTCAATGGTAAACAAACTCGTAGTAGGGCGAATCATCCCGATAGCAAAGCGGGGGGGGGGGGGGACGCCGCTGGCAAAACCAGCAATGCAAGTTTGAGAGGTGACGCCCCGCCAAATCTCGCGAGAATCACGACTCGCTTTACGGCACGACGTCACATACATCAACAACATGTGAAGCAGCCTCTATGGAAGACACTACCACGCATTTCAGACGTGAATCATGGCAGAGTCGACGAAGAAAACGAAGAAAGCGCGGTCGGAAGAGTGCAGAGACGGCTCTGCGTGAGTGGTATTTACGACAGTAACGTTAAATACAAGTATTCCACACCGACTCTAGGGGTCGCTGTTTGAGAAAAACGGAAACTGCATAGTGTTTCTTTAAATGCCTGAAATAAGGTCTGTGGTGAACACAAGTGCAAGATATTTTCATGTTTTATTCTGCGACATAAAAATACATCAGTAATAGTCCACTCCTTATTTTATTAAGCTTTTATGTGTCAATAAAAGGCAGTTGCTAACAAGTGGCTAAATGGGACTACAGAGCTTCCAGAGGTTAAACATCACACTGAACATGAAACCATCTACTCAGTAATCTGCTTTTATAGCATTGTTGTATTTATACTTGCACTCTTGCAAACAATTCTAACTCAAACTTTCCAACCTATGTATTTAAAATAAAGATATGAAGAGTTTTCAGAAGCTTATTGGAGTCATGTGACTGGTGTAGTTCCTAAAAAAGTTGCTGCCTTAAATTTTTAAGTACAATCAACTTGAATGTTTAAGTCATTTCAACTTAAATTACATTAAACTGACTAAAAAAGGGGGGAAAGTACACTGTTAAAGCAGTGTAAAAACATATGTTGTTATAACTTTTTGATCATATATTTTACACAAATAAACAAATACATATTAAACAGTTAAATGAATCCACATGATCTTAGTGGAGGTCTGATTGTCCTGATAATATCCCAGGTGGCTGTGGTGATGTTCTGCTCCGGTTGTGGAGGGATTTCCTGCAGTGTTTCTCCTCCCGTACGCTGCTTGTCTGGTCAGCGTGGTGGGCACTGTCTACCTGCGGCTACAACCAGACGGTGAACTACGTCCAGTCTCTGTGGGAGCACGTGGAGCCGTCTAGTAACTTCACGGTCTACAATGGAGGAGTGGAGGCCCTCTCAAACCTTTTTGGTGAGTACAAGGGACACTTAGGCCTATACTTGCTATGAACTTAGATAAAGTTGAACTTTATTGTGATAGATTTTTCTTCCCTATTGTGTTGTATATCCGAATGAAACAGCTTCTCAAACAAGAAAAAATGTAGGGGAGGGAGTTTTAGTTGCGCAGGTTCCGCAAGTATTTTTTCCATGCATTTCTACAAAAGGGATTTCCATGCCAACCAGCTACGAGGTGAATCATAACACTATAAACTTTGATTTGAAGGAAAAGGTCTTTGAAAATCGGACAAAAATACAAAGGTGCAAGACTGTATACTTAAAAGCTTTAGTGAGGGAAAGAACTACAATCCCATGAAGCATTGCGAACTGCATAATCAAATTAAAAATGATGGAGAAATATAAAACTACGCATTTAAAAATGTTGATTATAGCTATATAGGCTATATATAAAAAATATATACACTCACCTAAAGGATTATTAGGAACACCTGTTCAATTTCTCATTAATGCAATTATCTAATCAACCAATCACATGGCAGTTGCTTCAATGCATTTAGGGGTGTGGTCCTGGTCAAGACAATCTCCTGAACTCCAAACTGAATGTCAGAATGGGAAAGAAAGGTGATTTAAGCAATTTTGAGCGTGGCATGGTTGTTGGTGCCAGACGGGCCGGTCTGAGTATTTCACAATCTGCTCAGTTACTGGGATTTTCACGCACAACCATTTCTAGGGTTTACAAAGAATGGTGTGAAAAGGGAAAAACATCCAGTATGCGGCAGTCCTGTGGGTGAAAATGCCTTGTTGATGCTAGAGGTCAGAGGAGAATGGGCCGACTGATTCAAGCTGATAGAAGAGCAACTTTGACTGAAATAACCACTCGTTACAACCGAGGTATGCAGCAAAGCATTTGTGAAGCCACAACACGCACAACCTTGAGGCGGATGGGCTACAACAGCAGAAGACCCCACCGGGTACCACTCATCTCCACTACAAATAGGAAAAAGAGGCTACAATTTGCACGAGCTCACCAAAATTGGACAGTTGAAGACTGGAAAAATGTTGCCTGGTCTGATGAGTCTCGATTTCTGTTGAGACATTCAGATGGTAGAGTCAGAATTTGGCGTAAACAGAATGAGAACATGGATCCATCATGCCTTGTTACCACTGTGCAGGCTGGTGGTGGCGGTGTAATGGTGTGGGGGATGTTTTCTTGGCACACTTTAGGCCCCTTAGTGCCAATTGGGCATCGTTTAAATGCCACGGCCTACCTGAGCATTGTTTCCGACCATGTCCATCCCTTTATGACCACCATGTACCCATCCTCTGATGGCTACTTCCAGCAGGATAATGCACCATGTCACAAAGCTCGAATCATTTCAAATTGGTTTCTTGAACATGACAATGAGTTCACTGTACTAAAATGGCTCCCACAGTCACCAGATCTCAACCCAATAGAGCATCTTTGGGATGTGGTGGAACGGGAGCTTCGTGCCCTGGATGTGCATCCCACAAATCTCCATCAACTGCAAGATGCTATCCTATCAATATGGGCCAACATTTCTAAAGAATGCTTTCAGCACCTTGTTGAATCAATGCCACGTAGAATTAAGGCAGTTCTGAAGGCGAAAGGGGGTCAAACACAGTATTAGTATGGTGTTCCTAATAATCCTTTAGGTGAGTGTATAGGCGGGGCTAAAGAGCTCTTTGGCATGTTTTTCTTGTTTTGACTGATTGGTGTAATTGTCTGTACAGCATCATGGGTAATGTAGTTTTTTACCACGAATTCCGCTGTTAAACACATTAAAACTAAGTTGAAATAATGCGAGCTGATGGCTTGCAACTGACTGTTGCACTTGCACTCTATTGCTGTGATCTCATGTGAGTGACGCCAGTAAACACGTCATCAGTTAAGAGAAGAGTTGCAAGTGGAATTTTTATGAAAATTCTAAAGTCAAATTTTTCGTCATTTTGTCATTTTAACCTTCTGGTTCTCTTCGCTTGTCGGTCAAAAATGACACATTTTTATCTATTTTTTTCCATTTATTATTTTAATCCATTTCTTAACTTTTTGAGTATGGACCTGAAAATTTAATTTCCAACTTAAACTGTTGTAAATCTTGAATGCTTTAAAGCACAGACTTAAGTTTGATCTTTTTTTCAAAGATGACACTTGGCAGATTATTGCTGAAGTGAAAACAGTTTTGAAAAGTGTTTTAAAAAGTGAAATGTGCAAAAATAGTATTTACAATTTTTATATGAAATATATATTTTCAAAAACATGTTTTACTCTAAAACTGTGAGAAAATCAAAACCACAAATCTAAACAAGTTGTGTTCAAAATTTGAGCCTGATATCTCAAAAAATTAGCTTTCAGTAAGATTTTATTTAGCTGCAGTACCAAAAGTTTTCACTAGGTGAAATTCGTCTCCCATTAAAGGGATGGTTAATTATGATTTCACTTTTCTAACTTTAGTTAGTGTGTAATGTTGCTGTTTGAGCATAACAACATCTGCAAAGTTACAACACTCAAAGTTCAAAGCAAAGGAAGATATTTTCTTTTAAAGAAATTGCTTTTTAAAGATTACAACAAACTGCTGGTAGGGACTACACACATTCCTCCCAGGTTAGTGACATCACTAACCCTAAAATGTACATAAACCCCGCCCCCGGGAACGCGGTTCCGCGATTTATAGATTATCATGACAGAATATCAGAATATCAATGACTAAAAGATAACTACACATAAGCTACATAAATTCATCAACTAACCATTCAGAAATGTCCTGTTGCTTTTTACATGTCACTTCTTCTTGAGTCTCTTCATCTTTGTCTGACTCTGGTTTGAACATAAAAGGCTAAAAGTTTTTAAAATTGTCAGTGTGTGTCTGTGTGAGGCTCCGTCCTCTGTGCTGGGAGCAGCAACTCATTTGCATTTAAAGGGACAGACACAAAAACTGTGCGTTTTTGCTCATCCTCAAAAAGTGACAATTTTAACATGCTATATAAAAATATCTGTGGGGTATTTTGAGCTAAAACTTCACGTACACACTCTGGGGACATCAGAGACTTATTTTACATCTTGTGAAAAGGGCATTATACCACCCCTTTAATTTCCTATGCGGTCATTTTTGACCGCGAAGAGTATTGCGACTATTTTTTCAAGACCATTTAGCCTGTTCGAATCATGTCCATGATTTTTTTTTTGTTCGCACAGTAAAGTGCCAAAACCTTTACCAAGTTTCGTATCATTCCGATAAAAAAAATAAAATAATAATAATAATTACCTACGACCACCTACGTCACATTTTCGGCAAAATAACAGCATAAAGCACCGCTCAAATATAGTCCGTTTCAAAACACGCTGTTTTCTGTTGAACACGACCGAAATATGCAAAAACTCCCGATCGCGTGGCAACGGTACTTTACTGTCCATCATCACTGTCTGCACCACAGGGGCCGCGGCGGCGTACGGGATCGGGTTTGCATCTGCAGACTGGTCTCGCTGGGGTGAGATGGCTCTGGGAGCGCTCTCTGCCCTGGAGGCCGGTGCTCTCTTCGCTATGGTCTTCAGCGCCAACATCTGGGTCTGCTACTGTGGCTACATCATCTTTAAGAGCCTGTACATGCTGCTCATCACCATTGCCATGTAAGTCCTGTGCAAAATATGTGACTATAAGCTCAGATGATGTTTATTTCTTAGTAAGTTAAATGTTATCATGAAACACATTTTGCTGAATATAATCTATTCCTGCTTCAAACTTATTGCATAATTATATGATAAATGTAAATTATATGATAAAATGCAGAATTGTGTACATTATCTTATCTGACCACTTGCCTTTTCACCTTAATTGGAGCAATGGTAAAGATTTTGGACCTGTAATGTTGATAGTCAAGTTTCAGATCCATTTATTTTAGTTGAAACCCGATGATGTAAAGCATTATACACCTTATATACGGTAGGCTAGATGCCATAAAAAAAGTACATATTTCAAAGGTTAAGAGGGCAGAAAAAATGCCTGGTAATGGTAGAATCAGATGTGTTTAGTGATGTTTTAAAGTATACATTTCAAATAATGAAAAAAATTATTGTAGAGGCCTTGCACTCATAAAGGGCAATGTCTAGACAATTAAAATATGGTCTTAACTTTCAAGAATGTCCCACGTCTGGAAATTACAATTATAAAATTCCCTAATATTTAATAGTTTTCATTGACGGCGACAACTCAGTCAATTTTAAAAACTCATCACAGGGTTCCCTAATAAATATCCATTATTTTTCCAGTCTCTCATTACAGGATAAGGATTTATACGGATTGCACTCGCACAAAACAACTTTAGCCAAGGATATTAAACAGCAGGAAGAAAAGAGAACACATCTACACTCTTCATTAAGCCAATGAATGCGCAATCATTTCCATGTCTTTTGTCTCATAGGTTCCAGATAGCAGCGGGGTTGAACATGGAGCGTTACGCCCTTGTGTTTGGAGCCAACACCTTCTGTGCTCTGGTCATCCAGACAATCATCACCTCTGTGGTGGTGGATAGCAGTGGGCTTGGTCTGGATATTGTCACACAGGTGAGGTTACACTCTTTATGCAAATCAAAATTATTTTATATGGTAAACAACAGCATGACACAGATGCTACATCTCTATTGGATACAAAACACTAGGGCTTTTCACACTGCGCTTAACCCCGGGTAAAGGAACGTTTCACATTTGTAAATCAGAAGCGGGTTTAGCACTGCTTGAAATGATGTGCAGTGTGAAAGGTTGCAATGTTAGGAGCCATTCACACGCGAAACGCAGAGAGAGAAAAAAAACATTTTTTAAAAGTTGAACTAAGGGGTCCGTTTACACGACACCGTTTTCAACTAAAAACTGAAACCTTTTTATGCGTTTTAGCCATTCATTTACACGACAACTGTGTTTTGGGGGCCCGCAAGTCTTTGAAAACGATACCGTTTTTGTCTCCATGTAAACCACAAAAACGCGAATTTGTGAAAATGGCGATGTCATGTGCATGCGCAGTGTTCCTTTAAAAAGTGGCATCGCCACCTACTGGCCTGGCAGCAGAATACAGTGTTTTTAGTCATTTTCGTGGATCCGTGTGAGCAGGAATTTTTTTGACAACGTTGCCGTCTGTATGCGAAAAATGCAAAGGAATAACGTTTCTGTTTTCAGTACATAGTTATCCTGTAAACGTACCCTAATTTAAACAACCAATCACCAGCTTCATGTGCTTTGAACAGTCACGAAAACACGATATGTGTATCAACAGCTGATTTAGCATTTGATAGGAAAAGCATCAAACTCGTTAAGATACCGTTTCATTCTTGACTTCAAAAAGTCCATTCAGAAAAAAAATTGTACAGTCAGCAATGTGTAACATGGGGATGCGCAATGCAAGAGTATTTATGTAGCCTACGTAAAGTAAAAATGATGTAAACAGGACGCGTGTGTCATTCGTCCAATCAATGACCCTGACTCCGCAGATATGCAAATAAGAACATTAACCCAGGGTTTATGAATGTACAGTGTGATATAAATACCCAGAATTAATTGGTAACACCGGGTAAATAATGAATGTGAAACTAAAAAACTAAAATGTGACAAAACAGTGATTGCATTCAAACTGTTGTTACTTGTCTTACAGTTTACCGTCTACGGGGGATATTTTTCTGTTATTGCCATCGTTTTCTTCTTGAGGGGTTTGTATACTACAGTGTGCCGAAAACCTGAGATGGAAACACCGAGAGAGAATCCAGAAGAAACTTTTAAGGCAGAAGATGATGCTCAAATCATCACTGAAACGAAACTCTGAACACAAGGAGCAGGAAGTACAAGAGGTGTAAGCCATCACACTTGATTAATTATGAACAAGCAGAAGGAAAGCATAAAAATATACTTTTTTTTTTTTTTAGGTAAAATTCATTTTAATATATATCGTATATATATTTATTTATATATATATACACATATACACACATTAACTTAGATTTCTGTAACATAAGTGGTCTTGATTTCAGAGTCTCATGAGTTCTCATTACTCCTCATAATGGAAAAAACAATCTTTTTTGCCTCAAACTCCAAAAGCACAAAACGGCGATGTCAAAAAGGGATTCCACATTCTTGCTTAATGTTATTCACAGCATGGCGGACGTCAACGGCGTATATGCAGCATATGTGTGTGTACATGTGTGTATGTGTTAAAGATACAAATACTGATATGCACAAAGATCTAAAATTTAGCAATTTCTATGAAAGAGTTATGTACAGAATTGCAGCATTAACATGAACAGGAGGTTTGCAATAACTTAGTTATCCGCCACGTCGTGCAGATGATTTCCAGGCCAGTTAACAGGAATGACAAAAGGAGCACAGTCAAAAAAAAGAAAGAAAAAAAAGCCCCTTTTCTCCAGACAACCCTGCATAATGTTTTGTTTTCTGTTGCTATGGATGTTGCCATAGACATGATCATGTATTTATTGTTTTGCTGTTTTTTTTTTTTTCTTATTCTTTTGCTCTTAAAATTCAATAAAAAATTCTTTAAGAAATTGATGTTTTTTTTAAAGCTACTTGCAGAACAAAACAGTGCAAGAGGTGCGAATGAGTCGCAGGTCGCCCGCTGGAGGACGAAAGAGTGCTATAAGAAGGGGTTTGTGGATGAGCCTCCTGCAGGAAACTGTGCTGCTGGCGCCCCTGCCTGGAAGACAAAAGATCAACAAAAACCCTGCAGATTTAACTTCAAAATAACAGTCTTTTGGAAAAGAATACAGAATAGATAAAAATAAGAGACTTAAAATAACATTTGGAATAAAGTATAGACTTAAAATAATTAATTACAATTACAAATGATTAATTTTATTAATAAAATTATTAATTATAACAATTAATTAATTATAAATAACTAAATTTAGCTTCAAAATAAAATTATTTTGTAAATAATACAGAATAAATAAAATAAACAAATAACAATAATAGAATTAAGTTAACATTTGGAATAAAGTGTAGGCATAAATGATCAATTGCAATGTATAACTAATTAATTATAAATGTATAACAATTATACATTTATAAATTTAACTTCAAAATAATGTTTTTCTTTGTAAAATGAATAATTAAAGACTCAAATAACTATTATGAATTAAATGTAGATTTTATAAAAGAAGCAAATGAATAAATACATAAAAAATGAGTCTAATTAACATTTAGATTAAATGTAAACTTAAAATATATAAATTATTAATTATAATTCATTACTATTAATTAATTCTCAATAATAGTTACAGCTTCAAAATAAAAATATATAAATAAAGACACTCAAATTAACATTTGCGATAAAAATGTTACCTTTATAAAAATAGAATTTAAAAAAGCAACCAAAAAAAAAAGATAAATGAACATTTGGAATAAAATGTAGATTTAAAATGTATAATTATAATATATAAATTATAAATTACAATTGATAATAATGAATAAATTCTAAATAAAAGATTTAGCTTCAAAAAGTACATTTTAAATGTAAAATGTGTAAAATAAATAGACTCAAATTAACATTTGAAATTAAATGTAGACTTCATAAAAAAAACATTGCAATCTTGCAAAAATTAGTTCTTTAACTCACCAGGAAGGGATTGTTGGTTACTCCAGGTGCCGTCATGTTCTGTCCAAATGGAGCGACCTTACCCTGACCAAACGCAGCAAAACCTCCTAACAAAACAAATATGTGACTACAAAAAAATGTGAACATGTGAAAATCTTAATAGCTGAAGTACAGCTGAAACATTCTACAAAAAGCTGCATGATGGTGGACTGAACTGTAAAGCATTAATATAACAGCATTAAAATCTTTTCTCAGCCCCTACCGTTGGGTTGTTGGGGATACGCGTGCGGCTGGCCGTACGGCTGTCCAGGAAACGCTTGCTGGAAGTTTCCACTGAAGCTGGTGGGAAGGTTGTATGCAGCAGCGTTTCCAAAACCAGTGGGCATGCTCATGGATGGTGGACCGAAAGAGGCTACGGGACAAACAGAGTCTCAGTTTGACTTACATACACACATGTGACTTTCAATGCAGTTACCTTTTTAGCCAATCTGTGAGATGCACTGACATCATGTTTGCAGTTCAACTTCACTGGAAAAAAATCTTTAAATAACAGCTAAACTATATTATATGAACTAACCTAATATTATTTACCAGTGGATTTGAAATGGAATTGCAATGGAAAAAAAAACATACAAACTTAATTAAGACACAGAGCTTAATGTTTTTTTCCAACTCCCCGAAAAGTGAAATGTTTAAGAGGCAGAGCAAGTTCTCAAATTTAGAAGACCAATCTCAAGTGACATGCACTGATGAATCATTCAAAATAAGAACAGTAAATAGGGTCATGTTGACTATTTTTGTCCTGAGTACAGAAATCTGTGGCGCTATATCGGTAGAGCAGATGACAAAACATGACTAAAGCACTACAGCAGAAGAAGAAGGAAAGAAACAATACACAGCCCTCAGAGAAGAACAACCAACAGTTTATAATATATAAACATACACAAAATTGAAATTGATCAAAAGTGACAGGATCATGTGACACTGAAGACTGGACACTGTAAAACATGATAGCCCCCAATTAAGAAAAGAAAAGCTCTGGCATCGTTTGTTTTCAGATGCCACTTGGTTTGATATTTTGTATCTAATGAAATATTCATTTTTAAATTGCCTACTGAGCGTATATGCATTTGGTTAATTTTCTGTGACAGCTGAAGACATGGGATATCAATGCAAAGGATAAGAAGACAATACATTATCTGGGGTTCATCCACCTCAGACGACACAAGCACACCTTTCTTTAATGGGGTCAGAAGGTCAGGACGACCGCAGAATTGTGGTCAGTGGTGTTTATATTATCCTGCTAGTCTTATGTCAAGGCTAAGCCCCAGAAAAGGAAGAGAAATAAGGGAGAAAAATGAAAGAGAGAGATGGACATACCAAAGTGAGCCGCAGCGTAAGCCTGACCCTGCAGGGGTCCTATCATGTCTGAACAGCATGTCAAGAACACAGCCAAACAAAACCATCAGTCGCAGCGCACTTGCTTTTTTGTTTTCTCATTTTTGGCCTATATAAAAACTCTCCTCATTCACATTTAAATAAAGACGCCTTTCCTTTCTGCCTTTTTTCTTTCTCTCTCTGGAACACGAACACACACACACACTCAACATTTATCCGCCGCAGGGATATAGAAATCTCTGCAGCTCTTCTGCGGTGTCTTTGTATCTCGCGTGTGAGAGCGATCTCAAGCTGTTAGCTCCTAGCATGGAGACTGGGCGTATCTGACCCACTTAAAAATCTTCACAAAGCCCTCTGGTGTGTTAAATAAATAATGAGACACAAAACAAGAGCTGCTTCTCATGTCTTAAACTCTTCCGAAACCGAGGACAAAGCCTGCTGTGAATTCAGAGAAGATTTTCCTGCGAATAAACGCCGGGGTTTGACCGATCGACTTATTTGAACTCTAAGATTTAGCAGGTACATGTAAGCTACGCCTATACCTGCTGTGGCCACGCCCACTCCTGGCGCTGCTCCTCTCCCATTGGTCTGAAATGGGTTAGTGGCCTGCGGAGCCCCGGGAGCGACGAATGGATTCGTTGAAGGCCCTGTTAGAAAATGCAGTCGAGATGCAGGAGATGCGATGGAGGCGGCAGAATGGAAATCTCCAATAGATCTGAAAGACGTTTACCTGCAAAACCCTGAAGCATGCTGGGTAAACCCTGTTGTGCTTGAGCCGGAGCAACGGCTGTAGAGGATCCAAACATAGACCTGAATGAGAGAAAGAGTGTTCAACACGACCGAGAAAAAGACGATGAGAGGAAAAGAGACCTGTTTTTTTATAGTCTCACCCTTGCGTTGTGGTGGCAGTGTTGTAGCCGCTCACATTTGGCGTTGAGGTGCAAAAGACCGTGTCCAGTTGAGCTAGAGCAGCATAGCGGTCGCCGCCAAACAGAGCTGCCTGTGGAGGGGGCGGACCCACACCTGCCGATGGAGGGGCCGAGCTCGTACCTGTGGAGGGAGACAGAATTATTATTTTTTTAAACCCCAGCACACATTAATGCACAGGATACAGATACATTATCTGGAAAGTTGTGCATTTCAAATATTTAGAAAAATGAGTCATGCTTAAAAAATTTCATATCAAGCCTAGATAGAGATGAAAATGCACCTTGTTCAGGTTTGGTGCCGAATACGTTGTCAAGGTTGGCCAGGGCTGCGTATCGGTCCGCAGGGACACTGACTGCTTCCACAGAGTTACTCTGGGTGGAGCTAAACGAGGGAAAATCAGCACTGCACGATTTGGGGAAGTTATCGAAGTTGGCAAAGTTGGGATTAGCTAGTCCTGATGAGCTACCTGAGGAAGGAAAAGAAAAGATGAGCAACAGAGGGAGAGAAAAGATTAAAGAGCAATGTTTCCTCTAAGTTTTGTTGTTGTGGAGCAACAACAGTAGAAAGTCCATTTCACACGTTTTGTTTTGGGCAGACCCTGTTTTTTTTTACAGAACAGTAAACTCAGCTAAAAACAAGGAAAACCAAATTATTTATTAATTATTTACACAATAATGAATAATAATAATATATAAATATAGCTGCAAGCAGCAATTATCGGGGCCAAGCACAAAGAACACGATAAGTCATGCCACCATGGCTGGGAGTGTCAGACCAACTACAACAATGAGCAATTAAAGACATTTTAAGATGATTTTAGGCAAAATGCCTGAAAAATCATACATACAGTCACTAGTTATTTGATTTAACGTTTTCGACCAATAGATGGCACTTTGACCAGTTTGATGTGGTGTGGTCAGAGTAAGGTGACAAAGACACATTAGCCGCTTTCCGACCAAGTAGTTACAGGAACTTAGTTCTAGGAACTGTCCACTTCTAAACAGTTCTAAGAACTACTCTCCCCCAAACTCAGTTTTGCTGTTTGCGTTCGCACTGGCCAAGTGGCCATAGGAACTGGTAGGAGGGGTAAGGGAGTGACGCAAGCACGGTGACTTTTATTTTGACGGCGCGACGGACCTTTATTTTGGCGGCGCTGAGAACGCCAGAGCAAACAATGCTCGCATTCTCTGTGTTTATTAATTAGCGATCTGTCTAACAGTACTGTTTAATATGTTATTAGATAGAACTGTTATAGAAAGTAGACAGTATATGAAAAAAAGGTTATTAGCCTACGCCGTGTGGTTGATGTCCAGTGTTGCTAGCTGGGCAGATAAACATAATCATGTTTGGCTTGCCCTCAAAAGTTGCGTTGGATTTTCTCTTCAGCATAAAGGTTTAGAGACCCATCTATCACTGTTTTCCATGTTTGTATAGATAGTTTCTGAAGTAAATATAGGCTATAATCTGTGTGTTTACATTCTAGCTGTTTTAAAAATGGCGGGTGCTGCTGTTCCGCGTGCGTTCGGTCAATCAGCGTACACTAACGTCACGGGTAGTTCCTATAGTGCTGGTTTAGACCCTACTCTGAAGTAGGACCTAAATGAGTTCCTCCAAATGGAGTTCCTAGAACTAAAATCGTTCCTAGTTCCTGCGGTGCGAACACGCCGACATCCGGGTACTTTAGCCAATAGTTCTAGGAACTGTGAAAAGGTTCCTCCGGTCGGAAAGCGGCTATAGACACACTTTTGGTGTCAACATGACAAAGCACTGCAGAGATACAGCCTCAGAGTCATTTTGGCTTCATGCCTCAACTTTGTTGCTGCTGTATACAAAAACTATAACTTTTTGTCAGCGCAGTCTGAAGATAATCTGACTAGAATTTGGTGCAAATCGGACACGGTCTAGAAGGAGTTCGAAAAAGTCGGTTTTGAAAGAAAATCAAAATGGTAGACAGGAAGTTCGGCCAACTATAGCAAAATTGGTATCTATGTTCTCGGCATCTAGTACTGTCAGGGCATGGTGCCGAAGACACACACCGAGTTTCGCAACGATACGCCAATGCGTTCATAAAATATAGCATTTTACGACAAAATACAAAATGGCCAACATGGGATACTCAAAATGCTGCACCGAATCTAAAGACACCAGTTTTGTGACTTTTGGACAAATTGTTCAGAAGTTATAAGCAAAAAGATATATTTTTCATATCTCCTGACCACTAGGTGGCACTGTGCCGAAACGGTGCAGGTAGACTCAAGTCATGGTTGCCATAACACACATCAAGTTTGGTGAGAATTCACTAAAGCGTTGCGGAAATATAGCCTCACGTTCATTTTGGTGTTCTATTTGTTGAAATCGTTTGCCTGTTATTCGAGAACGGTTTGACGAATCAACTTGAATTCCATACCTTTTTGTCGGCATAGTCTGAAGATGATCTGTTCCAATTTTCATAAATATCGAAGTAACGGCCTAGGAGGAGTTCGATAAAGTCAAAGCAAAGGAATCGGATGAAAAAAGTTTTTTTTAAAGAAAAGACATTTTGTTTCTAGCCCTTACGGTTCAAAAGTTATTAGCATAAATGTGAGTGCAAATTTGGACAGTTGGTGGCACTAGACACTCCAAATTTGCCATGCTGACAGTTCAGGCTGTCCTCTATCAGTGTGCCAAATTTCATAACTTTCCTACAAGCGGTATGGGCTGCCTTAGACTCAAGAGTGGAAGAAGAAGAAACGGAAGAATAACACCAACGGAGACAATAAGGTGCCTACCTTCGGTGCTTGACCCCTAATAATCATAATTATTACATAAATAATTATAAAATTTGCTCTAAAATTTTTTATATTAATCATATTATATAATTCAGTTTATTTGTGATGCAGCCCGGAATTAAACCACACCGTGTTCGTTCGTTGGCCCTTTTTTCTCCATTCTGTCACCTGATGGAGTTCGGGTTCCTTGCCACTGTCGACTCTGGCTTGCTTAGTTGGGGACACTTAATATTCAACAATATTATTGATTTGACTGTACCGATGCTGTTGTATGAGAACTGAACTGGAAGATGACATCACTGTTTTCTGCAGAAACTAACCAATTTAATAATTGATTATCTTTACAACGGAACTGACTTGAGCTGAACAATGACACTATTTTCTTTTTAAAGCTACTTTGCAGCCGAATTGATCTTGGCTTGCATCATTGAATCATTTTCCTGTTATCACTGTAAAGCTGCTTTCAAACAATCTGTATTGTATAAAGCACAATAAAAAAATAAAGGTGACTATTAATTATATTATTTAATTACATTAATTTTTTAAATATAACAATTATGTTATTTTCAATATTAAAATTATAACAAAATATAAAGACTTGTTTTGTCAAGACAGAATTTTCCTCTCAAATCTCACAGTAAGAGAGTATGAGCTGAATGTGACCCAAAACGTTCAAACATCTCAGATTCAAGACATTTTCCCAACATGGGTCAGCTTTATCCACGTTATTCCGTCTACACAGGAGCAACAACAGAAGCACACAGCTTAGAGGGAACATTGACTAAGAGGGGAATTCCTGAGGAGCTATATAAGGAAAATCGGATTTCATTCACACCACTGCATGATAGTGTCAGGAAAACCACTTCAAACAGCAAATGAACAGAGTGTGTGCACAAGACACACATACACACACACAAGCTGTGACTTACTGTGCATGGCCAGTGGAGGCAGCGATGAGGTAAACTCGCCCACACTGCGACTAAATGGGAGACTGTTGTACACTGACGTACGCACAGGAAATGAGTGAATGACAGCACAGGTATGAAAAGCAGGAAAGAAAAAGTAATCGAAATTATTAAAAGTTTGGGGTCAATTTTAATGTTGAAAGAAGACTAATGCTCACACGGGGTGCATTTATTTGATCAAATACAGTAATATGAAATTTGTTACAATTTAAAATAACTTTTGTATCGTAATATATTTTAAAATGTCATTTATTTGGGTGATGGCAGAGCTGAATTTACTCCAGGCTTCAGTATCACATGATCCATCAGAAATCATTCTAATATGCGGATTTGATGCCCACAAAACATTTATTATTATTATTATTATAAATGCTGAAAAGAGTTGAGCTGCTTAATATTTTTTGTGGAAACCGTGATACATTGTTATAATTATTTGCTGAATAGAAAGTTCAAAAGAACAGCATTTACTTGAAATAGAAATCTTTTGTGACATTATAAATGTCTTTACTGTCATATTTTGATCAATTTAATGCATTCCCGCTGAACAAAACAGAACTTAAAAACAGAAGAAAAATAAGCCAAGCTGAAAGTGAGGAACTGAAATGACAGAATAATAAAAGTATATTTTTTGATTAGAGAGAATTAAATGTATAATTAAAACAACACTGATAAAAAGAAGGAATGGTTGAGAAGCGACAATGTAAACAATCAGCAATGAAAAAAAAAAAGACAAACAGAACGACTTTCAAAATCACATTTCTAAGTTAACAGCACAACTTGGACAAGGAGTCATTTCTTAAAGGGAGGCTTGAGGTGAATGGATGTTCATATGCCTGGCTGTGAGCTTGTGTTATACCTGGTTGTGTGGGCTGAAATGAGTCCTGTGGAGCTGATGGAAACGCTGCTGTGGTTGGAGCAGCCGGACATTTGAACGCATCAAAATTGGCAAAGTCTGCATTAGCATTAGCATTCACATTCTGCGCTGTTGGGGTCCACCACAAACAAACACACACACAAACAGAAAATGGGATGAGGAATAACAGAGAAACAGGAATGAAACTATGGGATGAACGTGTCCAGCGTTTAGGTCAATTTAGTTTCTTTTTCAGTCAGGAAATTTCACAAATTCAATTAATTTTCATATTTTCAGTTAAAATACAATCTTGTAAATTTAGCTGACTTAAACACTGGTTGCGTATGAAGACATTAAACACGCTGATATAAAGTGGAATGATACAATGTTGAATCACACAAACCTGCTAAAACAAACCCACTAACACATGACACAAATAAAGAAATTACATGCACGCATGAAATGAACAGAAAACCTCTACCCAGAAGCACTGGTTCAAAATCCAGCCATATAGACCCTCTGGACCTGGTTACTGGCATTAACTGATAAAACTTAAGACCATTACTCTCAAGAGACGCCATTAAGGATTAGTGGTTTTATGTTTTTTGTGACCGTGGCAACACTGTCAATAAGTCTAGTACAGCATGATGGGAAACCAGACCACATCCCCCTAAGAGTTGTCTTGAACCTTGAAGTACTGCTTTTTAAAATGGATGGTTTGTTGTAGTGCGAGTTTGTTCTTACCTGAATGACTGTTGAAATGTGCGAAGTTGGCAAAGTTTGCGTTGCCTGTGGACTGCGAATGGGGACCAGCAAAAATGTCGCCACCCAGTTCGCTGAGCAGATCGAACTTCCTGTCCTGATACTGCTGCTGGGCCAGCTGAGCGCGTGACACAACCGGAGACTGAGAGGGAAGAAATTAGACCAGAAACTCGAATTAAGAAAGTAAAGATGGTCAATATTGATTTAATCTTAACCACAAATATAATTTGGGGTCGGCAAGGTTTTTAAATACGTTTCTTATGCTCACTAAAGCTGCATTTATTTGATTCGAAAATACAGTAAAACAGTAATATTGTGAAGTATTATATATTTTTTTATATAATTCTTTTCTACTTTAATATATTTTAAAATGTAATTTATTCCTGTGCTGCAAAGCTGAATTGTCAGCATCATTACTCCAGTGTTCAGTGTCACATGATCCTTCAGAAATCATTCTAATATTCAGATTTTCTGCTCAAGAAACATTTATTATTATTATTATCATCAATGATGAAAACTGTTTTCCTGCTGAATGTTGTTTGTGGAAACAGTGATACTTTCTGTCAGGTTTTTTTGAAAATCGAAAGTTCAAAAGAATAGTATTCATTTAAAATATAAATCTTTTGTAATCATAATATTTGAGATCAATTTAATACATCCTTGCTGAATAAAAGTATTAGGGAGCTTCGATTGCCCCCTCCCCTGCCCCCGCTGGGATTGTGTTCACAATCAAATTGTTTGGGTCCGAACCGTGGTGCGTTTGCATCGTGAAACAGCATCTGTTTACACCTCTAACAACGACGCAAGAGAAGGCGGAACGATGCATAGAGTTGCTCACCTCACTTTTACATTTTGTTTTTTGAACCTTTGGTTTTGATTTCAAGTGGCACTTGCATCTTACTACTGCAAATATAACCGCAAATGTTCAAAAGAAAGCGGGAGCCCATTTTTGCTGAAGGCGAGCAGAAATGAGACATGTATGTATTCTCTGGACAATATTCTGTATTCTCTCTGCTTGCAGTGCATCAGTCACGCTTATCAGGAAAGTGAATGAGAACACACACAAACACACAGATTTATTGAATCATACGTCATTAATAGAGGTTTACTTGCGCAATTTAGTACGACTGCAATTATATCAGCAGTGAACCGCACCGGAGTTCACATGAACCGAACTCCAGACCACCCTTTTCAGGCGGACTTGGGTAGGTTTGAGTTTTCCGCACCTGAGTACAGAAAACAGTGCTTACATTACACAGATGAACCAAACTCTGATGGCAACCGAACCTAGATGTGCACCAAACGTGCTAGT
The DNA here is from genome assembly GCF_951802725.1 of Rutilus rutilus. Lineage (NCBI taxonomy): Eukaryota > Metazoa > Chordata > Actinopteri > Cypriniformes > Leuciscidae > Rutilus > Rutilus rutilus. Next base: position 26,797,515 of record NC_140223.1, read on the forward strand.
GTGAAAGCACTCTTAGGGCCCTATCTTACATCCGGCGCAATGCAGCGCCAAGCGCGATGCAAGTGTTTTTTGCTAGTTTCAGCCCGACGCGGTCATCATTTTCACGTCCTGCGCCACGTTGTTTAAATAGCAAATGCATTTGCGCCCATTTGTGCGCCCATGGGCATGCTGGTCTGAAAACGAGTTGTGTTCTGGCGCATTGTTGGCGCGTTGCTATTTTGAGGCAACTGAGTTGCCATGTCAATGGCGCAATATCTTTTTGTTATTTAAAGAGCACGTTAGTAATGTGCGCCTATAGGCGGGTCCACAACGCACGTACACTCTGCTTATTAAACACACAGTGATGCACAGCAGCACACAAACATGCCAAATATTATAATTAAAAGGATTACAATGTAAAAGTTGTTACAATGTTATTATTGTGTAAATAAACATATGGTGGAATCCGGCTTGTCCCGTAGATGGTCTGCTTGCGCACTTTTACCTCGTGCACGAGCAGTTCCGTTTGCGCTCTGGAGACGCGTTCGGTCTTTCCACTATCAAATTCCGTCATGTAAATAGCGAATCTGCCATGGCGTGAGGGCAACTGGCATTTAAAGGGAATGGGAGATGAGACTCTGATTGGTTTAACGCACGTTATCCCAAAACAAACCCATTACTCATTAAGAGAATTGGGACAACCCTTTTAGACCATGCGCCTGGCCTAGACCATTTTTCCGTCATTAAACTAGCAAAAGTGGATTTGGACACGCCCTAAGTGAAATTGCACCCTGTGCTTTAGACCAGAGGTCCCCAACCCCCTGTGCCGCGGACCGGTACCGGTCCGTGGGACATTTGGTACCGGGCCTCACAAAAAGAATATATAACTTAACGTATTTTCTGGACTATAAATCGCTCCGGAGTATATGTCGCATCAGTAAAAAAATGCGTCATGAAGAAGAAAAAACATAATATAGCCTAAGTCGCACTGGACTATAAGTCGCATTAATTTAGAAATGTAGCCTATTTCACAAAAAAAAATAAAAAATAATAATAATAATTGTTCGGATGGGACAGTTCACCCTTACGGACGTGAGCGCTCTGAAAGCGGCACAAAAAGACTGCTTTAAAACTTTCACAGAGACCTCAGACAGAAAGCAAAAAGCCTGTCTTTAAATTGTATTTCGTTTTGTATTAATTGTATCTTAATTTTAATCAATGTTTCATCACCCAATTGCCTGGATTTAATAAGAAGTAAATATAATAGAAAATATTTAATCAGGACACGGAGGCGCGGGCGCGTGAACTGGAGCTGATCTCATAAATTAACCGAAATTCAGCGTATAAGGTAGCCTACTTGCCTCACAGACCTGAGACATAGAAAGCTTGAAATGTCTAATTTTAAACAGAACAATTCAAAACAAAAGAAAACTGACTGTTCTCTGCTTATGTAATTCGTATGAAATGTGCATTTCTCTCTGGCGCGTTCACTAGGCATACTGCGAAGATCGAGTCAGCATTGTCAACTTCATCTTTGCACAGAAAACACTTGTTTATTATTAAACAATTAAAATGTCTCCTGCTATATTTTACATATTCATAATCATTAATTTTGGTTCTTAAAATCGGTTCTTTGTGACAGCTTTTAGGTGCTTTATTGGCAGCGCCACCCTTACATCGCATCAGCAACGTAAACATGGAGATTTTTTTCTTTTGGGGGGCTTTTTGTTTGTGTTCAGGCTTTCTCAGTTGTCTTTAGGCGCGATATTACGAGTACCCTGCTAATAAAATTGCAAGTAAGCCTACACATTGGATTCACGTTTATTATTATATTTAATTTTTTTTTTATATTTTGTATTTATCCGCCGCACCTTAAAGGCCGGTCCGTGAAAATATTGTCTGATATTAAACCGGTCCGTGGCGCAAAAAAGGTTGGGGACCGCTGCTTTAGACCATGCGCTTAGATCATTAAAATAGGGCCCTTATAATTTCTTTACATAACAAAAAAAAAAAAAAAAAACCCAGTTGCATATATATCATTGTGTTACCTGGCTGGGTGTGTTTTTGCTGAAGTGTAAACTGGGTACTGATTCCTCCAGTAACGTTTTGAGCGGTCGGACCTCTGGAGTGCTGCTGGTGCTGCTAGCAGACGAACCAGAGATAGACGCATGAACCGATGCCACAGTCTTAGCCTGCTCTGGAGGAACATACCTGAGAGAAAGACATTTAAATGAGCAGAGCACACATACACCATGATGTGTTTATTTTATCTTTGTGATACCAAGAACAATATTTGCCTATGCAAATCCAATCTTAAAAAACACTGCGAAAGTTTCAGAAAACACTAGGTAATAATGAACCCATGTGACACATCACATGCAATAAAGTGCAAATCAAGATTCAAATGTGCTGTATTAATATTTTTTATATATAACTTATTTATTTGGTATGCAGTCATGTAATAAGTGGGATAATATATTTTGCAGTAATGATGACTGACTGTACATGATACCTCAATTAAATATCAAACATAATAATAAACATTTCAGTCTGTGCTCTTCCTCACCATCGCTTCTTTTCGTATTTGTCCTGAAGAAACTCTTTGACTTTCTGAGGTTCTCTGAAGTCTGGGATGGCCACGTTTCTGTCGTCATAAAGGCCGAGCCATATCGGTTTACATGCCTGCATGTGCATGAAAGCACACACATGAAGAGAGAAAAAGATCATCAGACATTCAAGTGGCAAATATACCATAAACATGTAAAACAGAGATTCATCCATGTCAAAAAACATGAAAAAGACTCAAGGGTTTTTAAAGAAACTCTGTCCCATTACTTCTCAGTTTATTAGAGAGAAGACAGACAAACAGAAAGATTCTTCAGGATCTCTTTCTCACTGCCTCACATGTGTGAAAAACAATGCAGGCATTCATACTAAGGAAAGTCTTGTTTTGAATACATGCACTCACACATTCTCAAGAAGGACACAAATATCTTAAGGTGACATTTGAAAAAACATTTAAATAAACTCTCTTGGGAGTCAAATGCACACATACTCAGATATCACAACTGATAAATTAATAGGCAAAGTGTAAGGCAGGACATGCTGTGTGTGTGTGTGTGTGTGTGTGTGTGTCTATAAAGCCTTTCACAGCAGTGAAGACACTGCCTCCATTTAGATATAATCTATGCAGACACACATTTGTGTGTGTAAACACACACACACACCCTTAAAAAACAGTGGTAGCAGCTTATTAATTATGCATAGCAACAGCAGAGTGAAGACGCATTATCACTTGAGTCTAATGAGAAGCCCTACAGACACTCAGGGAAGTTTTCTATGACCCTCAAACATTAATGTAATAACACTTTCAGTGTTTGCATGAACTCGTTGTGCTGGTCCAAGACAGGCTCATCCATGAGATTAAAGCTAAAACTGACCCAGGAATCAGTGCATCTTTTTTACACAGAAAAATGCAACAAGGGAATTTAGGCATCACAAATGTAATATACAGTATGAATAATGAAGATTTATTTGAGATTGACTGAAGATTACATTTAACAATTGTTATTAAATTATTAGTGTTTTTAAATACCTTTAAGTCAGTGTTAGATGACAGAAAAGGTCATCGAAACGTAAAAAAAGAACACGCAACATTAAATATCCAATATCAGGCAATATGATAAATTACAAAAGCCTCATGTTGTTTCAAACCTGTATGCATTTCTTTCTTCTGCTGAACAGAAAGGAAGATATTTAGAAGAATGTCAGTAACCAGACAGTTTCTGGTCTCATTGACTTCCATAGTAGGAAAAAATATATACTATGGAAGTCAATGAGACCAGAAACTGTCTGGTTACTAATATTCTTCTAAATATCTTCCTTTCTGTTCAGCAGAAGAAAGAAATTCATAAAGGATTGAAACAACATGAGGGTGAGTATATGATGACAGAATTTTCATTTTAAAGTGGAGTATCCCTTTAAAGTACAACAATACTGGGGTGAAGTATTTCTAAGTATACATACATAGCATCTACCAACTATTTGCACTTATTGCAGAGAACTGCTACTTTTTTTTTAGTGTAAATATCGCTATTTGCACATAGTGCAACTAGCCGCTGCCTATTTCTTACTGACCCCAACATTTTGAATTGTAGAGTTTCTTGCGTTGTTCAAAAAGGCAGTGTGTGCACTCAAACTCTGAAATATTTGGGCAAATGCATCTGTCACTTAGTAAGCTAGACAAATTACTGAAGATCTGCCAACTTCAACAGTTTGCGTGACATTCCCTCATCATCGAAAACCAAATCAGAAGTTCAGACTGACAGATGCTGTGAGACTTTAATACACCAAACCCGCTGTCTGATCAGACCGCTTCGAATTGGACCCACATAAAAACAACTTCATAAAACAAAAAGTGTGCACACGCATTCACAGATCATCCTGAAGTTCATCATGGTTTAAATGAGACACAGAGCGCTCAAATAAGAGTCTCCTCAGCACGCAACATCATTTCCAGCTCATCCTCGTTAATCAGGCCTCACGAGACCTGGGAAAAATCCCAGGAATGTTGAGGAAAGGAAGGGGGAGATGAAAAGTGGTCAAATCTTTGTGGTTCAGAAGAAGCTCATATATATATATATATATATATATATATATATATATATATATATATATATATATATATATATATATATATATATATATATATATATATATATATATATATATATATATATACACACACACCTACATATTTATAGGGCTACTCTATTTTTAGAACAACTGTCTCATAATTTTATTGATGTAAGGGCGTTTTCAAGAAAAGAAATTCCAGAAATTCCCGTCATTTATCCTATCACAAACATGCGACTATGACCTCGACGTAAATCATAAACTCAGTGGCGTCCAGATATCAACACAAACAGTCCACAGGGATGACGACACAATCACTGTGTCAATAAAAACATCACTGCACTTTGACTATGCCGTCATCAGTTACCTCATTTCCATGCTTCTGTAGAAATTCAATTTCCTGTAGCGTGAAAGTCGTCATGGAAATAGACTTCACTCTGTGGGGGGGATTCAGGCCTCGTCTAAAGGGGAAAAAAGGGTAACAGATTAATTAAATAAAAGGAAAGTGTTGCAAATCTCCTGTAGTGTGAATTAGATTTTCAGCTCCCTCTCACTGTAACTCTTCATTACAAACCTGCTTATTACACACAGATCTAGGACAAGGACAAATTCAGACTGCTCGGCACCTCGCCAAGTCTGTGCGCGGAGAGAATGAGAGCGTACGGGTGTGTGAGGGGGTGGAAGAGACTGATAGTGTAGAGAGAGTGGTGAGCTAATGCTGCCTTCAAATCACATTGCAACGAGCGCTTTGTAGGGTGCTTTCACACTGGCAGTTTAGTTCGGAACGGGGCACGGTTCGCATGATAAATCGCTAATGCGGACCCGGGTTCACACTGGGGTACCGAACCCGAGACTACCTGGAGGAGGTAGTTTGAGTTTGGTTGCACTCGAACCGTGCCGCGGTTTGTGTGAATGTGAAAGCAACACATTCAGCCTTCAGCTGAGAAACTATTGATGCCATGATGGTTTTGAATTGCTTGAAATATAATTGGCAAATCTGTCATTTAGGCTACTACATAATATTATAATGACAACACTACTGTAAAAGAATTTTGTGAATTTATGCGCCCATGTTTTAGCACGTTGTTACGGGAAGAGCGCTTCCACAACAGTTACACCTTCAATCATGACTAGCACAGTCAAATTCGCATGTGTATTCGCAATAAAATGTCGTGATATCTTTAGATTTAAAATAAATGTTATTAATTGTTGTTATGGGAAGAGCGCATCCACAACAGGAGTTACACATTCTGACTAGCACAATTAAGTTCGCTTCTGCTTTCACAGCAATTGTAAGTTGCAACATTTTGTTTATTTTGTGTGTGTGTGTGGATGCGTTTGGTTAAGTTAATCAATTTCAAACGTCAATTTTCTTTCCACATAAAGAAGTTCACAGGATGAGGAACTGAAAACAACTGGATGACCATCTGATGATTCAGTGCGTCTTTGAATCAGTCTGTGCGTGTGTGTTTATTCCACAGCGTCATCATGATCTTTGAACGCTTGATCTCTGAATGCCCAAGAGCAATGTAAACATGTGTAAGGGCTGCCCATTAGAAAGCCTGTTTCCTTCCTGTATTTACCCTGTTATCGTTCTCAGATTTGCTCTCTAGGGATCAGTGTGTGTCTACTGGAGGACACGCTGCCTCTGATTCTCTTACGCATCCGTTTTGTTATTTCAACCCCCTGATCTCTTCCTTTCTCTTTCATCTAACGAAGCCATTTGCAGTTAATAACTAACAGGAAGTTCATTTAGTTCACCCAATACTGAAAATCAACTTACTAAACCTCATGATTTCCTCTTTCGTGAAACACTCATTTTTGGGTTGACTATTTCTTTAAGAAACACTCATATGCACCTGTTTCTATGCCAGTGGAATGGGAGGGAGCGTTTAGTACGTGTAAGTATGGAAAAGACATTTAAAGCTACTCTGCCGTCCCTCTGCTGAAACGGGTGACAGTTCATCTGACACCTGAGCTGCAACAGATGTTCAAAACACCATTCACACAAACGCACCCCCTCGAAACCCCCAAAAGGCAAATCCAAACACGCCAACACAGCACTTCTGCTCTAACAATCGCAAATAGTTTGCATGTGGTAATGCAAGTGTGCTGGTAAACTCCCTTCAAAAAAAAAAAAATTCCCAATTCTGTGGACGTCACCTGTAACTTCCTCTATTATATTTATATTGTGTGTTTCCTCTTATGGTGCCATGAGGCATTCGTTGATCAATTCTGAAGGGCATGAACAGAAAGGCCTTGGTAAGATTAGACCAGGTGCTAAATTATTCACACGATCTGCTGCGGGCCGTTGGCACAGGGTTGGGATTCTGTAACCGTGTCCACCAAGAACCATTCGGCTTCAACAAACTTCAAGTCGAACGTCTAACTTACCCAAAACTGCCTGTAACCATCAGTAATAATTCTTCAGCAGCCTCATAGTATAACCTTTGAAATTATGCAAATGTGCTATGAATAGGTATTATTTACATTAGTTAGCCGGATGTTGTAGAGCTCCTAAAAGGATAACAACAGCTACATAAAAGTGATCTATACTATATCTTTTGCACTCTATTTCAAGTCTTTGAAATCATACACTATTGTGTGGGAAGCGTGTACAATGGTTCTCAACCTTTTTGACTTCAAAGTAACATTTAAAGACCCCCCAAGATAGAGATATATATATATTATACGCAGCGCGTATTTTCTGTTTGACCCGTGGCCCAAAACCTAGTTGGAGAAATGGAGATACACAGTGTTGCCAACTTAGCGACATTGCAGACCCATTTAGCGATTTTTTCCCTTCAACAAAGCGCCCAAACCTTATTTAGTTTCTGAGAATCTACCGGTACCGCCGGTACTGCTCTCCCAGCACGCACGCGCGCCTCTCTCTCTCTCGCTCTCTCTCTGCGTCTCGCGCTGGAGAGAGGAGCACCGCTTTAATTCAGTTAAACACAGATATGATGTTGCTTCTCTAATTTTTACATGCAAGTATAGCCGAAATCGCAAAACAGATATTGTGTTTATCTTATGTGTATTTGATTTCATCAGACGACGGCTCGGTTATCTGGATTATTGTGCAGATTAACATCTTGGAAGGGAGAGCTGGTTATGTCTTAATGGGTCGCGTTTCAGTCACCATTTCATATTCATTCCGTTGTTTGACAACAGAAACAGTAAAATATACCAATGAAAACCGTTTTATTGAGAATTTAGCTTCATCAAAATGGGCACAGAGAGAGACAAACTATAATGTAGCCTAATAATAAATGTACATTTAGCACATTATTTGTTTAAATTAAACTAAACTAAATTGTTTGTGTTAATTGCTCAGTGCAAAGAAAGAGAAGTAATGGGAACCTGGTATTTATTTGTTCTTTCTACATGTGTCTAATAGACATGAACAAGTTCTTTGAAAAACATCTGACCTTTGAAACATGTCTCGTCTTCATGCTCTATGTTGACTATGGTTTCAATAATAAACATACATTTGCATAAAGCATCCATATTTATCCATGCCATATTTATCCATTTATCCCACGTTGATTAGAGTATTACTAACTTGAAAAGTATTAATTTAAGGTACATTTAGAACAAATAAAAAAATGTGCGATTAATCACGAGTTAACTCATGACAATCATGTGATTAATCGATTAAAGATTTTAATTGATTGACAGCCCTAATATATATATATATATATATATATATATATATATATATATATATATATATATATATATACGACTTAATTGCATTAACAAAAAATTGTTTGGGACTGCTATTTAATTAATAGCCTTACCTTATAGGCCTACCGTTTACTGATTATTAGTCGTATTCGTACAATTTATGTGTATGTTAAGTAAAAGGGGATGCGGTACGTGTGTGTCAACAATTGTTTTTGTGAAATAAATTTGCTTTGTTTTGTTTTTTTTCAAACAAATTTATTATTTATAATATATAGCCTATATATTAGGCTAGAAATATATACTACAAAAGTGGGTCGCGCCTTGATGACCATGGGAAAATGTGGGTCCCATGGCCAAACCACTTGAGAACCACTGCCCTAATGGGCCCTGGGCCCCCTGATTGTGTAGCTCTCAAAACAAGGGTAAACTCAGTCCATTTTGTGTTCTATAGAAAAAAGAAAGGCATATAGGATTTGATTGACATGATGGAGATTAAATGATGACAGAATTGTAATTTTTTGATTGACGCTTTGCTGGTCATGGTCACGAGCTAAAATTGGCCAGTACACATGAAACAGAGAACCAAAACATATGCCTTATTTAAAATGCACATATTTTATATTCACACCATTGTTAAAGTTGGCATGAAAAAGAAGTCTTTAAAATGGTAGTCTTTTCTTCCCTATTGTGAGATATATCCGAGTGAAACAGCTTCACGAACAAGAAAAAAAAATGTAAGGCAGGGGCGGGACTTGATTTTGTCCAGCTGGAATTGATTGGATCATTCAGGGGCACGTTCAAGTTCAAAACGGTGCGCAACGTTTTGCTACGGTTTCCGGGTTGAACGTCATGTTTCCTGGAAGCGGCGTGCACCGGTGTGCAATGGGGTTTGAGATACGTTTTCTCTTGTTGGGTGGGTGTGTCAGGACTGCAGTCCAATCAGCAGCAACATGTATATAAAGCACTCGCATTAAAGTGAACTCGCACAATGGGTTCAAGGAAAGTAATTTACAAATGTGTTCGATGCAGCTCGGTATACGCAACAACTGAGGATATTAGAAGACATGTTTGTCGTAAGTTTTAAAATATAGGATATCAACATAATGATGTAGTTGTTTATATTTTTAGCTTCATTGCAAGTGTATTGGTATAGAAATAAACAATGGTAATTAAGTGCTTTTCCTAAAAATGAGAAAGAAAATACAGGGTATTAAAACAGTATGAACTACAAATAAAGTCAGTATGTGAGGCTAAATAGATGTGTTTTAGTCTGAATTAGGTAAGATGTGTGCTTCCATTTCAGTTTCAGCAATCCCTTCACTCGATTGGGATGTTCTCTTTTGTTCTGGGCGGCAAGTGCAGTAACTGTAACATCGGGCATATTTTGTAGTATTAAACACATATTTATACCGACTTCATCAGGCTCCGAAAATTCTTCACAAAGAACACAAAGAATGGCCTTCTCAGCTGCCATAGTTGCAACTCTTGCGTCATCAGAACAGTGTGTTCAACGCATCACCGTTTCTGTTTAAAAAACGTTGTGCAACGTTTTGTCGGGGCTGAACCCAGCCCTGGTGTGCTACTGCTGTGAGTGACAGGTCCTCGCGCCAGTAAACGTGTCATCAGAGAAGAGAAGTCGGTGCAAGAGAGAGGGGAGGTGATTTTGATTCAAGAATACGACAGAGTAACATCCCTTGAACTTGCTGCACTGAAATGGGATCAACCTCAAAGTGGGCGAACAGTCTTTTGTTATTCAGCCTGCATCTATAAAAAGGAGGTCCTCATTTCATCAGGCAAAAGGACGACACACTTCACCCTTGACATAGACAAGAAGCATCAGAGACAGAACATCAGCGACTGGCCAAGCACAAGAGCATCATTATGATGTCATCTTAGGGGCAGCTCTTGCAGAGACGGCTATCCAATAACATATGAATCACAGCCAGTCTTTGAGAAATTACACAAAAAGACTTCCACCAAATCATCAGGACAACTGAACATTATTTGGATCAGGATTCAGGACACCACTAGATGGATTTACACCTACTGTGTGTTGTAATGAATGACCCTGACACACATACCCACAGAAACACGATGGGAAACACAGGCCTGATCCCACGTGTACTGGGTTACTTGCATTTGTTCAGAGGGTTTTAAGAGCGCCAATGTTTTGTTTTAATGTTTGAGATGGAAAGTTAGCAAACAGTGCCTAGGGCCAACACTTAACCTTTAAGAGTAGCGTGTGAGAAAGCCATTTAAGATGGTGGTGAGAAGCTCTGGCATCAACTTCACACACCGGGTGAGCCTGCGGATGCCGCATCTGGTTTCAGTAATGAGAGTGTGAGTTGTGCTTGTGCGATTGGTGGTTGTATTGGGGTTGTGCACGTGATGATGCTCTGAGCAGGTGGATGACGGGCTCGGGCAAAATGGGTCAAAAACTGGGTGAGAGGCCAGTCTCCTCACAGTGATAAAGTGTGGCAGAAAGAGAGAAAGAGAAATATATACGTTTGTGAGGTCTGTCAGCATGTGGGTTTGCACAATACTTCAGTTCCTCTTAAGAAATCACAGCCAGATAAAATGCTGAAACTTCCTCTGAACACATACATCAATTGAAGTCATCAACAAACCCACCCACACACACACAAAAACAATCTGAAACAGCACGTCTGCAGAAAGGTATTCATACCATTCAAAAGTTTGGGGCCAGTAAGAATTTTTTTGAAGGAAATTATTACTTTTATTCAGCAAGAACACACTAAAATGATCATAAGTGACAGTAAAGACATTTATAATGTTACAATAGATTTCTATTTCAAATAAATGCTTTTCTTTTGATTTGTTACACTGAAAATACAGAAAATGTTTTACAAGAAAATACTATTTTACTTGAGTGTATTTGTAAAATAATACTGTTTTTACTGTATTTTTGATCAAATAAAGACTTTAAAAAAAAATCCTACCAACCCCAAAAGTATGAAAAGCACAAACTACTCATCAGACCGCAACATTGCACAACTCACTTCATATGAATGATCTTTACAAATACTTTGTGCCATACCTAAAAAGAAAATTCTTTAGCCATAACATTATACAGAATGCCCTTGAGTGCCTTTTATGATCGCTTTTATGAAACAATTACTGCTTAACATAAAAAAAAGCTTCAATTAAAAAAGAAAAGAAAAGCTTTCATTAATGTATGAAGCAATGGCAAGAAGCTAATGAGGCAAACCAGCTAAAAGGAATGTGTCACATGCCTAACCAATAGTGTGTGACTAAAATAAAGACAAGATAGAAACAAGATAGAGAGAATAAAGAAAGAAAGAGAATGTGGGTAAGAGAGAGTGAGAAGGTGAGCGATAAATTGAGGAAGACAGAGGAACTGAGTAAGAGAGAGAGAGAGAGACGGATGGATCCACCCTGTTCTGGAATGGGTTTACCCAGTAACTGACCCCGTCATAAAACTAACAGGGAGGTGTTTGCTGGCAGCTTGACATCATCCAATCTCTACTCAGGTAACACTCCTCACCACAAGATCTGTGTTCCTATTCAGAGATTTATAGAAGAAAAATCACAGTTCAATTAAGTGGTCAGCTGATATATGGCTTTTCTCAATGATGCTGGTCTGGATATCTTGAGAGAAGGGTGATCAACGGCTGATATTACACTGATAACATACAGTATAGGGTGAATTCTGGTATATAATGTTTTTGTTTTTAATTTACTGGAATTCACCCTACGTTAAATGATGTTAGGGTGATGATACATCAGGGTATAATGATGAGAACAATATTTTAAGCCACACACACAAAACAAATCTAGCCTATATATCATAGATTTCTATCCTACTGTGATTTGATTGAACCATCAAATTAAGTGAATATCTGAAAAGTGTGAGTGGAGCAATGGCCTTCATACACATACACACAACCACTGAAGCGAGAGGACAATGTGTGCTTCCTGTCCTACTGTTTCCACTTCCTGTGCACATGCAGACCACATGCTGCTGATGCAGCGAATAATTGACATGCTCTTCCTGTTTAAGAAACATACATGCTCACTCATAGTCACATGTACAAGCCAGATAATGACCAGAGTGATTATAAATGAACAGATTAGAGAGTGTGATTAAAGTTCAGATCAGGTGAGAGGAAATTCATGCAGTGATTTTGCTGCATGATAGTATCAATCGCAAACACAGACCTGAATAAAATCAAAGATTTGATAACGTGCTGAGGCAAAGGCTGTACACAATGAGCTGAAGTGTAATACTTTAGGGTTACGATATAGACCTTATGCACCAGAGAAACAAGGGCGCCGCCATCTTTGGAATATTGTCTTTTAACTTCCGTTTTGCGGTCGCTCTGTATATTTATATGGCATTTCTGTCCAGGAGTAATTAGCTTTTTAAGTGGATTTACTTAATGTAAAGTTCACGAAAGTTATCATGAGGACTGTAATGTTTAAAGCAGATGACTTAACAAATGTAAATCGACCGGGAAGATTTTAAAACGAGCCGTTCATTAATAAACACGCAAAACGCTGTGAAAATACAGACCGGAAGTCAAAAGACAATGAGCGCAGCGCTGAAAAGGGGCGGAGCTACATAAGGTCTATAGAACAAAATAAAAATGAAGGTTCAGAATTAAATGTTAGACCAAGCGTACGTGATTTATGTCTACACGTGGTTTAAGCCTTTTCTAAAAAAAGCAAGAAAAAAAAGCATGATTTGCTTGTGAAAACGTTTGTACGCAGACTTCATGCACGGTTAGTGAATGAGAGCCACTATGTATGAGCAGCATGGCAAAATCAGTTTTTCAGGATTAAAACTGGGAACCGCTGGCACAGTTGTGAATCCGGGCAAGGCCAGAGGATCATCTCCCCATGCAAATGCCCTAATTAAAATCCAACACCTAATAGCTCATACATTAATAGCATGTTAATCATTCACTTTTCTACAACCCACACAGAGAAAATTGTGCATATATTTTGCTTTTGACAATCAGCTTAAATATAAGGTGTACTAAGGTACCTTGTACGAAGGTAAATTGCTAAATGAAAAGGATAGTATTAAACTATCTAAAACTAATGATATAATCCATATACTTGAAAAAACCTAGACTAATTCTATGAGAACAGGGAAGTCCGACTCCACACCACAACATTGACAACAATAACGAAAATGTCAGAGGAACTACATCATTTGAATCACTTTTAGAACAATTATTTTTCCAGCTGATAAACAAAAAAAAACAAAAAAACATTTTACACCCCATCAGAATCAACCCGACAAAAACGATCTTGAGCATTTAAAGCATCAGACGCTTATAATAAACAGAACATTAACGTCCCGTGGTGTGGATGCTAATATAGTTATAGTTTTTTGTGTGACTGAGCCTTAACAGGGACGTTTACTGTTGCACTGTCTGTCAGTTGTAGAAATGTTGCTAAAGAGGTTGCAGATTGGTTGTAAGAAGACTCCCATGCTTTGGCTGTCTGACATCTGGTGTGCACGCTCCAGTGCGGGGAGCAGACGTCTCTCTGGTGAAGTCATTTAAAAGCTGGTGCTTAGAAAAGAACCTAATTATCTCCTCTGATGGAGTTAACTAGGAGAGTCACCGTTCGTTCACAGACATGCAATGGAGGAGGAACAATACAAGCCAATAAGGCCGCATTTACACTGCAGGTCTTGATGCCCAACTCCGATTAGTTGACTAGATCCAATTTTTTTGATGACCAGCTTTACATCTTTTAAAGGGCCAAATACAGGGTACATTCAAGCACACAAAATTATTTATTCAGTACGGTGCAAATACATTTCGGCAGTCATTCCTTTTTCAAACGCTCTAATAAAAAATTATGAGCCAGTAAAGTTCTTAATGATTTTTTTCATTTATTTATACTGTGCATAAAGGACACAATAATGCACTTCTTTCTGAATTCCACCTTTTAAGTTTCATAATCATGTCGTCGCTTATAAACAGTAAATTATTGTTAATTGTTTGGGGGTGGAATTGCATCTGTGATCGTTGTGAAGAATTCTGCGGTTGCTCTTCTCGTCGACGATTGATGGGTGGGAATCTCTAGGCACCTCACGATTCGATTCGATTACGATTCAGAGGGTAACTATTATCGATTATTAACGATTTCTTTCTTTTTTTTACTACTTGGTACTTTTAAAGCAAAGTATTTATGATGACCCATAACGAACTTACTTCCAATACTTCCTATATTCAATTCATTTTATTAATAAAACAAATGGAAGTGATTTGGCAAGTCAACTGTAAGGTTACATTTGCCAGCATTTGTCCCAACATTGCAAAGAACCAACAGGAAAATAAATGTGTGCCTGCCCTGTACTAGCAGCATACTTGTAATAAATTAATACAAAATCTAGCATTTAATAATAGACTTCTAACCAACATCCTCTTGTTATTTCCAATGAGCAATATAATCCTTCAGACAAAAAAACAACAACATTTTGCTGTAGCAAATTCACAAACAGTTTTCGTTCAAAAATATAGAATTATGTACCAGCAGCTCTCATACAAACATAATGCTTGTGGACTAATGCATATTCTGAATAATTAGTAACATACAAAGCCGCTCTTATACACAACTAAATAATAAAGAGTTATGACTTGAAATGTTTGCTGTATACCACAATCAAAAACAGCTTATACAAAAAAAGTGAATGAACATCTGCAGAGAGCACAGTCAAAATGTAACTTTTTGTGACTGGCATTGCACATATTGCAGGGCAGTATAACGTATAACAGATCGGTTTACAGCATATTGATGTGAAAACTAAACAATACAGAAAGCAGCTCTCATACAAAAAATACTAAATAGGTAACAATGAAATTGCCAATTTTCCATACGTTAGCTTTTAACGAAGAGGGTGCCATTCGAATTTGGCGCTCAGCCATCATGCGTCTGTTATGTGCACGCCACAGACTGTCCGCGCACTGCACGTCCGCTTTAGAGTTCCGCCTTTTGCGTTCCGTCAATATTACGTTATTAGGAAAAAAAATATATATTTTTTTTTAGAAAATCGATTTTTGACATTTGTGAATCGATTCAGAATCGTCCACGCGATGCATCTAAGAATCGATTTTTTCCCCCACCTCTAGGAACGGGGGCCAATCAGGGGCCAATCAGATTTCAGCAGGGGCCAGGGCCCCTGGGGCCCCGCCTCTAGAACCGCCCCTGACTATACACTTGGCAGGCGTACTGAACCGGAAAAGCTTGGGCCGAAAAGGAAGCAAAAACGGCGCTATCTGCAATGGACGCAGACAAAATGATAATACGGGCTTTTGCTTTCCGCACCGTCTTTAAACAAGTGGAGACATTAAACATCTTCACGCAGAACAGGTAAACTCACCTACTCAAGAGTCCCCTTTCATCGCCTCACTGCGTTCATAATCGCACTCTTGCAAACTATTCTAACTCAAACTTTCAGGGAAAACGTTTTTTTTAAATAAAGCACCTTGTGGACCTTGTAACATTGGGGACCAGTCCCGGAACGAGCCCTGTGTGAAAAAAAAAAGAGGGTGTGCCGTATGATGATGCTGAATTTTCATTCAGATCGAGCTCAATCGGATCGATTAAGGTGTTTACATGAAGGCTTTTCAGTCCGATTGAGCCATCAATGCGATTACTAATGGATAATTTGGTTGCATGTAAGCGTAGCCAGTCAGCGTGAATGAACCAAAATGAAAAGATCCCAGGACACATTATCAGTGTATTTTCCGGACTCTCTGTGTTAAAGGGGCAAATCTTTTGATGGTCACAGAGCTTATTTTCTGCAATAACCCTAAAGCCAATGGAAAATTCGTATTGTCTTTTTGTCGAGGGAACCAGTGCGATGCTTATTTCCAGGCTGGCCTACAAACATACACAATCCTTGCAGTCCTCTATTGTTAGTTTAGTAAGTTTAGTTTTTATTACTGAGTCTCACTATCAGCCTGATCCACCTAGCATAACTAACAGTCCTCACAGCTGTGCAAAGGCTTGTTCAAATACACCTGATCACACTTCCAAAAGAACTAACATGATCCTCGGCCCTCTCCTCACTCCAGGACTCCAGAAGAGTTAAGCTAGAACAACAAACTTGCTTCGGATTTCTTTTATTTGCTCAATCGATCGCACTCATCCTCTCCTCTGCCTTTGGGAGAATTATTGACCATTTCTTTGTAATTCTGTAGACCGGTCTCTCAGAAGAAGAATATCCAGTATCTGGACAACAGGACGACAGCCAACCACACCACTCTACAGCAAGAGCATTTATCAATAGCTTTACTCAGGAACAGTGCCAATCTGTCAGACTATTTGTTGCATTCCTCTCTGAAGTGCTTAAATGGAAGGCAGATGTTTCACATGGGAGTCAACGAGGGATCATTCTCAAACATCTTTCCACCTTTTGGGGGAGTAGCTCAAATGTAAGCTAACTGTTAGGAGGTGACTATTGCAAGACTCTTCTAAAAACTCAAAGGTGTGAAAGGTCTAGTAGAACGGTCTCCTCCTCATCCACTTGCTGGGAAATTAAACCCATTTTTACGCAAACCCGTGAGACCTTCCTCATCATGTTTCAGACATGACTGGTTCAGGCAAGTTCACTAGTCATGAGTCAAGAATGTATGAGATAGTCCTTCACATCTCTGTTTCTGATGCTGAATTAACACAACCAATTATTCAGATACTTTATGAAGACATTTAGCCTAGCTAATGAACGAGCACAACAGAAGTATTAATACTTTAAAATATACTATTCCATTCCGACAATCCATTTCAAATTCTGCTATCAAGGCGAATATGTTCAAAAATGGGAAAAAGTGGGTCAGTTTTCATCATATTCAAAACCAAGAATAAAATTAGGATTGAATTACACAGCAGGAATAAACACATTTATTCAACCATAATATTGAGCCCAACTTAGCACCACTGTGTCCATGAAAAAGCAACTGAATGCATTTTATAATAACAATAATAAATTAATTCTATAAACAAATTAAGAACATATAAATACTCTGACTGACTGCCATCATCATAAGTTCAATAAATAGCCTATAGACATAAAATAGGCGTTTAGAGCAAAAAATATGTGGGTAATTTCATCTCAAGTGGTTCAAAAATTGTACAATTCTAAACGGTAAAGCAACTTTGGGCCACTTGAGATGCGAAAGGGCGATATTAATTCAGCAAACCATGGCTGTCAGCTTCATAGATGCGAAAACCCCTAGACCACACCCATGAAGGAAGGTAGTCTGCTTATTTCCAATATTTACCAAAATTCAAGCAAATCTACATTACTTACTTGCAGGATCACTCTTGCAATCTGAATTAAAAAGACATTATTTTAGGAAGCATTTCGAACTCTAATCCAAAATCCCCTGCATAGATATTCACTAAACACTTATAAGTCACTTTTAAATGCATCTTTCAATGAAGATTCTGCTAATTTAATGGCATGTTTCAGCATTCATTCCTGTGCCAATTTGACCCCTATCAACTAATGGGGAAGAATCATTACACGGAAAAGGACTTCTTCCGTGTAGATGTCAACTTCAGATAACAAAAAGCAGGCAGCAAACTGAGCAATGCCAACAATAGATCGAGAGGCACGACATATATAACTATGTTTATGCATGTTATCTACACCACCACATACCCCCAAATATGATGATCCTGGTCTTTATTTAGATTTACATGTATAAATACCAATTATAGCCTATTCTGTGAAATATGAATATTATTATAATATTATATATATATTATATAAACTTTACAGTGTTCTACTTAATATAGCATTAATATAATACTATTAATTAATTTAAATAATTTTGTATCTATTTTAATCAATTTTATATACCGGTATTGCATTGATTTATCACACCGTCTATCTATTAATGCATCATTACATTTTTCTTGTAGTACTCAATATAATACTGTGCCGATAGAAGTATTTAATTATTTAAATGTTTTTAACAAACAAATTTATTTTAGATAAAAAATTTTTTTTTACATTTTTATAATGTTTTCTCAAACTTTTCAACACTCTTGATCTTCATATACAAGCAAGTATAAATTGAGCTTCATTTAGGGATTGTCAATGTCAAGCCCAGCCCTCGCTATCAGGAGAGGAGTGCGCACACACACCCTTTGCCACATGTCACACAGTCACCATGTGTCTCTGACTATCCAGCTCTTCCACATGCTCTATGGAGGTTTATCTGATCTACAAGGGCCTCTCCTTACAGCTAGATAAGACAATACAGGGTATATGAAAAGTCCAGTGATATGCCTACAGGTTACGCTGCCCAAGTTTGCTGGAGTATCAAGACAATAGACACATGATTTTACTGCATTAGCCCAACCAGACAACCACCCAAAATACAATTTACCCACCCATCAAGCCTGGTTAATTGACAGATAACCAACCCCAACCCCCAAAAAGACAACAACCCATTTACCCACGCTTTTTTACATTTTAAACCCCCTAAAGAAAAACATTTATGTTAATGGTTCAACAGCTGGGTTGAAATAATCGGTATCTAAACCTAGTGAGCTGCCTAACTAGACATGTTTATGGCTTCTCGGGTTATGATGTCTAGGTAGGCAGCGCACTCGGTTTTGAGACACAGACAGAGTGCGAAATAAAGAGGCTCACAGACAGACAGACAGACACAGGAGGGTGGCTCACAGGATGCCTGAGCAGGACGTGCAGACGAACGAGCCCACGGTCATGTTGGCGTAGGTCGGGCCGCGCTGGTCGCAGTCGAAGCACTTTCGGTTGAGCGCCAAACTCGTCATTTCCCGCAGCATCTTCAGGTGTTTTTCCTCCTGCTTTCGCTTCGCGCTCGCTGCCATGGCCGGAGCCGTTAATATACCGTGGGTCAGTTAAAAAAACAGCGTAATAAGAATCCAATACGTGTAAGGGTCCGGATAAATATTAGTCCGGCACTTCTAAAAAAAAACAGATCACGAGGAAAGGTAGGCGAGCCGGAGTTCTTCAGAAGGGCCTCACGTTTCACGAACAACGGGCGAAAAGCGCCGTAGTGATGAAGAGAGGAGGGTCCTGAGGCGCAGCTCTTTCTTTAACAAGCCAGCCTGCCCACTCTACTTTCACTGCTTACCAGCCCTCCCACTCTGCATTCATTTCTATTGATTGACCCGTGCAGTTTAACACAACGGCCAACAGGGGGCGAGGACAAATAGTAAGTACTCAACGGATGAGATACCAAAGGGCTGAGTGCTAAAACTACCCGTAAAGACTTCTTATGCTGTGTAAATCTGTATGGAAATATAATAAAGATACATTCAACAATAGTTTTGCTCAATATATGTGTTTATAAGTTATAATAAATATGTTGTTTTTGTGTAACAGGGTCAATCATTTGACAAACCCGCTAGCACAGGAGCGAAACTCTGGAAAGGGAAAACGAGTGACCAATCACAGGCGCCACTTAGGCTCACGTGATCCCAATCGAGCCCCGCCCACAATACTTCTCGAGTGCACATTCTCGAGCTCATTTAAATGTTCTTTCTTATTAATCCGCAGTGCCCTCTAGAGGACGCAACACATTAACAGCAATTCTCTGAAAGAGTGACCTAATTCTGAGGATTTGGCTAGCCGAGGACATGAATCGACTTTCTTAATCACCTTTTGTTTTTAAGATGGCTATGAATATGTATTATGAAGCAATAAATGGCGCTGTGTTAATTAAACGAAGCACTGTTATATGTTGCATTGGCCTAATGCTGTATGGTGGAGACTGGGACTAATTGTCATATTTTGTATAGGCACATTGGCACAATACGTTAACGACTTGGCTAGAAATATAAAGCTATTGCCCAGGAAATTATGCACACTCTGACACTACGTGAGAATAGTAGGGCTGCATATTTTCTAATTATATAAGGTGAAATGCCACAAATAAATAATTTTGATATTGAAACAATTAGGAACCACCAAATTATATATATAATACTAAGTTTCAGCAGGTTTTCCTTTAGTTACCTCGTCTTTCTTACACTGATTAATTTACTTCCATGCAGCTTATTGAGAGATTTTTTATATATATAAAAAATCTCTCAATATGCTGCATGGAAGTAAATTAATCAGTGTAAGAAAGACGAGGTAACTAAAGGAAAACCTGCTGAAACTTAGTTTTTATTAAACCATAATCCCTGCTCTAACCTTCTATTATTAAAGACAACAACTTTACATTCCAAGTCACAGACTGGTTTCTTGTATATATTACAAGTATATTTTATTAAGTTTGGCTGGCATTTGAAACATTATGCACATGAAGAGGGTTACACCCATGTGGTTTTCTCATTAGGATTAGATATGTGGCGAGATTTATAAAATGGCAGATTAAATACAGTTTACTATATGTAACCTTCAAACTTAATTTTAAAGGCATGTTAACTCTCAGAAGAGCACTTATCTGCATTTCTAATCATCACTCTGTACGGCTGGTGACCAAGAAGAATCTGTCCGATTAGTCCAACATCTTTATGGTGACCAACTTAGAGCCAACACAAAAGATCTGTCTAAAAATAATTTTTGCATTCTATACAGACAGAAGACAATTTTGTTCAGAACTTTTATTTTTAACAACCAAAGTTTAACATTTATATACATCGATTTATATGTACCAACAGAAGATCTAAAGAATGTGCACCTTCAGAGCAGATTAATGCTCTTAAGTTAGATGCATATGATCTTTTTCATTACGTGGGCAGTTTTGTCTTAGTCTGTGGTACACCGAGAGTTTCAGTCTCTCAGGCATAATAAGTTGGCCTCCCGTGTCACCATGGCCACATTTCAGCAGAAGTTTCACCCTACATAATAGTTGTGATCAAGCAGATGTGATGATGAATGTGAACATTTTGGTTCTTCAAAAAGTGTCCCACTGGAATCTGCTCATCATTTATCCACTGGCGAGAGCCTGTGTGCTGGGCTTCTGAAGCTGCCCGGTAGGGGCAGTGAAGTCCCATGGTCTGCGGTCCTCGGTGAAGCCATAGAGTTTCCTCAGAGCCACGCGCGCTGCCTCCTCTTCGGCTGCCAGGACGGTCTCACCCGGACCCTGAGCCAGCAGCTTACGGTCACTGGCACAAAATAAGAGATAATAAGAGATTTGGTTTTTAAAAATAAATCAAAAGAGACCAGAATAAATCTGACTCGACCCTGAAATGACACATCAGACTGTCCAGATTAATAAACTAGAACTTCATTTACAGACTGTGGAGTTAATAGAACAGGGTTTATTGAGCAGACTAGTGACTATTACACCACAGTTTATAAATGTTAATTTTCTGTACTAACATTGGAAATTTATACAGTGAAATGTGACACAAAGTGACCAACTGCAATTTATTGTTCTAGCTAGGTGTGGGCGATATGGCCAAAGTTGTTTTCACGATTTTATTTCTCAATAACTAACTATATATATCATGATATTGTGGAGCCCGTAAAGGGACATGAAGGAAAAAATAATAAGTCAATGCTTTTGCGTTTTCTCGCAAATGTTTTTTCGCTCCCCTGAGAAATTGCGCTTCCTCGACAAGAGCATTAAGAGCAAAAAGCATTGATTTGTTATTTTTCCTCCCATCTCATATTTTATCCACCACCATGTCCCTTTAGGGGCTTTTGCTTTACTTTTGCTTTCAGTAAGGTTATATCATCAACATTTTTGATACCATTGAAATTTCATAATTCTTCACCATTTTCAAAATTACAAAAAACTACAAGTCTAAGTAAAAAATAAAATAAAATAAAAAACTTCAAGCACCAGAAATAAGAAATACTACATTAAATGTATAAAGTAATCAAATGTATAAAAATACTGCATAGTCTTCACTGTGGACATTAAATCTTCATTTCTTCTTATTAAAGTTACATAGGTGATTCAGTCAAAAGCAGTGAGTGAATTTCTCTTTTGTTGTCTGATTATCATTAAATGACACAGAGCAGCATCAGGTTTATTAGGCTGCTGTCACTTTAAAACAGAAAGCACGGATCCAATATACTGATACACATGCTTTTTCTTTCTGTTTACATTCACTTAAAGGGGTGGTTCAGGATTTTCGACATCGGACCTCATTTTCGTGTGAGCCTGGTTGTTATTCATCAGTGGAGACAGTTTTCAAAAAAATGTATCCAGTCCTTACTTTTGGATAGTTCGCCGGTGCTAGGCTAGCGCGAGTCAACGGTGCACGCGTTAGCCTGCCATTAAAAACTGTTTTACCCACTCCACAGTACACCAAAAGCAAATAAATTATAACGCCAGACTATCGATGTCTGTTGAGAGAATAATGTTAGAAATCAAACTACCCTTTCATCACATTGCATTAGTTATAATTTGTTCCCTGTATTTATAAGCAGTCTACAGCAGCGGCGGAGTTATATTTGGTTACCTAGGCAACCGAGAGAGCCACGGTCCACATAACTATCACGCAAGTGTATTTACCTGCCGCTGACAATGTGATGAAAGGGTAATGATTTCTAACATTATTCTCTCAACAGACATTTACATCGATAGTCTGGCGTTATAATTTATTTGCTTTTGGTGTACTGTGGAGTGGGTAAAACTGTTTTTAATGGCAGGCTAACGCGTGCACCGTTGACTCGCGCTAGCCTAGCATAGGCGAACTATCCAAAAGTAAGGACTGGATGAATTTTTTGGAAAACTGTCTCCACTGATGAATAACAACCAGGCTCACACGAAAATGAGGTCCGATGTCGAAAATCCTGAACCACCCCTTTAAGACATAAATGACTGTGTGTGTGTTTACAAGGATACTTGCAAAGTTGGGCATTTTGACATAAGCATGTGAATTTAACTGACTCATTAGTGAGTTCATTACTCACATATGCAGCGGCGTTCAGAAATGAGTTCTCTTTCGCTGCTTATTGTGCTTCACTGGTTTAAAAATCACTTGCACAACAACGTCACATGAGCATAACCGCCATCGAGACGATAGTCCAAAATTTCTACTGGTTAATCGTGTCTACTGGTATATCGCCCACCCCAAGTTCCAGTAATTGTGTCATACCTGTAAAGTCCAACAAAATAGAGAGGGAGGACAGTACTGGCGCCAGCAGACCGGATCAGGCGAGGCTCGGGTAGCGCTAAACCTTTACGGGTCAGCTCTTTAACCAGCAGCCCCATGGGATCAACCACTCTCCACATGTCAAACAGATCTTTCCCAATCAGCTGAGTCACCAGGAAATCCTGCAAAAACAACACCCAACAAACAGATGGATCAAACTTTAGTGCATAAACAAACATACATATATACATACATACATACATATATACATACACATATATATATATATATATATATATATATATATATATATATATAAAAAAAAATGAATTAAATAAAAACAAAATTATATTTTAAAAATAAAATAAAAAATATATATTAAAATTTTTTTTATTTTAAAATAAATAAAAAATTACATAATTAGAAATTTAATTAGTAAAATTTAATAAAGTAAAATGAGTAACTTTCATATAGTAAAAATATATACATTTAATAAAAATAATACAATTAATATGATTAGTAATTATTAAACATTTATATATGTATTTAATCAAATAAAAATAAAATATAATATATAATAAAATAAAAAATTTAACATAACATTAACACAATATAAAATAATACATACAAACACATGGGTCAATGACGTGACGGGTCATTTTTTTGTCCAAAGGCCTTAATAATAATAAAAAAACAAATATATAACATCCAAAGTATGTAAGGTAGTACAACTTGATCTCTTTTACTGAATCCAAAAGGTTTTAATTATAATTTTACTACATATAAAAGGTATTTTAAAGATTTTGAAGAGTCAAAAGGTCATTCGGTAAAACCGATATAGTAAATATTTAAATGGAATAATATTGTTTTTAATAACTAAAGGAACTACAATACTGCAAATATAAAGCAGATAAGGCTCTTTTTTTTACATTTCCCCTTTTCTCCTTTCCCTGTGCAATGTTTTACTTGAATATGTTGGAGTGTTTAGAGTAGTCCAATAAATGATTACATTTATGAGATCAGTGATAATTTTATTTAATATTTCTTCTGTGGTACACACTACGTACTCTCTCAACATCAATGTCAAATCAGTTTTTAGCTTTCAAATCAGTGGTTAAACCGAATGACTTTTTTGGTGACAAATTTTGTCCATCTTGTAAAAAATGACAAAAAAAACTGTTAATTGATTGTACAAACCACAAAATCTTATTGTTAACACCTAGGTAAACTAAAAAATGGTTTCAAATATAGTTATATCTCCATTCTATTTTTTTTACAATTTTAAAAACCTTATTCGTCAATGACCCATATATATAAAAAAAATTTTTTTTTTAAATACAGTAATTATTTTTTAATGGTTTATATATACACACATAAATAAACAAAAACTTTTATGTTAGATGCAATTAATCAATTTGACAGCACTAATATACTTGTATAATTAATCGCATCTGACATTTTTTTTGTTTATAATAATGTGTGAAAAAAAAAAAAAATGTATATATATTTATTTATTATTATTATATATATATAGACGTCGACAACAACAAATACAAAGAAACAACATAAAATGTTAACTGTAATGGGACACTTGTTTTACCCTAATGAAAAGCCCGGCTTGCACAGGTCCGCTGCTCTGCTCCAGAGCCCCAATCACAGCGAAGAACGTTCCTCGCAGGGTGTCATCTGGAACCGGAAACTCTGCACTCATCGTCAATTCCTCCACGGCGAGCTTCCGCGCGACATGACACATGACCTCTGACCCCGTCAGGTGGCCTACAACAGCTGCCACACCCTCCTCAGGCAAGCTATGAAAGCTGCCCCTGCACCAGTCACCAAGGAAACCCTGTATAGAACAACTGAAAGGTAATATCAATTTCATACCATTATTTCCAGTATAAATCTCATCAAATTTCTCACCTTTGTGAACTGTTGACCGTGCACAGACAGCTCGCCGTTGTCTTTCAGGTTGAGGGCGGTCATCTCCGAGTCAAGGCCCAGTGCTCGCCTCCTCTCCTCCTCAGATCGCAGGTAACACGAGCTCACAAACGCAGTCTTCAGAAGTTCCAGAGAGAAACTCTCCTGCAGGCGGGCACTGAAAGCCTCCACTTCAGCATGGTAATCAAAGTTCGGCTGCTGGGAGCTGATGGGAAGAGAAAGCAAAACAGGGTTAATGCAATAAACAAAAGATATTTATATAGATTTTGACTGATAAGCATGGAGACATTGTAAGTTATCAGAGGCATTCAGATAACTGAGTACAAGCCCCCTCTTTCCATCACAATCTTGGCAGAAGAATCTCTCCTCTGTCTCTCTCTCTCTCATGCGTCAAGTTTAATCTGCAAATGCTTTGAGAAACAACTTGTGAATGATTCTTTCTGAAGTCAAGGTCAGCAGGCCTGGGAAGAGTCTAGGGAGTCAGATAAAATGTTCCCAACTAAAAAGTTTATTATGTGATGTTGAGGAAGAACCATGTGGATGAAGATAAACCGGAAAGTGTACACATATGATAAAACGAAGTAGGAGGCCTTATGATAATCTGTTCATTTGTTTATCCAATCACTTTCCATGTCTTTGTTCAATGATAAACGAATATGTATATGACTATACTGAATAAACTCTCTGTTTTACTTAGTGCTCATTTTTGTAGCTCTGAGATTGTAAGAGAGATGGGCTCGGCTGTTAATAATTTAAAGGGATAGTCCACCCAAAACCGCTTTAGGCCGTATCTGTGGTGCAAACACAAAAGAAGATATTTTGAAGAATGTCGGAAACCAAATAGTTTTGGTTCCCATTGGGAAGTGAAACTGGCTACCAACAACAGTCTTCAAAATATCTACTTTTAGGTTCCAGAGAAGAAACAACGCCATACAGGTTAGGGACAACATGAGGATGAGTAAATGATGGCCGAATTTTTATTTTTGACTGGACTATCCCTTTAAGATGATTTATCAATGCCATTCATCACAAACAGGCTGAACATGCATCACATGTACTGTCTGGAATCAATTACTGGTCTCTCTAGGTCTCTAATATTACAATGTAAAAATAAATTCTATGACTATCAGTAATGCATTCTTATGACTGCAGTCTACTTTAAGACATTCAGAGAAAATCCTGTTTAATTGATGGAAGTGACTGCACGGAGAAGTCATCTGCAGCTTTACTGGTCACAATAACCAATACAATGAGAAGACAAGATACTAAATATCATTAACAATCTCCCTCTTCTATAAACTCATTAATACATGTGCTTATCTTGATATTTATAGTTAAATCACTGGCTGTGTCTTAAAACCTACTTAGCTGTCTGCCTAGACAGCATTTGGGCATCACAGATACGTCCTAAAGCGCCTAACTATACAGCCTTGACAGGCAGCTGAAGTGAATGTGATTTGAGTCACCCACAGCCAGAGTATCACAAGTGGCCTTGAAATGTTCTACTGACCGCGGCTTTGGAGGTGGAGGTCCCTCCATTTTTCTCTTCCTCTCCATAATGAGTGTGTAAGCCTTCATCCATCTCTTTTTCTCCCTGACGTGTGTGAGCATCACTCCTCTGGACACATGATGATAATGAAGAGGTAATACAGCGCGACTCACGAGCGCCCTGCACGCCGCCATGACAGCCGCGACCTGCTGACACTGCGCTGTCCGCGAAAGAGCGACGGAGAGCGGGAGGGAAACTGTCCACAGCGCCCCCACCTGGCCGGAGCACCGGGTTTGTGTTTTATTTTGGCTAGGTGACCTCCATAACTAAGAAATGAACATGCCAAGAGAGTCATTCAAATTAACCAGGGTGATTTCTTTTGGAAAAGTTGTGTACTAAAACTTTTTCCACTTTCACAGGTAAATGCACATTCATTAGGACAAAAGGAGAGTAGAGAAGATTGTAAATTCAAGTGCTTTTCTGAATGCAGTTTATTATTATATACTTCTTTTTATATCATTATTTACCTTTTTATAATCATCAATACACCAATTGTTTCTTAGTTAAAAAGTACTGTGGCAGTACCATGGTATTTAAAGGCATGAATTACCACAGCACTTTCTAAGTTCCAGTGTTGTTATTGTTAACCAAAACTATTTAAATTTGGTTTTGGTTATTGAAATGAATCTGAAATAATATAAAACATAAATATTAGATTTAAACCTTGTTAAAAAAAAAACATGAAAATGAAAAAAATGACAAATGCACATAACTAAAACTTAATTTAAAATAAAAGCATATTCAAAGAATTAATAAATACTATAATGGTATAAAAAAAAATACTAAAATAACGGCTACATTCATATTTACAGCTTTGTTTGGAAAACCTTTTTACTTTAACCTGTCATGCTTAAGACCGACATGTGCTTATACTTTATCTTCAGAAATGAAACAAATCCAGTAGATTAAAAGCAGGCAGGACAGAGTGTAGTTCGCTACTGTTGTCATTTATTCAAATAAAAGCATTTGTAATTCAATGTTTATGGCTCTGTGAGAGGAAAACTGAATCTGTATCATTTCAGTAATATCCTGCAGAAAAGGTTGTAGCAGAAATGCCATCAGTAGCATATGGGCAGTTTTACATAAATAATGACAAGGACTAAACTCACACTAACAAGTATGGTTTCTATGTTGATGCAAGGTAACATACATATGTACCTAAATCACAACAGTCCACTAATAATACTCTTATTTAATTTGATGCATTTCTCTTGTCTACGATATATCAATGTGTTCGATTCCATTGGTCTTTGTAAAAGTTTACATAATATTGTACTCGTCTGGGCTGCTTCTCCCAAAAGCATCGTAAGCCTAAATTCATTGTAGAGACCATTGGTGGCAATTGTTCGGCTTACGATGCTTTTGGTAAATGCAGTCCTGTATAGTAAACCTATGGAAAATATTATTACTGCCAAAGCTCAAAGACACGTGAAGTAATATATATGTACATCTAGTTCAAGCTCGGCTATGCAAAAAACAAAACAAAAACAAAAAAGGAATTAAAAACATACAAAACAAAGAAAAAGAGCAATTGTACAAATAAAAAAAAAAAAAAATTAACAAAAATGTATAAATACATATTTATAATAATAAAAATAAAAATAGACTGACAAACTCAAACACAAAAAGCCATCCCTGACTTTACCGCTTTTGCCGTGAAGAAAACAAAACATTTTAGCCATTAAAAAATTTGGCTGAATTTTGACACATTGAAGCCGGGCAAGGCTTTTATTTTGCCCCTCCCACACTGTGGAGTCCATGCTGCTTTAGCGGCGGAACCAAACCCAGCTGTTGATGAGCCAGAAAGCTACAGTAATGGAATACATGATCATTTCTCGCTTGGCTCTCTCTTTGTTCTCCTCCTCTATGAGCTGCAAACGCCGATTCAACTTGACAATCTGTAATGACACAAAATCAAAGAAATTAATGAACCCCTCCCATCTTTGAGGTTAAGTACTGGTCAATTACACGCACGCACTACTGTTTAAAAGTTTTCTCCTTGCGTCTGAATTACACATCCTTCCCTCGCGGGTCAAAATGACCCGAAGCATTATTACAATATACACATTTTTATTACAAATTACAATATTTTTTCTTTTTTTTAAATTACATTTTTTGGAAGATGTTTTGTTCTGTATTGTAAATGTGTTTAAATGTAACCATTCCAAATCTGTGTGTGATCTGCATTGTCACTGATTGATTTTTATTTGGACAAAAAACAAACATTGGCCCATTATATGCCCCCATTAATTTTAATGGGAATTTCTAGGTGTGTGTGTGTGTGTGTGTGTGTGTGTGTGTGTGTGTGTGTGTGTGTGTGTGTGTGTGTGTGTGTAAAAAATAAAAAAATATATATATATATATTTTATTTCCCATTCATTCCTATGGGGGTTAAATTGACCTGCGAGGAAAGGATTTGTTATTTACTATTTTAAATACAACCACAAACACTCCTTGAATCCAATCAAATTATTTTTGAGTATTCCCATTTCAAATTTGACAAAACTGTCCTGAGGAAAAGACTTTAAAGGAATTCATTTATTCTGGAAAGTAAACTATATAATGAAAATCAAAAGTGAAAGTAAAGACATTTACATTGCTACAAAAGATTTCTATAATTCAAATAAATTTAAATTTCTATTCATAAAACAATCCTGAAAAAAAATGCATAATGGTTTCCACAAAAATATCAAGCAGCACAACGGTTTTCAACATTGATAATAATAATGGTTAGGGATGTCAATTTTAACAAATTCCCATGATCGATCGTCGTTTAAATTAACGATCAATTAAAGGTATTGTGGAGGATCTTTCCGAATTTTAGATAAGACCCGCCCTCTCCACTTTTTGAATAAGTTTGATTGATTCACCAGAATGATTGACAATTAGGAGGGACCAATGGTATAGGTGATCCACCCGGAAGTAAAAAATCCTCCATTATACCTTTAATCGTTAGCCGTAACACTGCATTATGAGTCTGCTGCAGTGGCATATGGCCAACAGCATGACAGGGTGTGCAAATACTGCACAAAACGCTATGCTCTTCACCAAATGAATGAGAATGGTTTTTAATCTAAATAAAGGGCTAGTAGGATTGTAAAATGTTTCAATGTGATTGATCATTTAATTAAATTAATTATTTAATAATCAAATATAACGACTAATGAAAAGTGTCACCAACGCCTCAGATGCGTGCTTTAAATGTGTGACTGTTGTGGACGTGCTCTTCCTGGAACAACGCGCTGAAAATGGCAACTAAACCCAATGAATTCACAACGATTTAATAAAACAGTGATCACCGTAAGCTTTACTACATTAATTCTTAACCAAATGCATCCTATATGAGATAAATCAGATATAGATAGGCCTACACAAAATAAACACAACATTACAACTTACATTTGCACAAAACAAAAGGCTGCGAATGCACACGCAAACTTATAGTCATGATGAAGGTCTAAAATGGTCCCAAACATAACTCAGGCGTGCTCGCTATACATGTTTTGCGGTTGAGCAGCACGCACGCGCATGAACCTGCTTAATCGATGATCGATAAGTTTTATCGATTCAATGTATTATCGACAATTAATCGATCGTCGATTAATCGTTAACATCCCTGATAATGGTAAATGTTTCTTGAGCATCAAATCATCATATTAGAATGATTTCTGAAGGGTCATGTGACACTGAAGACTGGAGTAATGATGCTGAAAATACAGATTTGATTACAGGAATAAATTACATATCAAAATATTTGAAAATAGAAAACAGCTATTTTAATTTGTAATAATATTTCACAATATTCTAATTTTACTGTATTTTTGTTCAAATAAATGCAGTCTTGGTGAGCGTAAGAGATTTTTTTTAATGGTAGTGCATTACATTTTTATATATATATATATATATATATATATATATATATATATTAGGAACTGCACATTATCGAACATAGAGTTGTTTTAACAGCAGAATAATACCTGTCTGCGTAGAGAGGTGGCGTCGACAACGGCCATGTCATCCGCTCCTCCCTCTAGAGTAGAGTCCAGCGTGGCCAGCGCATACCTGTCAGAGACATTACTCGTTTCATGAGACATTGAGATTGTATTGAGAGGACAGAGAGAAAAGCAAAGCCAGAGAATAAAACAGATGACAGGGAAGAAATGAGAGGAAGAGAAAAAGAGATACCTGTTGTCATGCTGGGGGTTAGAGATGGTTGAACCCCCTCTGAGAGATGGCTTGCTGAGAAGCGGATACGGAGAAAGTGAAAGAGGGAAAGGACGAAAGAAGACACAGACAGACAGCTTTAATAACACGCAGATGCGCTCTAACTAATATTCTATATGCACATGTTGCAGGGGGTCTTTGTCTCACGGACCCTGTCAACATTTCATTTTATAATCAAATAAACCTCGCAAAAGAAATTATGATTTCACGATAAAGCAGCCAAAATACCAGAGAAATTTTCTTGGACCTGTTCCCAAGTAAAATAAAAGAAATAATAATAATAAAAACAGAATTAATACATATTTGGGGTCAATAAGATTTTGAAATGAATGAATACTTATTCAGCAAGGACAAATTAAATGAATCAAAAGCGACAGTTAAGACATTTATAATAATAAAAAAAAATTTTTTTCAAATAAATGTTGTTTTTTAAAACCTTTAATATTAAGAGGTTTTAAAAACCTTTAAAAAGCTAAAATATTAAGCAGCACAACTGTTTTCACTATTAATAATAATAAATGTTTCTTGAGCATCAAATCATCATAATAGAATAGAATGATTTCTGAAGGATCATGTGACACTGAAGACTGAAATATATATATATATGTGATAATTATTCCACAAATGCTTTCAAAAGAACTTCACTTTAAATGGACCCGAACATTTCTTTAAAAACTATACACCAATGCCACAAACTTATGTGTAAATTTAACTGAAATCTTAAAGCTCAGTAGAAAAGAAAGGATTCAAAGAAAAGAGTAAGAAATAAAACCCAAACAAAGAGGCAAAGGAAGAGGGGAAGCAGCGTGTCCACATCCAACAGCAAACAATACAGCGACAAAGCTGTCATCTAACAAACTACCTCCAAAAACTTAAATATGTAGCGTTCTATGGTTTGTGCATTACATTTTAAGAAGGAGTGTTTGACTGCCAGTGCAAATATGCTTAGTGCATTTCCTCACCTAATCAATATGTCATCAGAATGACAGAAGAATGTCTAGAAGTCGTAGAGGACTTTGTTCCTGGCTTAATCTAACACATTTGTTTAGTTACTCTGTGAAGCAACATCCTAAATGAGCCTTTCAGGGAAGATTCAGGGGTCTGATGTCAAAGGTCACCTGCGCTGGTTCTCGTCCAGGACCTCCAGGACCTGCTGGTAGGCCCGGCGTGTGGTTGACTGGATGAAGGAAAGGACACCGTGGGCGCTGAAGAGGTTAAACCCATCCTCGGCACCACCGAGGGGAGCCATAGTGCGCAATGCAGCAGAGGGGGAGAGAGTCATACTGACCGCACCACAGAGAGAGAGAGAGAGAGAGAGAGACGGAACGAAAGAACAAGAGAGGAAAAGTAGAAGATAGAAGAGAGAGAGAGAGAGAGAGAGAGTGAATGTCAAACAAATTTAAGGGTTCAGAAAGAAGGAAATAAAAGTAGAAAGAAACAGAAGTCGGATTATGAAAAAGACTACATTTCATTGGCCCGGGAGAAATGGAGAGATGTCACAATTGATGGGCAACAGCCTCACCGCATAAAAATAAACCTACAACCCCAATACAATCACGTCAACAAGCTGAAACAAGCAAACTCTCTTCGTTTTAACAACACCAACACACAAAGCAGTGTCTGAGCATCACAACCACAAGCCTCAAACGCAGATCTGCATCAGGCTAACGATGAGGCTGTTTACTGAACCGTAGAATCCATCGACACTGATCCAAACAGACACAACTTCACCTCTGAGATCCTAACAGCAGTCTGCCTTAAAAATATCACACATCACAATTATAGCTCAGGTATTCGATAGGTGAATCTCATGAAAACATGTCCAGGACACCCCATTTTTCATAAAGAAATGTCTATGGAGGGACCAAAATGTTTTATCATTGTTATTATTCAAGGGATAGTTCTCCCAAAAATGAAAATTCTGACATTAATTACTCACTTTCATGTCATTCCAAACCCGTAAGACCTTCAGAACACAAATGAAGATATTTTTGATGAAATCCGAGAGCTGTCTGATCCCCCATAGACTGTGACGTCAATACCGAGTAGAACCCGGAAGTGCTGCACTGCGTTTACAACGTGAACAAGAGAAGAAATAGCTGAATAAAGTCGTTATTTTCTTGTTGCTTTTTGCACACAAAAAGTATTCTCGTCGCTTCATAACATTATAAGATTGAACCACTGTGGTCTCATGGACCATCTTAACGATGTCTTTACTACCTTTCTGGGCCTTGAAAGTTGCAATGCCGTTGCTGCCTATAGGAGGTTCAGAAACCTCACGGATTTCATCAAAAATATCTTAATTTGTGTTCTGAAGATGAACGAAGGTCTTACGGGTTTGGAACGACATGAGGGTGAGTAATTACTGACAGAATTTTCATTTTGGGGTGAACTAACCCTTTAAGCATATTATAATAGGCTTTATAATTTATATATTATATTCCTTATAGAATAAGGGTTATATTAAAATACATAGTTTAATTTAATAAATAATTTATCATATACATTTTATTATTGTATTGTACTGTATTATTTTTATAGTTTTTTTTTTTTTAAAGCTAAATATAATTTATTATATCCTTTTGATTTTAAGGTGAAATAAGAACTGGACATGTTCTTGATAGATTTAGTGCGATTACTGATGTAACAGGGTTATTACGTTTATTTCTGATTTTGTGTATTGCCACTTGTTATTAGTCAATATTATAATATATAATATTTAAATACACTAGCGTTTAAAAGTTTGGGGTCAGTAAGATTTTAGAAATAAAAAGGCTCTTATGCTCACAGAGCATTCTTTCATTTGATCAAAAATTCAGTAAAATATTATTACATTTTACAATAACTCTTGTTATTCTTCTATATATATTAAAATGTTTTATTTCTGTGATGGCAAAGCTGAATTTTCAGCATCATTACTAGTCATCATCATCACTCCAGTCTTCAGTGTCACATGATCCTTCAAAAATCATTCTAAGATGCTGATTTGAAGAAGAACATTTTTTATTATTATTATCATCAATGTTGTAAAAAACAGTTGTGGTGCTTATTATTTTTGGTGGAAACCGTGATGCTTTTGTTTCAGGACTCTTTCATGAATAGCATTTTTTTTAAACCGAAATCTTTCACCATTATAAATGTATTCACTGTCACTTCTGATCAATTTAATGCATTCCTTCTAAATAGTAATACAAAAATAATCATACTGACCCTAAACTTTTAAATGGCAGTGTACATTTAAATACAAACAAATATTATATTATGATTATGTTAAAATGTCCTTTTTAGTCTAAATTTAGATTAAAGTTTGATAAAAGACAGTTTGGCTGATGGGCATGACACATTAGTAGCAGAAGCCAAACTTGTCTTCATTTTATTGGGGTAAAAAAAAAAGAGGTGCTGGTCATTGGTGGGTTTAAGTACTTTTATTGACAGATCAGCCAATCAGAAAACATCATGTCAAAACAAGCCAACAATTGTTTGGTTGAAGGAGAATGACTGATCTGTTAGTTTTTTTAAGTACAAACCCTCAGTGTGAACAGCTCCACAATGCAAGGAGTGGCCATTCATTAGAGTACAATAGAGTAGAATAGAGCTGTCAGGCAGTCATGATGGCATGAGGGAAACTGACTGACAAAGCAACTCTAAACTACACTGACCATTGACCAATACCACATCACAAGCCGTTTTATCTTGTGATCAAATTGGTTTTAACCATGACTGACAGGTGTGATCAGGCCACACCTGTACATGCAATAACATGCACTGACCTGCAAAAACAAACAAAGCACAAAAGCCAAACTAAAAGGGCTTGAAACTAAACAATATCCATGCATGGTTCTAACTCACCCCCTTTGAGTCAGCATCATGAAGGGAGAAAGAGAGACACCAGGGAGGAGGAAAAAACATATAATGGAGTGAGAGGGCCATGTTGACAGGGCAGAGGTGAAACCAAAGTACATGTGTGTGTGTGTGTGTATTCGTGGCTTTGCACTCACGTGGAGTCGTTTCTGGCGAGCTGGCCATTGTGTTGCACACCTATGTTCTCGCTGACCGTGCGCTCTCTACGTGCCTTGGTTTGCGTGCGCACCTGTGTGAAGAAGAGAAAGTGGATAGGTGTTCCTCCTCATTTTACTAAACCCAAGCCGTTCTTTTTTTAGTGACGTTCATTACCACTCACTTCTACACAGCCCACATCTTGCTAAATTAGGTCTGTCCCACTTACTTCTTCGCTAGGCTGACTTGCAGAGATTGCCTGCTCCATTTCGTGGAAGTCGAAGGGCCGTTCGTTGAGCGTGAGGACCCGAGGCGGCGTCCTGAGGGACAGTGTTGACTCCAACGGGGTGGACTGGATGATGTCCGGATCTCTGGGATATTGCATGTCATCACTGTCTCCTACATAGAAAGATGAGTGACTGATCAGAGATTCGTCCACTCTGTGTGTGTGTGTGTGTGTGTGTGTGTGGATAATTCATGCGAAACAAACTGCCTAAAAGAGAAATTCACCCTCATTTCGTGCCAAATCTGTAAGACAGAGAAACACAAAAGAAGATATTTTGTGCTGTCCATCTCGTACCTGCCACTACGATTCTCTCGGGAACGTGCATCATTGCCGTGCGGAGGGTGTCCCGCTCTGGGAGTTCCTGGTCTTCTGAGCTAAACGGAGCCACTTTGAGCTGCTCAGGAATGCGCATTCTCTGACTGATGCCCTCTGTGTATTCCAGCTCATAGTGGATCCGGTTCATCTCCGCCATCTCAGCTGTGGGAGAGGGGAACGCCGCTCCACTCATCTACAGGGAGAGAGGAGGATGGGTGTGTACAGAGAAAATACCAGGTCAGCTGTGATGACATGGAAGGAAATTACACAGCACGTCAATTACATAGTCAAACAATATTCCAAAGGAATGTGAACAGAATTCCTATTGGATCAAATATGATCTTTTTTTTGTTGTAAATATAAATAAATAAAACAAAGATTGCTGGAACAATTGGTTATCGCCATAAGTCCATACCAATAGTTTTTGGATTTATATGAAATGGTAACACTAAAAGAGTCCATTTGTAACATTAACTAAGGTTAATAAAAGTATTGTTTATTGTTCATTTTAACATTTTAAAGATGTATCTCTTAACATTAGTGAATGCACTATGAATTAACATGAATGATCAAGGTATAATTAATATTTATCTTAAAAAAATTACAGTACATTTTCAATGGTTCAGTACTGTTTTTAAATGTTTGTATTAAAGTTCAGCGCTATTTTGTGTCTTATGTTTGTTTTCATTTAATATCTATTTTAAAAATGATCGGTTGATTAGTCGGTTATCGAACAGCGTGGTCATTATCAGTCGACCTCTAATATTGTCTTCTTTTGATTATTTCTTGTAATGCGCCAAATAATGTTTAGATTAGAAGCTTTAAAATCCTGAAAGAGGTTCTTTCTTCATTCCTCTTGCTGTCTTACAGGAGCATTTTATTCTATAGATCAAAGTTATTTGTAATCCTTTAGAATTATTCTTATACTATTATAGTGATATTAATATGAGCTTATATTTTTAGCTTTCGTTTAAATTGTAGTTTAAGTTTTATTTAATGTGTTCATTGTTTTTCATTTTATTAAGCTTTCATTTATTTTTATTTCAGTTTTTGGTAGTTAGTTGCCAAGGCAACATGTCTTAGGTTTAAGTTTTTCACCTATTATTTATTGTTCATTTTATTTCAGCTTTATTTCAATTACCGAAAACAATTAATAATAGTTTCAGATTCAGTTAACGATAACAACACTGGCTCTAAATGATCTGGTTTT
Organism: Rutilus rutilus; assembly: GCF_951802725.1. Taxonomy (NCBI): domain Eukaryota; kingdom Metazoa; phylum Chordata; class Actinopteri; order Cypriniformes; family Leuciscidae; genus Rutilus; species Rutilus rutilus. The sequence goes on from NC_140223.1 coordinate 26,834,391, forward strand.
GTTGTGCTGAAATTAAAGAGAATTAAAGATTAATATAAGAGAAAATACATTCAAACCATCCTGCAAATCATGCATCCAAATCTCATACAACAAAACCGGAATCACAGGTTGTCCAACCTGGCCTCTGTGACCTTTACCTCTAATACAAAAAGAGCTCATAAGACTGCAAGTTTGCTGATAATGCTACTAAATAATATTACTACATTTATGTAATCCAGATAAATAACCAATTCAGCCACTATCATCCCCCACTATCTTTTATTTTATTATTATTTATGACCCCAGACCCTAAACTGAAGCACAGAAAGTAAACAGCTGTCATCATCAGTGTGTTGTGGTTTGATCATGAGATCAACTATTTCAGGAAGAGAAATGACAATGAACACACTTTCCACAGTTTAACCTCTAAGTAAGCATACCTACTGAACGAATTGAAATAGATTAGCCTATGTTTCAGAAAAATCCAAACAAAAACAAAGTCAATACGGACGCTTTTGGTTTCATTTCATTTCATTTGAGAGCAGCAATAACGTTAACGTTACTACAGTGAAAACATCTGCTGTAAATTTTGTTTTGAATGTTTGGGTGGATCCGATCAAACCAAACAGAAAATACATAATAACAAGATCAAATACTTTATAGTGTCACATTTGGGCCAAAAAAAACAAACAAAAAACTGTTAGTGTAATCAATAAATGATGAGTACATCAGGGCCCTAAAGTAGTTAACGTACATCAATGACAGCTGATAAAGGGGATCAGAAATCACATTACAATTCATTTAGACTCGAGTCATACCTTCACCGAGATCAGATCCACCGACGGATTAGACACGTAAAAGTGGAATGCTATCGTAAAATCAGCTAATTCTGAGGGTTTTTAGAAAAAGATAATCATCCCGCACTAGTACAGCACAGACCAGCTCAGCTCAGACCAGACCAGACCCGCACAGCCGCTGCGTGAAGCGGAACTGAGGAGAGAGCTTTAGGCGTTTTTCAAAATAAGAGTCTCTCCGTTGGGACTTCATTTAAAAGTCACGGGGTTTCGCTAATCTTCGGGGGAAACACTGTTTAACTGTTCTGTCAGTTAACTTTTAAATAACATCATATTTGTATTACATTAGAGACTACTACACACACATAATGATAACCTAATTTGTATTCTGTTAGCTATTACAAATGCTAAATTGTTACAAATCACATTAGTAAGTAGGCTAATTAATTAGGCCTACAGTAATTTAATCACTTTTTCCTTGAAAAAGTAGCCTAAAGTAAGGGATAACTCTGATTTATTTTTTTATAATGTAATTAAAGTTAGCCTATTCTGATGTAATTGCATTAAACAGTAAATAGGCTATACAGAACAATTTTATATTAAACAATAGTGGATTTAACATAAAAAGTTAACGTCTAATGATAAAATGTATGTTTTTAATGTAACCTTTGCCCTTTAAATACTTTGGTCAGTTCAAGAATAATTTATCCAATTTTATTTTATTTTATTTATTTGAAAGAAGAAAAGAGCAGTTTCATGCCTATCCTTGTACTGTTCAACTGGTCGAGGGATTTGGAAATAGAGGATTTGGAAGTAGTATTAATAAGCAGTGTTGGGGGTAACGCATTACAAGTAATCAGATTACTTTTTTCAAGTAACTTGTAAAGTAACGCATTTGTTTTTAAATTTACATTAAAATACGAGTAACTTTGTTTTCCCATTGACTGACAGCTCTCCTGTCCCCACGTTGAGAGAAATCGTAAGAGCAAAGCCGTTGTGTGTGCTGTGTGAACATGATGGTTATTAGACTAAAACTCATCACACTTGCACAAAAACAGATTCAGTATTCACCTAAATGAATAAAAACCATGAAATGCAAACTCAGAATATATTACACAAATCTGCAATAATTAAATAGCCTATTGTTAAATTACACAAATATAGCCAACTTTATGTATTTACAGTAATCTCGCTTTATTAACCAATGTCTTTGCTTTTGACCTTGAGCATACTAATAAGCAAAAAAGATTAGCAAAAAAATCAACATCACATTTCATTTTTTGTGCTAAAATAAGATTGTGGTACTTTCTTCTCCTGCGTCCTATTCGTCTGCAATCCTGCAGAAAGCTTATTCATTTCACTTTTGGTGCGAAAGAGCGTTTACATTTGCAAAAAAATTTCATTTGTTTATTTGTTATTAATAATCAAACCAGCAAGCCCAGCCCAGGTGTGAAAAATAGCCTAACGCAAAAAGTATAACGTAATTACTTTCCATTAAAAGTAGCAAGTTCCTTTTTTTTAAGGAGCATTACTTCTAACTTTCCCCAACACTGAATAGTAGGCTACTTTTTAGAGAGAATTAGTATTAATCTCACTTTTGAAGATGTAGCCTAATTAGTAACCTAACAAGTAGCCTAATTAATTAGCCTAGTTTTTAGAGTAACTTACCCTACACATATCACACATAACTTGAGAAACAACCGCTAAATATGTTTTAGCCAAAACCATCGTGGCCCCTAACGGTTGAATGTGTGTGTGTGTGTGTGTGTGTGTGTGTGTGGTGGGAAGAGCGCTGAGCGATTGTCCAGTCTGTCTCAGTGTGCTCCCGGTTGAGGATACCAGCTCCAGGACTCTAGGATGCTCGATTATTTCAGTTTGCAAGGAGAAAACGTTTAGCGCTTTCACAAAGATACAGCTCTATAGCCTACTCGTGTATAATGAAGTGATCGGACCCTTTAAAGTGGACGGCGGGGCCCTGGAACCTGAAGAGTGTCTGCTGCATGTGGATATGCTGTAGTAAACGATGTGCAGCTCCGTGGCTCTGCTCTGCTGCTGTGTGCTCGTGTCTCTGAACGGCGCAGCATCACTGGACCTGCAGCCCGACATGTGAGTCACCTTATATTGTTGAACACACACAGCTTATTATATTTTGTACAACGAGTTTTGTTCACCCCTTTAACACCCTTTGACTTCAAAATACTTAAAAACTTCTAAAAATAGCCTATATTTTATGATTAAAGTAGCCTATAAAGTTCTACTTGAATGCTACCTATCATCATGGCTCAACAGGTAAATGTGTCAACCACGAGGCTGTGTTTTTAAGAAAATGTAATTGAATCAGTTGAAAGCATTACGCTTATGAAAAGTTTATCTCGTGTCCTGATCTATTTTTGTCGCTTAGTTGTAACATTGGTAATGCTTAAAATTACTATTAACAATAAAAAAGAATTAATCATTTTGGTTTCTTACCGCAAGCTGTTTGTTTTGGTACCTTTGGCTCAATAATTTGGAACGTGACACTGATAATTAATGTGTTATTTCTGATGCCCTTTAGGTGTCGCCAAAAGCGCCAGATTCCATTTAAAATGTGAAATTATCTCCAAACATAAATGATCATTAAATTATTCAATTTATTCTGTAAAGACTTGATTACCATATTTTTAATGTATACATGTATATATATTCACCTAAACAACTTGCTTTGAAACAGTTACAAATAGACTTGACTCAAATTTGGAATTTGGAAATATGTAAAGCGTGACTGAGGCCAGTGAGTGTTTGACACTGACTCCAGGGCTGATCCGGCGTGTGACTGTGCAGTTTATCTGAGAGCCCCATAATTGACTCAGGATGTGCTTTATTACGCCCAGATGGTCATAGGAAACAACCTGAGAGAGAACATGACCCTCTGAGGCAGAGCCCAGACTCACCACACTCGCTCTGTGAAACTGAAATAAAGAATTTAAGAGCCAGACTGTCACAGACGGATTCAAACAAATCAACAACCCTGATGTATTTATGAAGTTGAAATGCATTCTCAGCGATATTCCATATTCTGAGCTGTGGATGAAGTGCTCTATTGGACTACAGAAAGATATAAATCAACTAACAGCTTCTGACAGATATGAGTGCAAGGAGAAGTGAATGAAAGCTGAGTTTGTATGTATATTCTTAGCTGTAGTTTAGTGCCAAAATTAAATATTTAGGTGCACTCAATTGAAAAATCTGTTCATAAATAAAAGTATATACTTTTTTTATTCTAAATTTTTTAGTTTATTTTAGGTTTATTTTAGTATTATAGCTTTTATTTTTATATTTTCAGGTTTCATTTTAATTTGAGTAATTTTGTTATGTATTTTCTTTTGTATTAGTTTTTTAAAATATTTCTATTTTTCTTTAATTTATTTTTATTTTAGTTATTTTAGTACTTCGACTTAAACTTATTTTATTTCAGTTAGTTGCCAAGGCAACAATTAAAAAATGTTTACGTTCATGTATTTCGTTTTCATTTATATTTTATTTTAAGCTTTATTTCAGTTAAAGAAAACCAATTTGATTAGGTTTAGTTTTACTAACAATAACCACTCATGTTTAGTATATTATAAATATGTTAATATTTTGAATTAGATTTTATATTCACGTTTTCTGTTTTCACTTTAATTTAAGTTAAAGTTTTAATAATTTTGTTGTTTGTTTTTGTCATTTTTATTCGTTAAAAAAAAGTCTACAGTATTTATTGATTTGTATTTATTGGTTTTAAGTATTTATGGATTTTAATTTATTGGTTTTAGTTTATTTAGTTTTAGTTGGTTTAGTAGCCTACTTCAACTTAAACTAAAGGAAAATGAGAAATGTTGCCTTGGGGAACAACTTGCTGAAATAAAATAAGTTTTCCTTTGTTTAATGCAATTAAACCATACCATGTATACCCCAATATACTTTTTTTTTTTTTTTTTGATAGACAAAACTATAACATGTGGTCCCCAGTCCTGAATATGTGGTTATCCCAGTATTTAGTGAGGAACACGTGCATATTGGTATCCGTATGTCTGTTTACTGTCAGCTGACAGCTATGGTGCACACATGCTAACCCACATATATGTTCTTCTGTGAGCATTTATGACGAAATTGCTAATTATGACATCATTAAAAGAGGGGCTTTGATGTTAAAAGTCCAAAATGAGACAAAATGAGGATATGTGGCTCACAAGTGCCCCCTATATGCAATTGATTTACTCTAAAGGAGTAGTTCACCCAAAAATCAAAATTGTCACCATTTACATGTCGTTAAAGACTTTAGTTATTTTTAATGAGAGATTTCTATCCTTCCATTGACAGTCCTCGCAACTATGGTGCTTCAAAAAGTTCATAAAGAGATCGTAAAAACGAATCGATATTAATGAAGCGGTTTAGTCCAAACTTTCTGAAGGGACTCGATCACTTTATATGCTGAAAAGATATAGGCAATTATTCACATATAAACATTCATCAACGCACACATCTGCTCATCTTTCAGGCTAACAGGTTTTGTCATACGTGTCTTTGTGTGTCATGTCTTTTTTCAGTGAGGAGTCTGATATTACAGGACAATACCGTATAATAAATTATAACAGAAGCAGACCAAATTACAAAATACAATAAAAGTAGTTTACCGTGCTAAATTGAATTACAGTACAGTAAATCAAAATACAGTAACTTCCTGTAATGTACTGTAAAAAATACAAGAAAATAGTTAACAATGAGGTTCATTTTCGTGTTACATAGCACATTTGAGCTTCGGCAAGAACCAATGAGGTTTATTCTCGTGTTACGCAGCACGCAACACACTGAGGTTCATTTATAGGGTTTTATAGATTTAAGTATAAAAGTGTATATATATGTATTGAAGTATAGTTGATAAACTTTTTCACTGTTTCTCAGGCCAAATGTGTGTGAGGAGCAGGAGATGTCAATGCTGGGAGTGAGGCAACCGTGTGTTCAGGTGGTTACCCGTATGGTGAAGGTGTGGCGGCAGGGCTGTTCTTCTCAGCACTGGTGCATGGGCTACGAGAGGAGGTGAGACACACTCGAACAAAAACTATTTACATTATTTCCATGTTTAAACATCTCTCAGTCATTATCCTTTAAATCATTTCCTCTTATTACTATTTCCCCCGAACAATAATCTCTTAAGTCAGAGCAGTGACTTTTATTTAAGAGATTTGCTTTCCTACCATTTAGTAGAACCAAATTTGCCAATTACCATAGCAGATGCTTTCCATTGACTTAAGTACACTGATTTGAAAGCTCTTCTGGAAATCTGGGGTTAAGTGATTTGCACATGGTGATTTAATAGGAGTCATAATAACCAACTATTTCTCCTCTGAAAGCAGACCTAATTTCACACTCTTCATCAACATAATGTTCTTATTAAACATAAGACTTCTATCTGGCATGCTGAATACTGACCTGCTGATCAATTTAACCAAGAAAATTGGGCAAAACACACTAACACTGAAACAGGAGAAAAATAGCTTAAAAGTTTTAAAGGTAAATTTGGTTTTATTCTGAGCACTGTCACAGGAAAGAGCTCATTGGTTCAAAGATAGAAGAATATATTGCAAAATAATGCAGTAGCCTACTATTGGAAGTTCAAAAAAACTTAATTAGCCTATGTAACACCAGGGGCGGTTCTAAGGTCAGTGGATATTCGGGGCTTTAGCCCAAACTAAAATTGGGTATTTTTATTTAAAGGAATTAATTAATTATAAACGTGATTTAAGGGAAAAAAGAAAAAGAAAGGCTTATTGTATTAGTGAAATAATTTTAACTCTTTGAAAATAATATTTTATTTTTAATTATGCATGCATTCTCTCTAAATGAATCAAGGAAATTATAGCATATTTTCAATTAAAAAGGCACAATTTAATAAATAAATAAAGTTGAGTAATTTGCGTCACGAGTTGAACATTTCTATTGTAAAACAGTCAAATATTAAATGTGTATCTACTTACATTTTATCAGGCATTCGTTCACTTCTTTAATCATTTTGACATTGATGAGCTAGATGTCAAACTCAGTTCCTGGAAGGCCACAGCGGCGCACAGCCATACAGAGTTTTGTTCCAACCCTGCTTCAACACACACTCACCTGCAGTTTTCAAATAATTGCAGTGAATCTCTTATTTGCATCTTAAGTTTATTGGCAATAATAATGACAGGTTTGCGAAAGTGTAGAACTCGGTGAGCTCGATGATGCGTTCATCAGACATGTCTGTGATTGGCTACAATGCTCAACGCTGCAAAAGCACGTCGTGAGTACCTTTAATGCAAAGGGAAAAATATAAATAAAACTGGAATATGCACTTTTCATGATTAGGTAATCGCGGCTGCTGTAATCTTATTCACATTTGTTTTTCGGATTAATTGTTTTGATCAATGAGAAAGACAAGGTAACAAAATATTCGGGGCTTTAGCCTACTAAAAACATTCAGGGGCTTAAGTCCCCTTAGCCCAGCCCTAGCGCCACCCCTAGTAAGTACGCTGTCCTAATAATGTGTGATATAATGTATTTTCTGTTTGTCGATATTAATCAGATTAGCTCACGTTCAGTCACTGTATTATATCCGTCATCTCCACGGAGGCTTTATTGCTTTCTAATTCAAAACAGGGTGATTAAACACTGCCCGTTTGTATGTCCTAAGTAAAAGAATCATGGTCATTAATGTAGTTGTTTTTAAATTATGAACTAAACTAAAGAAATAAGAAATTCAAATTTCTCAAATAAGAAAAATCTATTTACTGTACCAAACACCACTTTCAATACACAATATTCTCCATACTTTATTAAACAACACTTTATTGGAGGACTTTATTAAACAACACTTTATTATTTATCAATAAAGTTGCTAAAGTAGCATAAAGACAAATGAGATTCAAGATAAATAAAAATATGTCTTCAAAAATACATTAACATCGTATTGATCCATTCACAGCTGCTGAAGCCATAAAATGAGTGCCAGAGAATCATATTCAGTCACCTACAGAAAACAGATTTGATATTGTGTTGGAAAATAATGATTCATTATCACAGCTAAACTGGTTTCTTGCTCGTCCCTGTACATGTCTCTATCGTGTTCATGTTCTTCTTCCTCGTCTAAACAGTTTGTTCAGTTGTACCAGTACATGAACAGCAGATGTGATCACTGATGTGGTGTAGCTTTTTCTCAACCAGAGGAAAAAGTCTCAACATCCCATCGTCAGGCGTTCTCCAGTCCTGGTCTGAAAGTAAAGCAAAAAACACAAACCATTCAAATGAAGTTGTTTAATGGACAGTCGGGTCAGCTTATGTTCTGCGTTATTTAAGGCGAGACACTACAGGTGAATAGGGTAAAAATTTTAAATAATAGATATCACCATGAAACTTCCTCAGTTGATTACTTCCACAAGTATATAAAAAAAATGTATTACAAGTTTTAGAAATTTGTATGTTTAATTATGCAAATTAGCCATTATCTCATTAAATATGCACGATTTTGCATATATTTTCGGTAGATAGATCTGAACATATGATAAAGCCAGGTGCAAAATTCTTTTTTCATTTTGTTTACACACAAGATGAAAATAAAAACTCAGAGGGATTTCAGGATATATGCTTTCATTACCTAGGGAATCAAAATATACTGTCCATAGCCATAAAAAATTGATTTCCGCCATATTTTTTTGATTCAAATGTCACATAAATCAGGCCAGGAATGATTTATTAACAAATCCCTCTGAAAATATCTTCAGAATACTGCTAAGTGTATAAAAGTTTGGTGTACACAGGTGCTACATAGGCTGAGATGTTTATACTGGAGAATGACAAAAAACTCATTTTGAGAAAACGGCAGTTAAAGATTTAAATAGCTCTAAATGAGAAATCGGCGTTAGCTTTAAATCCCCCGTTGGACATTCACGATTGGTTACTGATAGAAAGGAAATGCCCATATTTGGGTTACATAGTGTTGTGCAGGAGACTCAGAGCTTCACAACGATACCGGTCATGACAGACTTCAGTAAACAGACTGTCTCTTTTGAGCCTTTGCTAGTGATGCTTGATACTTTCCAGACAAGTTACATACTCTTCTGTCACTTGTTTCAAGAGCTTCACTTGGTCAAAAACCAAGTGATAACCTGTACAATGTAAAATTGTCAACATCAAATTATGTACTACATATTACAGCATTGTTTCAATACAAGACATACCAATGGACTCGCGCAGCTTTCTGTCTTCTTTTTTAAAAGAGAATAGCCTTTTTCTTTTCGTTTTGAATTATTTCGTTTTAAAGACATTTCAAGCTTTGTGTATTTGATGTATTTCTCATGTCTGTGTGAGGCTAACACAATCATTTATAGCTATATATAACATTTTACGAAGGGGATCTCTAGAGGGGGTCACGAGAATTATCATATTTTACACCTAAAATATTAAAAACCACTGGACTAGAGAACCGCTTGCACTGTGTGAATCGTTTAGAATGGTCACGTGAACTGGTTCAAAAGATTAATTGAAAAGACTCGACTCAAACCAACGACTCGTTCACAAATCGGTTTGGTTCTTCTCACAGAATGCATCGCTTTTTTGTTCCACTATGCTGCTTTTTAAATGCGCTAGACAGCTGCGCCGCGTCTGGCTGCTTTTCAGCATTTTTTGCCCATTGTGATCACGTTTTTTAAGTTAAAAGAGGTTCAACAATCGGAAGATTTGGCAAGTATTGTGAGCGCGTTTAGAGGAGCAACTGTATAATTTGACGGCTCTTCCTGTTATTACGTTATTTCCGGAGCACAGAATGAACAATAAATATTTTGTGGTTAAATGTTTAAAAAAAATCCCCTTTTATTTGAGCAATGTTATGTAGGCCTATGTCTCATTTGTCATCGTCAAACAATTTTTAATTATTATACTATGTTGCATTAGGCCTATATCAGCCTCTACACATAATTAACCTATTGACTCTATTTCTGCATCTATTTCTCCCTCTGTAATGTCTATCTCAGGACAGGCTATTATACAGTGTATAGGCAGGTGTATAGTATGGAGATGCAAACAGTCTACAGGTGTTGCCCAGGATGGATGCAGAGAGGGGAAGAGAGAGGCTGTCTTCATAGTGAGTATCATAATACTGTATGTGTGTGTGTGTGTTATGGATACAGAGTATCTGAACAGTGCGTGTTATCTACAGGAGTGTGTTCTTCTGGTACCTGCTTTAACGGTGGGATGTGCTCTGAGACCAGTGATCAGCTATGTCAGTGTCCAGAAGGGTTCGAAGGAACGCGCTGCCAATACGGTGAGTCTTTCATGCCTTTTGAAGGGGTTGAAGTTTCAGCGCATGAATAGTGGCTTATTTATCTTTTGAATGTTCAAGAATGGGTTCTGTGGTCATATCTTCATTGATCTGTTTTAGGTCTGCTGCATGGGTCAAGCTGTTCGCGTATATGCATATGAGTTTGTGTTGATGCATCTGTACATCAGAGTGTTGTATATTTCTAAGTCGAGGTCAACTGGTGACTTTGAAGCTTGTTTCCCCTGGTGTTTCTCCTCCCACACTCTCTTTCCACCACCTGTGAGTGCACTAAAGTGAGTTTTCTCAGGCAAACGTCACTGTGGTTTGTTAGATTCTCACTTGTTTCTGCCTCTCATGGTTTGTTTTGACAGCAGATGTGAGGTTTTCACACTGTGAGGTGTCGAATGAGAGTGTATGTGTTCTGGTGGTAAACATGGTTTACCAGATCTAGTTATCTGTTTAACAGCAAAGACTTCAATTGAAATCAGCAGAGTAAATATGCCTTTGAGCATTGAAGAAGCCTCCACACAGTAGTATGTGAATGAGATTTGGAGTTTGTGTCTTAACAGTAAACCTCTAAGTTTAGTCAGTGATTTGTGTGTGTGTGATCTGCCTAAAGCAGCTTTCCTGCTGCGGTTTTGTGCTGAGATGGAGGTTTGTGCTCCTAAAATGCTTTCTCAGAGTTTCTAAAATTAAAGTTTTCTTCTGCATGTCCGTAACACAGAAGGCTGATGGCTGAACAGTACGACGGTGAAATGACTGTGATGAAAAATGTCTTTTCCATGTTGGACTGGTAAACCCATTAAGCTCATTTGACTCTGAGACTGTGTATATGTGCATGTGGAAGAATGTTTTTACAGTGCTCTCTTTCAATAGACGCTGCCACTGTAGCCCAGGACACGCTGTAGCTCATCTGCCCTTTCCTGTTGGACTGATTTGCTGTGTTTAAAGGCCACTGGCCACGTCTCAGTTCTGAGAGAGAGAAAGCAGGGAATACTATTCATAGAATAAGAAAGTTAAAGGAGTAGTGTACCCTCATGTTGTTCCAAACCTGTAGGACTTACTGTCTTCCGTGGAACAAAAAATGAGATGTTCGATAGAATGTTCAAGCTGTTCTTTATAATAAAAGTGAATAGTGACCAGAGGAGCTGTCAAACTAAGGAACAGTCACCACAAATGTATCATAAAAGATGTTCATAGACTATTTTTATGGTACTTTTATTGTGTTCTTTGATCATTTTTGAAGCTTGACAGCGGCTGATGTTTTATAGGCAGAGCAGTGTGAATATTATTCAAAATAAATTGAATGAGTTTATGATGACAATGCCCTACCTATGCTTTCATCTTTGTTTTTTAAAAATGTATGAACATTACATATAAACACACACCTGTGCCTTAGAGGTATTTATTTAGATATTAAAGGGACAATTTAATCGCTCTTTAATAAAACAGACTACTGTTAACTATTAACTATGACTTTGGCCTCAATAAACTCCTAATTGCTGCTTATTAATAGTTATTAAGGTAGTTGTTAAGTTTAGGTAGTGGGTATGATTAAGGGATGTAGAATATGGTCATGCAGAAAAAGGCATTAATATGTGCTTTATAAGTACTAATAAACAGCCAATATCCTAGTAATATGCATGCTAATAAGAAACTAGTTAATAGTGAGAATTGGACCCTAAACTGAAGTGCTACCGATATATTAAGTATCACCTAGTATTAATTGATTTAAATCTCAACATTGTTTCAGATTTTTCTCCTCAAATTGCTTAGAAGAAATGAAAATAGACACATATGAGACAATTGTTGACAAACAGTATAAAGCTAGAAAATGAATTTGGTCGGAAGATCTCAGATCATTTGGTCTTGACATCTTTTGAGGAAGGCTACAAAAAGTCTTTCTTTACTCTCCATTTAAAAATGTAAAAGATTGTGTTTTTCTATTAAACAACAGTGTCTTCCTGATGGGGTTGAAGAGACTCATGGGAAACAAGCTCTTCACTGTCCATTACTGCAACTTCCCTGTTTACAGGTTTACAATATGTGCTAAGCGGACAGTGTTTAAAGATGTGTCTGTGTGTACTGAGTGTGTTTGATACAGTTTGCCTGAGGGTTTCCTTTCCTCCATCTTGTTTGCTCTACACTGGAGTTAAGAGCTACAACCCCACTGAGGGTCCTGACTCTACATACTTCCCTGGAATACCACAGAGTATTGAGGAGTTCAAGAGTTACTGATCCACAAACAACTTGTTTAGGCACCTCTATAAATTGGGTCACATATCTTACATTCTTCGCATGGACACACACAGATATCCATATATTATATTCTTATATAGTCCAGTTGACATCTTTATAATTTCAGTACAGACCCAGCCTCACTGTTTTGAATGCAGAAAGGCATCATTTCATTTAAAGGGATAGTTCACCAAAAAATGAAAATCCAGTCATCATTTACTCACCAAACCTGAATGACTTTATTTCTTCTGCAGAACATGAAAGAAGATGTTGTTGTTTTGGAACCTATTGACTTTCATTGTATGGACAAAAAAGTTCAAACATTCTTTAAAATATCTTCTTTTGTTTTCCACAGAAGATATAAAGTCATACATGTCAGGAATGATATGAGGGTGAGTAAATAATGTGAGAATTTTCAGTTTTAGATTAACTATCCTTTAATCGTTCATAATGTTACACAATTTTGAGTGTTAATGTAATGTGCATGTATAATGTAATATGTATATCGACATAGCCAAAATATAAACGCATTTAATATATTTGTTTTCATAGCCTTGGAGGACAACATTGGGACAGAATTGGGACAGCAATTATATAAATTTTTTAATAATTAATAATTTTTGGATTTTTCATCTGATTAATCAAAGAAGTAATCAACAGATTAACTGATTATCAAAAGAATAGTTTTTTTTGGCTGGCTAACCTAGCAACCAGTCAGAAAACCCTACATGCTCAAAAATAAAGTTTTTTTTTTTTATTGGCATCTATGGCATCTAAGAACCTTAAACATCCATGAAACCTTGCCATTGCACAAAGGTTTCTTAGTGAAAGAGGGTTCTTCAGATTATTAAAATCATTCTTTTATGATTTGAAAGGTTCTTTGGGAAACCAAAATGGTTCTTCTATGGCACTGTAGCATCACGGCACAGACTTCTGCATGAGCAAGCGCCAAAAATGTAAGGATCTTGTTGGCCAATATTGTTTTCCCCTTGTCTGCATGGCCTTGATTATGTCATAACATTCATTTCAGAGCCGGAGAAAGTTTTAATGAAAGATTTATCCTCAGAATAACATGTCCTGATCAATCATGCGCAATGAGACCCGGAACATTAATTAAGAAAGAGTCAATTGTTTTTCCAGTTTTCCACTTTCTCACTGCTCTATTCTATGTCTTTATCCTTCAGTTCACTCACCTTTTCTGAACTAATTATGATTGAAGTCCTCAGATAGTTTACTTTCTGTTCAAAAGCTTTCTTATCCAGGACGGACAGACCTTTCAAGTGTAAGTCGTACTGACATGCTCCATATGCTGGTTTGGTGAGAAACTCCTATTTGAACAAGAACTTCACTGCTGCAGGACGCTCTGGCAATGAAATCAGTGTCCTTGAGAGTGAGGAGTGAGTTTCCTGGTCAAAAGGTTATATCTTGAGTGAGTCTGGCACATTTAAAACTTTATTCAAGTGAGATCTTCAGAAGAAAATGAATTTAACGTCTGCACTCAGCAGGTGATCTCAGTTGAGAGAGAAACATGAACCGGTTGTGTGTGTGCGCTGGAATGTTCTGTTGCTTTTAACACACAACCCTCTAGTCTAGACCCCTAAAGATCTGTCTTTAGACAGTATTATTAGCGGTCAATATTCAGTGTTATAAATGAAATACAAGTTATTGAAGGAAAATTATTATTGCTTATTAGTGATTCCAGAAACTTAGACTAAATGGAGCTTTCAACTTTGTCTCAGATCATGTTTCTTCTAAAAATCCTTATAGGAGAAATAAATAAACAAAATAGAGACACAAATTATTGACACAGAAAAAGTAGAGCGCTATAAAATTGATCTTGATAGCAGATAACAAGTTGGAAGACAGTTTATATTGACTTTTGATTGCAGACTTTGGTTGGCTAATATGAGCACAGTTGAGATGAACAAAAGTGAGATTAACTAGTGCGATATGGTCTTTAATATTTTTGTACTTTAGAGGAAACAGTTGAAATATTTAGAGGGATCTTCTTGATATATTTATATAATTAATATAATTGATACTTTCAGCAAGGACACATTAAGAGATCAAGAGACAGTAATTTATTTTAATTTATAATAATTTACAATATTACTGTTTTAATGGAACCTAGTGACTTCTTACTGACCACATTTTGTCTAAGTAGGCTTGTTAGGTCTTGAAACACAGTCATGGCTATATAGTTTGTTAATCTTCATATTTGATTACCAAAATGGTGGTAATTTGTTTTCTCTTCATAATTAGTTATTTTCATGGAGTCAGTAAAGCACCTGTAACTTAATATTTGATCGATTATTGAAACATCCTGTTGGTAGCTGTATACAGATCATCCGTTAATTGCGGAAACGCGTAATTAATGTGCAAATGCTGCTTGCCAGATGTTTCAAAGTCCCATGCTGTTTGAAAAGAAGTCATGCTTGAAAGTGAGGCCTGGTTTGGATATGTGTGTTGTTTATGTAGGATAATACAGGGCCAAATGCAATGATCTGTGTGATCACTATACAACAGAATACACGCTGAGAGATGGGCAGACAGTTGCTGTACAGTTACAGTATACACAAAACTATCTTTTTCTCTGATCGGACACACAGTTAGCTCAAACGTTTTGTAACTGCTCTGTCTAACCCATTAAAGAGGATTTCCCAAAGAAAGGACAGGGGATATTCATGAGAAACTGCTGCTTTTCCTCGAAGCATTCATAACCCTGAGAGATAACCCAAATGACTTTACCATGCATTGAGACAAAGTAAAAGGAATTAGAGAGTATGAAAATACCCAATCTTTATTGTGTTACGTGTCCTTTGAGACTCATTTGTGCATTTAAAAGCAGTAAGAGTTTATGTCTAAAATTAAAAGGTCTAGCTGTGACAATAATTCTCTTATTTACTTCTGAGGGGAAAAAGACACTATGTAGGGACCTTGTGAGGTCTTGTCAGGTGTCGTCTGCAGAACGCATCTGGCCAGTTGTACTGAGATCCCAGGAAAGAGGAAAGATAGCTACGGTTATTAGATTTCCGTTCACCTCTGATCGCTCTGGCCCAGAAATTACGGCCATCAGTTTATATGTCATACATCTCAGTATTTGAATGGAAGTCAGAGAGAGATGTGTTTTATATAGCTGAATGAATTAATGGATTGTCAAAAATCCCATACATTAAAATACTCATGAGAGGAGTCTTGGGAGCTGGTCCATTTTAACTTGAGCCAATAACCAACCAGAACACCTCAGAAAATAATAACACGCTGGCAAACACACAGAATTCATTTATTGGTAAAAATAGGTACATAAAATATTTTGCAAATATAAAATATTGTCAATTTAAAAAAAAAAAATATCAAAAAAGAAAAGAATCAGGAGGAAAAGAATGCAGTGACTGAAAAGAGCTCTTGCCGTAGATATTCTTCTTGTTATATCACGTCAGTCACATTAAAATACCAAGCATTACGTCTGAACATGAGAACATGAATGAAATTATACAGCCCATTAAGTCAAACTGACAAGGATTCATTTCAGTCGGTTTGAGTGGAACTTCTCCAAACCGGATGTGCCACCCATAATCTAAAACCCAGTAGGCTCGTCAGGAAAAAGGTGGATGAAGATTTGTTTTTTTAAAAGTTAACTTTTAACTCGAGCACAGCATTTTTAGAATGTGTTTTATGTGTGAGACACTCCAAAAGATGTGTATGGAAGCTTGTTTCCGCCACAGAATAAATCATTTTAAAAGATAATTGCGACTTTTTATCTCACAAATGCGAGTTTACATCTCGTTCTATCATTCTGAGAAATAAAGTCAGAATTGCGAGATATAAAGTCGCAATTGCGTCTTATAAAGTCAGAATTGCGAGATGTAAAGTCAGAATTGCGTGAAATAAAGTCAGAATTGCAAGATATAAAGTCAGAATTGCGTGAAATAAAGTCGCAATTGCGTCTTATAAAGTCAGAATTGCGTGAAGTAAAGTCGCAATTGCGTCTTATAAAGTCAGAATTGCGTGAAATAAAGTCGCAATTGCATCTTATAATGTCAGAATTGCGTCTTATAAAGTCAGAATTGCGTGAAATAAAGTCGCAATTGCGTCTTATAAAGTCAGAATTGCGAGATATAAAGTCAGAATTGCGTGAAATAAAGTCAGAATTGCGAGATATAAAGTCAGAATTGCGTGAAATAAAGTCGCAATTGTGTCTTATAAAGTCAGAATTCTGACTTTTTTTCTCGCAATTGCGACTTTATATCATGCAATTCTGACTTTATAATACGCAATTGGGAGATATAAAGTCAGAATTGCATGATACAAAGTCGCAATTGCGTGTTATAAAGTCAGAATTGTGAGATATAAACTATTCTGAGGTAAAAAAAAAAGTCAGTCTTTTTTTTCCTTAGAATTGGACTTTATATTTCACAATTCTGAGAAAAGATGTCAGAATTGCGAGATATAAACTCGCAATTATGTGTTATAAAGTCAGAATTGCGAGATATAAAGTCAGAATTGCGTGAAATAAAGTCGCAATTGCGTGTTATAAAGTCGCAATTGCAAGAAAAAAAGTCTGAATTCTGACTTTATAAGATGCAATTGCGACTTTATTACACGCAATTCTGACTTTATATCTCACAATTCTGAGAAATAAAGTCAGAATTGCGAGATGTAAACTCGCATTTGTGAGATAAAAAGTCGCAGTTATCTTTTAAAATGTTTTATTCTGTGGCGGAAACAAGCTTCCATAGATGTGAGACGCAAGCGTAATGGTAAAATGCATCTGTCTTGCTCATGTTTAATTAAAAAAAACATCAGAAAAGCATTGCAGTGGAATACAATAACACATTCTGTGTTGTACATTCTTTGTGGCATTCAATATACACAATATGTTCAGCTCAAAAACCTCTTTAAAAGATATAAATGTTGACAGAATGTTTAAATATTACAAAACACAAACTGAATTAGTTCAAAAACCTTTTAAAATGGTCTTTCCATTTGCTTTTCATTTCCTGTTGTTTATTCTTGTTTTATTTCTAGATGTTTTTCATCGCTCTATTCCCTGTTCCTGTTTCCCAGTCAGGGCCAGAGCAAGATTAATGACAAAGGTTTGGATACAAAACAGATCTAGAGGTAGAAAGATTTAAAATGACAGAGAACGATCACCAGGTGTGAAACTTGGAAAACAGGGGCCTAAACAAGCTAAACAGATGGCGGAGTGGATGTTTATTCTCAGATGTATTTGTGTGTGTGCTTCAGCGTGCATGTCAGTCATTATCAAGACACACATTTTAGCCACAGCAAACTAGTTTTGTAGTTTTGTGAAATCACTTAAAGGCATAGTTCACCCAAGAAAGAAAATTCTGGCATTCTCTGCAAACCTGTATAAGCGAGTGAACAGCACCACAGTTAGAACGCCTAACTTCTCAGAACATCTGTAAATCTGTCCTTGTCTTTCCACAGGAAAGATGTTGTCAGCACTCTGTATTATTATGGGATGTTTGCTTAAGGTCAGTGCCGTGTCGTAGAGTCAAAGGTTGTGAGGGAGAAGAAAACAGAAAGTAGAAAACAGATGGAGATGAGTGAAATGTTCTCATTTGATAACATTCAAAATACAGATTTTTATAATATTAGATAGTTGATGTTAAATATTTTAGTCAGATGTGAAGTTCATCTGGTGATGCTGTGTTGCCTTAGAAACCAAGCGTGGGTGTGGCCTGAACCTTCGCTATGGCGACCCATCCTTGGTTTCTGAGGCTTTACAGAAAAACACACTATCAAATAATTGTATTTACTGATTGATTTTTAAGAAAAGTTTCTTTGAACTTATTGTGAAACATTTTTGCTTTCAGCTGTTTGGACCAGCTTGTACTTATTACCTGAGTCTGAGCGCTGCATGGTGTGTGTTTGGTTGTGTGGGGTTTATATAAGTGGGTTTGTGTGGTTTGTCTGTTTATGTCTGTGTGATGACATTTTTTCACAATTATGCTAAAATGACTGCAAAAGGCATGAGACAGGAAACATTTTTAGAGAAAGTCTTTCACAGATCTAACCAGCATGCAAAATATAAAGAGGAAGTAGATGGATAAAGAAAGACAGATTTTCCAGATGGATTTAAAGTTAAATATTAGGAGGAAATGGGCATCAAATAACAAGAGATGTATTTAATATTTAAAAAAATGGGTGACATTTAAATCAAAATCATCTAAAGTACTTGATAGATGGGAAAAAATGACCAAAACTCAAAATGTAATTGGGCTATAAAATTTGATTTTGTCTTTTTTCTTATTAGCATATTAATGATTTAATGTTTCCAAAACACAATATAAAGATTGTAATAGTCTATATGGATTCTCAGGGTTTTTCTTTCTTTCTTTCTTTCTTTCTTGTCTTTTCAGATATAAACGAGTGTGCGGACGAGAATGGCGGATGTGAAGGCACGTGCTGTAATACTATTGGCAGTTATTACTGCAGGTGTCCTGATGGTAGTAAACTCGGAGATGATGGGAAATCCTGCCAAGGTAAGCACACACTCACATCCGAGTTTATATTATGTTTCTGAGGACAATTAACCTCTCTATAATCAGAACGACCCGCTTAAAGCAAACATTCGAGAAAGGAGCCCACATTATTAAAGGGGTCATAGACTGGATTATTTTATTATTTTATAATGTTTCCCTTGGGTGCCCTTATAATGTTAGTATGATTTTAACATAAAAAATTGTCATAATTTATAAATAAAAGGCATTTTTCCAAACCTGATTTTAGCCTCTGATTTGAACGCTCTGTTTTAAGGGGCGTGTCTGCTGTGAGCACGGCTGGACTGGCCATTGGGCATACCGGGCAAATGCCCGGTGGGCCGACGTGCTTTTTGGGCCGATACATCTCATAAATACTTTTTTTTTTTTTTTTTTACGGCCCATAAAATGTGTACATCGGCGGGCCATTCGTTTTGTTTTGTTTTGCTTGCGTTTTGGGTTTGTGCCGGTGTAATGCATTGGTCAAAAAAAGTCAGTGTTAGTTTTTTTTCTGACAGACCAGCCCATGAAACACGTAGATCAGCGGCCCATTGGTTCTTTCCTTGATTGACACTGGGCTGGCCCAATCACAACTTTAAACGAGTGAGCGAGCGTGCAGCAGTGTCAGTGTGTAATATCTGCCAGAATAGTCTGCGAGATGGAGAAGAAACGCAAGGAATGTGCAGATAAATAGCGTGAAAAAATAGAACCAGGCCCTTAAAGCAGACGCTTTATGTGTCAAAATATATGTTTTCTGACCTTCGTCAGCTCCTGTGGCAGATGATGATAGTGAGGACGGAGGATCAGGAGAGAGATGAGAGAGTGTAGAGCCTGCGGTAAGCAGAACTACTTTCAAAACACTTAGGCTATGTCATGATGGAGTGTAGGAACCCATAACCCAGTTACAGATTATTTCCACATCTGCATAGTTGACGATTACCGCAATTCACTAGAAATGTAATGACAGGCGTTTGTAAACCATGTTTTCCGCCAAAATAAAAGATCATGTGCTTATCTCTTTCAAGTATAGAAATTGTTACAAAACTAATTATGAAAGTGTCCTTTATTTTTTAGTGCATTTGTTTTACAAAATATGGCTATTACTGTCATTGGATTAATATTATAACTAATATTATATAGTAGGTGTAATGTAAATAGACACTGTAACTAAAAGAGGTTTGAATTTTTCTTTGTTTAATTTGCACACTGAATATGGGTTGGAGCTTTTAATTTTGAACTCTCAAAGTGCACCAGATTGATGAATTTAACATTAAAATGCACAAAATTTTCTCACGGGGGGGCATGCCCCCGAACCCCCCTAGAAGAACCAAGGTCCACCCACCACAGTTTTAACAAAAAATCCTGTAAGAAACACTTGTATTGCTATGCCAGAGCCGCTTATAGCTTCTTTTAGGATTCACCACTGTGGAGTATAGTTCAACTGTATTAATAAATGTCAAATTTGTACTTATTTCATCTGTAAACTCTCACTCGTTCCTATACTCACTCATTACATGGCATTAGTGGTTTTAATGAATAGGAGTTGGTATGCATATAATTAAGGGCGTGCAAAGATGGGTGGTGTTTATGATCATATAGTGGGCCGGTCTGGGCCAAAATGCCCGGGCCGATTTTTTTGTCCCAGTCCAGCCCTGGCTGTGAGACTTCAGTGTAAACGCCCACTGCTGTGATTGGCTGACATGTTTGCATATGAAATAGCTAGTATTACATGTGGAACTCTCTTGAAAACTTTTACTACGTTTTTACTATTACAGCTATCGAGATTAAGGAATCGTGAAAAGTATTGATCATAACGATCTATTCCCATCACATGAAAGGTTGCAGTCTGTTTATCGCGTATGAAATTACACCTCTGGCTTTCACCAAGTAACAATGCAAACACGATGTAAATACAGTAAGAGCTTCGTTGTACTGTATTGTAACAGCGTCATGATTTTGTGATGATTGATTTCAACGAGTTTTGGCAAGTGTCCAGATAAACTCGCGCTGTTTGATTGACAGCTTGGGCAATTGGAAAGGGAGCGTTCTTTGATTGCTTTCTTTATATAATTTAATCACAGTTTAAATAAGATTATTTTCATCCTACTAAGAGAAACGACGTGAAGTTGATTGTTTAGTCACTGGCTTGATTTACTGATGCATAAACAGTATTGAACAATATTTTGAGAGATAATCTGTCTGAACTTGAATAATTACATCAGAAATCACTGATCACAGATCAGGCATTAGAATAAACATGACTACTTACATGTTTGTTTGGCGTTGGCAGATCCATATCGTAAAAGTCTGTTTGCAAAGCCTGCGGCGAAATTTGCCAAATAATCAACCGTGAAATACACTGAATACAAACAAATAATGCACTGCTGAGACATTCACATTGTTGGGAATCTAATTTGGAAGGTAATGGTATTGATCCTGTATCGATCTTTTCTCGTTCTCATGTCACTGTTCACTAACGCTCCAGTGGGCGGGGCCAAAGCTGAAGTGTGACGTCACAAGTCTCCACTTTTAAGATCCTGTCGTTTGCTGGCCTTGGTTTCAATAAAAGCAGTTTTTGGAATAACAAGAAAGTTTTGAGTTTTGAAACTTACAGGGTATTTTTATAGTATAACGAACTCTTAACTGTCAAAGGATCAAGGAACATTTGAATTCTCATTCTATGACCCTTTTAATATCTAAAAATAAGCAGCAGTAAATTAAAGGGGACCTATTATGCAAAATTCGCTTTTACATGGTGTTTGAACATAAATTTGTGTCTGCACAACCACCCTATAATGGTAAAAATCCACCTACTCTTTTTTTTAATCCACATAAATCATACGCAGTGTTTCAGAACAAGCCGTTTGCAGATTCTAGCAATAATTAGGCCCCGCCCATGACTGCTGATGGACTCCGCCTTATTAGCATAGACCCGCCCTGAGTGAGCTGTACACAGTCCGCCATGTTTATCTCCTCGCCAGATTATTTAACAACAGCATTCAAGTAAGAAATGTATTCTTATTAAAGCTACTAAAGTTATTCAGTTAAGAGGAGTGAGTGATTTTCTGTTTTTCTTTAGTTGTTTGATTCATATTAACATCATATTTAGCAGTAGATACTGTATATTAAGCTGCTTTCACTTTAATACACAGATCTAATATACACATGCGATTTCTTTACTTGCTATTCACGTTCACAGACATAACCGACTGTGTTTATGTGAACTTGTGTGTATTTGACAGTTTAAGAGCAATCGTGAAAGAGAACTGAATTTAATACTCACGGGACGCGCCTCCTGACATTCAGAAAACCATATATCAGAAGTTTAGACTGATATGGCTTTAAAACGCATGCAGACAATAAACTTTCATGATAATGAAGAACATTCTGAGACTTTTTTGACCAGGTATAGCAATAATGCTTTGAACTGTCATGATCATAAGTAAGTTAAGTAAAGTAAGTAGGCCCTAAGTAAAGAGTAGTTTGCAATGCTCTCTGTTAATGATATCCAGGAATTACCCTTTAATCAATCCTGTGCATGTGATTGCATCAGGGGCTTGTTTAAGACCATTAGTTTTGGCTAGGTTTCATCATGAGATGAAAGATGATGTGTAATGGGCTTTGTGTGGGCAATAGTGCCTGAATGTGCTGAGAGAGATGGTTCTACATCTGTGTCCATCTCAGCTGTTAGTGTGTAAGTGTGGGAATGATGATCCGGCCTGCTGTCTCAGGTCCTGCTGGACTGAAAGGCTACAGGTGAGGAAACAGGTGAGAGATGAGAGATGCCACATTTACACCGTAAAGATGGCACAGAAGCACTTCTGAAGTGGCTATTAGGTGTCTTTAGTTTAATGCTGCTCTGAGGTGGCATAAATTCATTTACACAGCAATTTCAATAGTATCATTTTATACTAGGGGCTAAGGTGGGTCAGAGCAGGCATCCTTTAGTCTTGCTTTTGATTTAGTCTTGCTTTTCCCCCCCAGCATTACGTCTTTACACCGAATTTTGAGCAGGCACAGAGCAGCCTTAAATCAGCTGTGTAAAGATGCCTAGCTAGAAAAAGAGAGAACAAAACACAGAGTTGCAGCAGTTCTGTTATTAGGTCATTCTGATGAAGAAATACTATAGAAAATGCAGGCTGGTTAAATTAGTACTGCTAATTTTGTTTTGTTAATTTGATTGTTTATTTGCATGGGCAAATATTGAGGAAAAAATGTGGAAGTTTGTATGAAATATGTTTTTTATGAGTTCAACTATATCCACTATCTAGTAATTTATTGTAAATTCACAGTGGTATTTTGTAATTGAAATTTGATAGTCTTCATGTCTTGTAACATGACGTGTAAATCTGACTCTGTAATGGCTGCTTTAGATTTTTGGGAAATAGTCAGATGGCTGTAATTGAATTCATTAGAGTCAGAAGGTTTAATTATAGCTAATGAACCACATTCAATAATCCTGTTATGGGGCAGTCAGTACAGCACTTGACCCATAGTTGACTGCATACATGTAGGAATCTGTAGGAATTAATCCCATGACAAGAGTCTGACAAAACCCATGTAACACTGAGGAAATTGTAAATGACCTCTCAAATAGCTACAATATCATGTATTTTTGAACATTTGCAATGGCTCCCAACAATATATCATTACAGTGAAGTAACTTGTGTTGATCTTGGACAGAGTTCTTTGACAAAGCAGAACGAATTTGGACATTATATGCACACACATGTAAATGTGTTCAGCAGATGTTACAGTATATACTGTACCTAATTACTTAGGAATGAATGATCAGGTATCAGACAGCAGCCGTCTCATTCTAGAACATTGCAAATTTCTCTGAGAATTCAAAAGTTTGACATTTTAAAGTTGTCATTGTTCATTTTCTAAACAATTTTCATTTGAACAAAGTTATATTTTCAATACAAAAACTTAAAAACAAGAGTGAGATCTGACAGCTCATTTCTGTTCACTGTTCTGACAGTGTGAATTTATGATAGGAAACCTGTGTTTTAAAAGATTTCAGATGTATAAGATGAATTAACTTTTGTTCACTACAGACTTATCCATAACTCCACAACCCTTACACTTTTCTCCTCAAACATTACCGAAGGCTTCTTTTAAATACGGTTTTAAAAGCAAACATCTGTTAAAGCATTAAAGAATTGTATGGCATGAAAAAAGGCTGGTCACCATTAATCTCATGTATATAAGCACATTCCTCGTAGTGACAGTTTTACTATTATTATTTATGGCAAATCTCTTATGCATTGAACATGATAATGTTTCATACAGAACAGAGCGAAAAAGTCATATTTCCAAAAAGTACCTCTATTGTCATGTTTTTCGGACATGTATTTGGTATCAAGTACCATGCTTACTAGCAGAAAATCATTGATTAAATTATTTATAAAATAATATATGAATTATTTTTTTGTATTTACCAGTGATTTTACCACTTGGATCAGGAACGATCTCCAATGCTGTTGCATTTTGACCCACAGCCATATTTAGACATTAAGTGAATGAATGAACGAATGAATGAATTTAGAGACAAATGCCCTTTTACAAAGTCTTGATTTTGTTTTTGGGGTCTACTACAGTTGTGATGGCATTATAGAAGAAAACTCAGCTGTTATCTTATAGAAGGTTGCAGGGAGCCAATAATTATGGCCAATGTGTTTTGGAGAAAAACATTGATTTCATAATGTGATAATTTTTTCACATTTTTTTGAATGAAAGATCAAAAGGATAAACAATGCAGATTTATTTTTACAGCCATCATATTTACCAGGGTTGCCAATAATTCTGACCATAACTGTAAAATAGATGTTCACTCCTGAATGTTCAAAAAACACCTTATTTTATTTCTTCTTTTTTTTTGTTGATATTTGCCATTGTTGCAGCACCCCTCTTTTCAGTCTGTCAGTAACGGTCTATTTAGTTCCAGTCTCTAGGAAGCCACTCCTTAAGCGAAGTGTGCTCTGACTGGTCATCTCACTCAGTGTGTTGTGATTGGTTAACCACTTTGAGCGGGTTTCAGAAATATCACACCCCTTACCCATAACTGCATTAGAGGTGCATTACAGGTGGAAAAAAACAGCGTCTCTTGGACATGGCGAAAACACACTACTAACGCAACTCAACTACACCTTGCTTTCTTTATTTTGCACATGAATCGGGCAGGAACATTTTAGTGAGGTCAGAAACAGTGTTTGCTGATGTAGAGAATAGCTCCCTTTGGATAGACTTTTTTTTACCTTTATCTTGCTCAAACAGCAACATTACACCTAAAGAAATTTAAAAATGTAAAAAAAAACATAATAGCCCTCTTTAAATAAAAAAATAATTGATTGATTGATTGAAAGAAAGCCGAATTTTCACTTAAATTCAAGTGAAGGCAGACAATGTCTTATTTGTTACATATGTGTATGTTCATGCATGTTGTCCCCACAGATAAAGATGAGTGTGAGGAGCTGAACGGTGGTTGCCAGCAGACGTGTGTGAACACACTGGGTTCGTACCACTGTGAGTGCAGAGAGGGTTTCCGCATGCACGCCGATGCTCGCACATGCATAGGTAAGATCTTTAAAAATCGCTTACATGCTCACAAACACACATGTATATTGTGAGTAGTATCTCTATCTTGAGTAGCATGTGTGAATCACCTATAGCAATGCATTCTGGGAAGGAGAGCAACAGCAGGCTGCCTAAAACTCCATTATTTCTGCTAGCTCAACAAACAACGTAAACACAGCAGGTTGAGCTCTGGTTCTGCTGATCTCATTAACCTGAAACAGCCTTTATCCTGTTTTACTGGAGTCTGGATGTGTCATCACTCTGTGACAGGCCTGGCGATGTCATCACAGCGAGACAACAGCGCTGACCTGTCCCCTAAGGCTCCATAAATCTGCCAGCTCAGACACGACATGGAAACATCATCATTCAGAGAGCAAGATAAAGGGAATGAGAACCTTCCAAAGCTCTTAATATATACACAAACTCCAAACTGGATTTGATTCAGAAATGTTTTCCATTTACAATGAAAGTTTTCCTTCCTGTACAAAGAGAAAATCTGAGTTTGCCATTACAATCTATCTGGCAGTCAAATGTCTGGGTTGACCGAACCGAATAGTAACCAAATGGTTGTAAGAGCGTTAGCGAAGGAGCGTTAAGAAAGCGCTGAGTTGCTGTTTGTTTGTGGCTCTTTTCCAGTGGTCAGCTCTTGCTCCGTAAAGAATGGCGGCTGTGAACACAGGTGTGTCGATTTGGGAAACGACCAGTACAAGTGTGAATGTCGCAGCAACTACCAGCTCAAAAGAGACGGAAAACACTGTGAATGTGAGTTCGCATGCATACGCCATCTTTGACTTAGGTTTTTACTGTTGTAATATTGTGATGGTTATGTGAACACTTGTCTGTGTGTGTGTGTACTGTGTTATTCTCTCAGTGAAGGATCCCTGTAAGGAACATAATGGTGGATGTTCTCATATCTGCAGTAATGTGAATGGACAGGTGCAGTGCAGCTGCAGACCAGGATACAAACGGGAAGCCGACTTTAGGAAATGTGAAGGTTTGTGTACACAGACATGTACCCACATATGTTAATTATTTTTTTTTTACAGATAAATGAGGCCATCCTTAAAAATATTCTTGTTTGCCGTAACCCGACCGACCCTGTCAATTTAGGATCGACCCAATTAATACATTTTTTTCCCTTTTAGTCCGACCGACGTGCCGGTTGTAAACTTGCGTTAAGACCGACCGACCGGGTTTTTTTTTTTTTTTTTTTTTTTACTCTTCAAACAACTAATACAAATGCAATAAAATGATATTAATGATATTTTAGTAAGTATTGTGAGAATGAATTGCCCATAGGTCTACATACAAACGTAGGCTACGCTCTTTCTTTTAAATAAAAACCTGTGGCGTCATCTATGATTAAGGGCTGTATATGCAAAATGAAACCGAAATCGCGACACTCAGGGCCACGAACCTGTGTCATGGTGTGAGAAGGCAGAAGGCAGAATCGCGACACACCCCTTCCAACTCCCAGAGTTATCCTTCCCGTCCAGATCCAATGCTACCACATCTTTACATTACTATTGGGCAGTTCCAGCGTTATGGACGTGACATTTGCAGTCAAAACTTGAAATATAAATGGTCAGAAAATGCGTTTAATACTAATATATTGAAACGTCTGTTTATACATCTATACTGCCTTAATAAAGGAATCCAGACATTAGAAAAATATTAGTATACACATTTTTTATATTTAATATGAGGGAAATACACTTGCGTTACGGTCCGGACGTAACACAAAAAATCTTTAACTTTTAGGTGGTAAAATATGTTTTAGTAATTCTATGAATTACACTGCGCAAACCAAAAGTAGGCTAATATACCCACCGGATGATGAAGGGTTGGCTCTCCACAGAACATGATATAATATATTCATTTTATTTTATTTTTCGTGTTCGCATTTATGAGGAAGAAACAATGTTACGGACGTGACCGCTCTGAAAACGGCACAATTAAAACTTTCACAGAGATCTCAAACAGGCATTTAAAACACCAAATATTAAGGATTGGAATATCAAGCAAAATAATATTCGATGATTGATCGAAAATCGTATCTCTCCCCCCACATGCTCACCGGCAAGACACTCCGACATAAAATTTCTCTGCAGGCTAATAGGCCTATGCGTTGTAGCCCAGTCATTAAAAACGATTTAATTTCATATTCATGTTTAAATAAAATAATACATATTTTTTAAATTTTATGTTGATAATATGAAAAGTGAAAAGCATGAATAAGATAAGATGATCCCGAAAATATCGGGAGACAAATGGAGTGGGCAGACATGATTTTGACCACTTCATTAAGTTTGTTTTTATAGAAAGCCTTTCTTTAAAATGATTTTCGTTTTGTATTAATTGTATCTTAATTTCAATCAATGTTTCATCAACCAATTGCCTGGATTTAATAAATAAGAAGTAAATATAGCAGGCAATATAATCAGGACACGGAGGCGCCGGCGCGCTCGTCTCTTAAATGAACCGAAACTCAGCGTATAAGCTACTTGCCTCACAGACCTGAGAAATATATATATAGAAAGCATGAAATGTGTAAACAAAACAATTCAAAACGAAAGAAAACAGACTGCTCTCTGCTTATGTAATCCGTATGAAATGTGCATTTCTCTCTGGCGCGTTCACTGCTGCGAAGATCGCGAGTCAGCATCATCAACTTCATCTTTGACACAGAAAACACTTGTTTATTAATAAACAATTGAATGTCTCCTTGATATATTTGACATATTAATAATCATTACTTTTCCCAGTTCTTTGTGACAGCTTTTAGGTGCGTTATTGGCAGCGCCGAATGCGTAACCACCGCTCAATAGTTCATATTATTCTTTGGTGTTCAGTTTACAGGTTTTATATATATATATATATATGCAAATTTGTTTAAATTCATACTCACCATGACCAAAATTGTACTTTTTTTTTTTTACATTGAATCTTGTACTTTTTTTCTTTCTTTTTTGCTGTTACGGCAAACCAAAATATTTTTAAGGATGGCCTAATGCTTATCTTGTGCCACCTTATTTTTAATTACTACCAATAGAATAATCCATAGCCAATTACAGACATTTGTATTTTCTTTTTTATTTTGATTAAATATTGTGTATTTCTTTCCCAGAAATGTATGTGCTATAGAAGTAGAATTAAAATGAAATAAAATAAGTGTAATTTTAATAAGAAGAAAGGAAAGGCTTGTGAAGACAAACTTTGATGGTTCGTTTGCTTGAATGTTAAAAAAAAAAGTTTTTTAAAAGACTTGACAAAGTCTTGAAGTTTGAAAGTTTTTTTTTTAGGCCTTACAGACAGACAGACAGATTTATTTTATGTTATGTCATTTTATTTTGTCATATTATTTATTTATTTATTATATTATATTATTTTATTTTTATTTTTTATTTTATTTTATTTTATGTCATTTTATTTATTATTTTATTATATTTCTTTTTTTTGTTATTTATTTTATTATTTATATTTATATTATTTTATTTTATTTTATATATATTTTTTTTGTTATTTATTTATTTATTTATTTTCTCTCTCAGTGCAATTCTATTGGCCACAGGCCACAGCAAATCTCTCTTCAGCTGTGCCATAAAACTGAACTCTTGTCTATGTCCTGCTCTCTCTCACACACACACACACACACACACACACACACACACACACACACACACACACACACACACACACACACACACACACACACACACACACACACACACACACACACACACACACACACACACACACACACACACACACACACACACACACAAACACACACACTACTGGTGTAACGAGCCTGCTGTTAGTTACTATGTGTGCAGGCCAGTATAAAATCATGGGTACACATGTTTGTCTGGACTTCATTTTTTATGTCCAGACTTTATGAGACTTCAGCAGACCCCATGAAGAGACTCTCACCCCTGCTGTGCACAAACATACATTGCCACGCTTACACACACACACACATGCACACAAACTAGTGGTGAGTTTTACACTGGCATATTTCCTAATTGCCCAATCGTTTCCTCTCCCAGACATTGATGAATGTGTGTCTGGTCAGGCTAAATGTGCTCACGGCTGTGCTAATGTGCCGGGATCATTCCGTTGTGTGTGTAATCCGGGATTCGAGCTGGGTGCTGATGGGAAACAGTGCTATCGTGAGTACACATACACATTAACACATGCTCTGTGAGTCTTTTAAAATAATGTTCGGTGGAAGCCTAAAACACTTTGGAAAACTATTATCAGATTATCTCAGTAGTTCACTGACATGTGGAATTAGTTTACTGGAGCCAAAAAGTCTGTGATTGGTCAGTGCATTTGACATGCGCCAATCAGTGATTAGAAAACCTTGTAGAAACCCTAACGTGGAGTGACACATTCTGCAGGTATAGAGATGGAGATCGTGAACGGCTGTGAGAAAAACAACGGTGGCTGCTCTCATCACTGTGAGCACACCACCAGCGGGCCCCTGTGCTCCTGTAACCAAGGTTACCAGCTCGCTGAGGACCTCAAGACTTGCATAGGTACAGTATGTGCCCCGCTTGATGGATTGCTAGCAAATCCTTCACTATGTTAAATGTAGTTGTTTTTATATTATTAATTACTCTACCATATATATATACACTACCATACGCTAAATGTTTTTGAAAGAAGTAAAACAGTGATATTGTGAAATATTACAAATTAAAATTCCTGTGATGTCAAAGCTTTATTTTCAGCATCATTACTCCAGTCTTCAGTGTCACATGATAATGATGATTTGATGCTCAAGAAACATTTGTTATTATTATCAGTGTTGAAAACGGTGTGCTGCTTAGTATTTTGGTGGAAACTGTGATACTTTTTTTCAGGATTATTTGATGAATAGAAAGTTCAAAAGAAGTGCATGTATTTGAAATAGATATTTGTAGGAATATACATGTACTTAATATTTTTGATAAATTTATTGCATCTTTGTTAAATAAAAGTATTAATTTAATTAATTTAAATAATTCTCTGTAAATATATGCATTTTTGCAATTTAGTTGAATAACTGTATAATGACAGACAAATCTAATAACAATCCTAATGAAAAAGATACATCTGAATTACAATAATTATATGGATTTAAATTAATTAATTCCAATTAAACAATTCTAACATAAAAGTTTGTGTTTATATAGTATAAGTGTGTACAGTATGTATATATATATATACACTTTGCTTTTTTGTGTTAATGTTACATTGTGGATTTTTTTTTTTTCATGTCAGTAAGTGAAAATGTTTCTGTATTTGTGTTTGTCGTCTACAGACACCGATGAGTGTGAAAACGGGGAGGCGTGCTGTAGTCACTTTTGTAAAAATTACCCAGGAGGCTATGAGTGTGGCTGTAGACCTGGATACACACCCAACGGCTGCACATGTGATGGTATGTGTGTGTGTGCTTAGTATCATGTCTTCCTCATTTGACCTTCTCTTAATCACAGATTGAGTCCTACATTGACGCTGAACTACATCTTTAACTTTATAGACTTACACATTAATCTATTTTCCCCTCTTTTCCTCCTAAATGGGCTGTTTAAAGTTGATTTGAACACATTTTTGGTAACTTGAAGGCTGTTTTAATATGAATGTCTCTCTTTAGACATTGACGAGTGTGTGTCCGAGACGTCAGGATGTTCTCAGTACTGTGTAAACACCCTGGGCTCTTATGAGTGTTTCTGTCAGGTGGGCTTCAGACTGGACTATGACCAGAAATCATGCTCATGTGAGTACAAGTTTGATTGGCTGTTTAGTGCTGACCTCATACACAGGAAGTGATGAAAAATGTTGTAAATCAGAATATTATTGACACCTAGAAGACATGTTTTGAGTTGGTAAAATGTTATACAGTATAATCAGTGTTATTATAGTATCATTGAGGTACTATTATATTTTTTAATAATATTTTAAATTATTTTTTTTAAAATTTTTTCTTTTTTTCTTTTAAATGTAATTAAAGTTTTAATAATTTGGTTGTTTTTTTATTTACATTTTTTATTATCTATATCATTTTAATACAATTTTATTTCAGTATTAGTTTTAGTTTGAGTTATTTTAGTACATTAAGTACTAAACTAAATGAAAATAAAGAATGTTGCCTTGGCAATAATAAAATAAATACTAATATTTTGAATAGTTTTTTGTTTTGTTTTTAAGTCTACATAATTGTTATAAAATTTTCTATCAGTTTTGCAAATGTTGCCTTGTCATTAAAGATACATAATTTACATAAGTTTAAGTTTTTTATTTTATTTTAAGTTAAAGTTTATTTGAATTCAGGTAACAAAAGGTATTTTTTATTGTTTTTTATTGCTATTATTTTATTGTTTTTAAAGTTGTTTTTAGTTTTAGTTATCTATAATAACCTAATTTCTATTTCTCTGTATATGTCTCTATTCTTTTCTTTTCCATCTCTTCCATTCTGTCTCATTTTGCGCGTTTAGCTCTGTATGAGAGGGAATTGGAGGAGGAGGAGGAGGAGGAAGAGGAAGACGTGGTTGGCAGTGAAGATGAGCCTGAGGTCCTACGTTTGCCGGACTTGCTGTTCCGTCGCCCCCCTCAACTGCTGCATTACACCGCCGCTTTAAGCAGACCGTATGATGACGACACACACACTTACTACCCAGGACACCCGCACAACCGAGAACAGAGAGAGGAACTGACCATCATCAGCAAGATTAGTAAGAGAAACTAGGAACGGTAACATCAGAACTGTGACATAAACATACAGAAAAAGGAAAGGACACATAACTCTATCTTGAACTCTGTGTATCAGTGTGTGAGGAGGGTTCATTCGGTGACGACTGCAGTGTGAGCTGTGAGGACTGTGCTAATGGAGGAGTGTGTGCGTTAGAGAAGGATCGCTGTGTGTGTGCGCCCGGCTGGACGGGGGTCACCTGTAATGACAGTGAGTGTGTTTATTCTCTGCTATCATTGATCTCTGACCTGAACTAAAACATTAAAGAAATACAGCTTCAATTTAAAATGATAGTTAACAATATTCTAACAAAAATTCTATCATCATTTACTCACCCTCAAGTTGTTCCAAACCTGTATGAGTTTCTTTCTTCTGTTGAACACAAAAGAAGATATTTTGAAGAATGTTGGTAAACAGACATTAGATGGTAGCCATTGACTTCCATAGTGTTTTTTTTTTCCATACTATGAAAGTCAATGGCCACCATCAACTGATTGATTACCAACATTCTTCAAAATATCTTCTTTTGTGTTCAACTGAAGAAACATGCGTAGTGGAATCTGCAAAAATCTTTCTACGTAATTCTGAATGCCCAAAATCTGCAGACTGGGTCTTACTTTCACCAACTAACATTGAATCATCCAGACTGGAAATCTCTGGACAAAAGTCATATAGTTGAAGTAAATTATATAGTAGGGCGTGAAATATAACATCGCAACGTTTATTTCCATCAAGAGGTGCATCAATTTTTGTCCAGCACTCTGTAAAGTCTCCTCCAGCACATCTCAAAGACTTTCACTGAATTTAAGGTCTGGACTCAGAGTATGTGAATTCATGTGTGAAAATTATTCTTCATGCTCCCTCCCATTCTTTCACAATTTGAGCCTGAATCTTGACTTTCTCTTCCTGAAATATGGCCATGATGAGTCTTCATACATGGTTGTTTAAGAAATGAAAAGCTACACACTCCATCAATTAGGTTTAGAAGAACTGTTGATAAAACATACAACCTGCTAGAAACATAATATTCACGGCAATAATGATCCAATCATAGCATTTGCCTATTTAAATCCAACCATCAACCTTTTTTGGGCTGGGCAATGTATGTTTACAAAAGAAGCACATTCATAGATTACATGACAGAATATTAGACTGAGTATAAGACCTAAATTCAATATATAATGAGATACAGGTGCCATTTTTCCTGTTCTTCTTCTTCCCCCACCTAGCTGATGTACAGCTCCCTGCTGTACTCACCCTTACTTATACAGAAATCCCATCAATCCACTGAGCAGAGCAGTTCAATGACTCTAAGCAAAGTACTTCCTGTAGAGACACTATAGCTCAACTAATTTATAACATAAATTGACAGCATGTTGGCGAGCCGCAGTCCTTAGAGCATCTCCAAACCCGTCATTGTAAATTCACAGGAGCGCGATTAGAATTTTCCATAGCGTCTCATTTTTAATCCACCCAATAAAGTCAACAGAACGTATGGTGGCTGCTGTATATCTCTCGGTTCCTCTGAGAACCCTAAACATGTGTTTACTTATGCATTCTCTCTCTCTCTCTCTGTATTTCTTTTAGCTTGTGCTGAGGGCACATATGGTGTTCAGTGTAACAGTCTGTGTGTTTGTAAGAATGGGGGCCGCTGTGACCCAGTGACGGGGAAGTGCTTGTGTCCTCCAGGGGTCCAAGGTCTGCACTGTGAAAACGGTACTGCACACAAGCTTTATGTCTTGTCTTTTTTTTTTTTACATCTTCCAATTCTCATGGCTTGTGATGTTTCCTCTTTCCTCTCCTCTCAGTGTCATATTTCAATATTTATAAAAATATCTTTTTACATTTGTAATCCTAACTTCTGTCGACTCACGTTGACTCGTGTTGAAAAGAGAGGAATATAAGAAGAGGTATATTTCTTTTTTCCCTCTTTTCTAGTAGTTTCTGGGCTGCTGCTTGTTTGATAGTCTACAAGTGTCAATAGTCTATATGTCATTTTTAGAAGTAAAGAAACCGTTTTTGAAAGGCAATGTTTTTAGGTTTAAAAAATTTATTTGGGAAAAAAAAGTAATACTTTTATTCAGCAAGGACACATTAAATTGATCAAAAGTGACAGTAAAGTCATATAAAATGTTAAAATAGGATTTATTTTTCTAATAAATGCTGTTCTTTTGAGCTTTCTATTTATCAAAGAATTGCAGGTTTCACAGCAGTTATTTTAAATTGTATTAATATTAAAATTTGACTGTTTTTACTGTATTTTTGATCAAATAAATGCAGCCTCTCTGAGCATAAGAGACTATAAAAAATATTAAAACAAGAATACAATAATACCAGAATATTTGTATCCACTTTGTTGGCTCCTTTATTATCAGTATGATAAAAAATAAAAAAAGTCACAAAAGTGTCTGCTAAATGATTAAATGTATAAATAAATGGCAAGCATGATCCCAGACTTGCTGGAGCCCTTGGGTTTAAGTTCCTTAAACTTTTCTTCCTCTCTGTTTGCTCTTTTCTGTCTTCATCACATCATCCATCAACAGCTTGAATCAACCGCTTCCTCTCTGATTAGAGCTGGTCAGATAATTCTTAACATTTCTTGTGATGTATTGTGCTTTGTGGAAATCCAGAGGAGCGTTGTGGAATTTCACTGATGTACCGTGTGTGATGTCATCAGGTTGTCCGCAGGGTTTCTATGGGAGGTTCTGTCGGAGGAGGTGTAACTGCCCCAATAATGGACGCTGCCATCGTCTGTACGGGGGTTGCCTTTGCACACCCGGAAAATATGGCAAATTCTGCCACCTGCGTAAGTATTTATTATGCTAGGATAGTATGTTACAGTCAAAAATGGTTACTTATCTCCTTTCAGTTGTTTTGAGGTGTAGTAAAATAGTGTTTCTCCACATTAGCGTGTCCCAAATGGACCCATGGTGCGGGTTGCTCGGAGGAATGCGAATGTTCGCAGGAAAACTCTCTCTCTTGCGATCCCCTAAAAGGCACCTGCATTTGTAAAGCTGGCTACCATGGCGAACACTGCCTGGCAGGTAGGTGATGTTTCTACAGCTTTAGAAACAGTTGTGTCAGACAGGTACATGGAGATATACAGTATGTCGTGTTCACGTATAGAATGTGATGACGGTTTCTTTGGCGATGGCTGCCGTGAGCGATGTAACTGCTCTGATGGGGAGCCGTGTGACCCTAAAACCGGAGATTGCCAGAAGATGTGCCCACCCGGATACCATGGAGAGAAATGCCAGCTGGGTAAGACTCACAGTCATACACCGATCTGTGTTCAGTATACTATTACTTACTGTATACTCATACTGAACAGTTCGTACTCTACCATTCATAAGTTTGGGGTCAGATTTTGTTTATTTGAATGAAATTAATACTTTTATTCAGCAAGGATGCACTAAATTGATCAAAAAGTAACAGTAAAGACATTTATAATGCTACAGAAGATTTCTATTTCAAATAAATGCTCTTTATATGCATCAAAGAATCCTGAAAAAAAGAACCATGATTTCAAAAATCTTAATCAGCACAACTGTTTTCAACGTTGATAATAATAAATGTTTCCTGAGCAGCAAATCAGCATATTAAAATAATTGCTGAAGGATCATGTGACTGGAGTAATGCTGCTGAAAATCCAGTTT
This sequence comes from Rutilus rutilus, assembly GCF_951802725.1. NCBI lineage: Eukaryota > Metazoa > Chordata > Actinopteri > Cypriniformes > Leuciscidae > Rutilus > Rutilus rutilus. The sequence goes on from NC_140223.1 coordinate 26,870,183, forward strand.
TATCATCACACTTTAAAATGTATTAAAATAGAAAACTATTGTAATATTATTTCACATTTGACTGTATTTTGACAACTTTTACTGTTCAAAGTATATGTATTGCAAACTACTCGTTTAAAAATTTATTTTGTATGCCTTAGCATGCAGAATACTGTATCCCACAATGCAATGCGGTTTAAGCTGAGTTTGAAATAGCATACCACAAATACCACAACTCATATACTCTTACGCGCCCAATAAACGTAAAGTAATAACAGTTGCAATTTTAGAATCTCTTTATTGAAGTTATGAAACTATAAACTGGAAAGTACTTACTGAATTAAAGACAGACACCCAAGGTCAATAGGGTAAAAAAATTTAATAAACTATACTTCACTAGTTTTAAATATGCAAAGAAGGCATTATCTAATTAAACATGGACTAATTTGCATTCATTTACATATACAGAAATTGAATAGATTTACTGAGTGTATTTTAGATGTCTCTTTTTTATGTTAATCAGAAAAGTACTGCTTGCTTTTCAAACGGGACAATAATGGCTTTGCATCGCCCTCTAGTGATTGTCAGATGTCGGTGCACAGAACTTATTTAATGGCTCAGTTATTTTAATAGCTCAATAATGTCTGCATCAGAGATCAACTGTGAACAATCAATCATCAGGCAATATGTCCTGTTTAAATCCCAAGGAGCAGATGCACTAAACACATGAAGACACACACTGACAGCTGTAAGTGGCAGTAATTTCATAGTGCCGTGTGTCAATTCAGTTCAGCTCAGCCTCAGTAGCTTTGTATTAAAGAGTGAGTCATGGAATAAATGTTTTATGTAGCTAGATTTATGCTTTACATCTCCGTTATGTTATGAAAATGATATATTAATACACACACACACACACACACACACACACACACACACACACACACACACACACACACACACACACACACAGTGTGTGTGGCTATAAATGGGGTTTCCCTCTGTTCGCTGATGAGAGAAATGAATGAATTTGGAAAGAGCGTCATGCTTTAATAACATATTTGAAGTGTCTGTTTTAGTTATAAGTCTTTCTTGATCACTTAGCTACATACATTTTTTAGTCTTAATGGCTAAAACAGATCGTAGCTTGGTCTTAATGCTAAAACAGGCCCTTTTATCCCATCCTCAGGGGTGATTCTGGGTAATTGAAGTGAGGTTGAGGGAGAGCGCTTTACAGTTTCTAGGACAAGAAAAAGATAGAGCGAGTGAATTCAGACAGGATAGAGACGACAGACAATCTTGTCCCTGTTTGAACTGTAATGCTAAGTGCTTCTGTTTGTCTATTAGCCTACCAAAGCTGTTTTTACTGAACAAACAAAATTTGTGGTTTCTGTCTCTTTCTCTCTCTCAATCTTGTTGTCAGAGTGTGAAGCTAGCAATACCGTAATAGTAGCCTATGTAATAGTATTAATGACAATAATAAATAAAAAATGACTTTCAACAGGACAATAATAAATATAGCCGACAAATTGCATTCTCAAACCTCAATTATGTATGTTTTGATTTGTTCACATTAATAACAAACATCTTCACTCTGTAGTGTGCGAGGCAGGTTTTTGGGGCGTAGGCTGTGCCAATGTGTGCCAGTGTGGCAGTAACGCAGTAACCTGTGAGGCCAGCAGTGGGCGCTGTGTGTGTGAGGCTGGATACACTGGAGATCAGTGTGACAAGAGTAAGTCTGTTCTGTTTCTTTTTCATTCTCCTTCTCTCTCCTTGTTATATAGTCTTATTCTGGCATTTACATATTTAAATGGTACAACGTAAAAGTTCAGGTACAAATGTTAAATCTGATGCTAATTAAGATGCAAATGCTGCCACCTTGTGTCAAAATAATAAAACGATATATACTACTCATACTAGTTCTGTAGTATTTGGTATGCATAATGTGCACATATATAACATTTAGGAAACAAATAGGTATTTCATACACACAGGACCTACAATATTAGGCTAAAGTAAACAAAGAGTATGCGGTGTGTGAGATTACTGTATCCCACAATGCAGTGGAGTTGATTTGTGCATTGTTAAAGATACAGTTTTCTATATTTTTAACATGATTTTTTGACTTCTCATTTGATCTGACTGCAAAAAGACATTTCTACAGTCGTGGCCAAAAGTATTGGCAATGAAATACATTTTGTTCCGCACAGTTTGCTGCTTCAGTATTTGTAGATTATTTGTTCACATTTCTATATGGTATACTGGAAAACAGTGATAAGCATTTCATAAGTTTTAAAGGCTTTCAAAAATATTCAATATATGCAAAGAGTCGATATTTACAGTGTTGACCCTTCTTCTTCTTCTTCTTCAAAACCTCTGCAGTTCACTCTGGCATGCTGGATTTCAGCTTCACATAACCAAACCCTTCCCTTATTAAAGCTTAGAGTTGATCACAATTCGTGGACTTCTGGTTGTCCACTTGCATTTTAAGGATTGACCACAGGTTCTCTATGGCATTAAGATCCAGGGAGTTGACTGGCCACGGATCCAAAATGTCAATTTTCCAGATTTTCCAGATGTCCCAAACAGTCGGAAGGGGGCTTCATCAGAGAAAACTCTTAAGTCCTTGTACTTCTGCAGAATTTCAGTCTGTCCTTGATGTTTTTCTTGGAGAGAAGTGGCTTCTTGACACCAGGTCATTGTCCAAAAGTCTTGACCTCACTGTGCAGATTCACACACACACCCACTGCCGATATTGAGCAGCTCCGGTGACATGATTCTGTATCTGACTCCTCAGGAAGAGACGGTCCTGGCTCTTGCCGGACAGTCTGGGACGTCCTGAATCCTTCTTTACTGCAGTTGAACTTGATGATCTGGTAAATGGTTCTTTCAGGTGCAATATTCTTTGCAGCAATTTCCTTACATGTGAGGCCATTTTGATGCAAATCAATTGTGGCTGCGTGTCTTTCGTTGGAGGTAACCAATGCTAACACAAGAACACAGTGACGCACTTCTTCCCTCCTTTTAAAGAAATCAGTCTACTCTTATAATCCAATCAGAATGATAGTGATTTTACCTCACTAGTACTCATTCACACTTTCCCATGTGCTGATGATATGATTAGTGAAATGATGTTAGCTGGTCATTTTGTGCCAGGGTTTGGGTTACAAATGGTAACGAGTACATGTTTTGGCCATTGAAGCTTTTTGCAATTATTGCAATTATACCTCTGATCACTCTACACCATAATCTAGACACAATGACTGAAGCAGCGAACTTTGTGAAACACAAAACAGTAAATTCTGTTCATGTGTCCTGAATCTGCATTTCCTCCTTGTTCATCAGAGTGTCCTGAGGGCCGGTATGGAGCCGAGTGTAACCGAGTGTGCGAGTGTGAGAATGGTGCCGAATGTGACCACATCAGCGGAGCTTGTACCTGTACCGCCGGCTGGGTGGGATCACACTGTGAAAAGAGTGAGTAACGAACAAATGCATTCCAATTCAGAAAGATTTACATTTACATACCGCAAATATCAAGTTTATGTAATCAGCAGAGTTGTCAGTACAACGTTTTTGTCAGTGCATATTATTTTGTATTTTCCTGGCCATTTATCTTTCTCCACCGTAAAGTGTGTTTTCATACCCCTAATGCACTGGGGCCTCTTCTTCACCAGGGAAACAGGAAGTCTCAATCAGTCTTGGAGGGCAACCCACCCATCATGCAATCTGACTGAGTGTGTGTAAAACGGAATGTTTTCGATTCCCGTTTTCTCATTGAAACGCTCACTCATCACACACAGTCAGGCAACTTTTTGTTTAGTTAGTTTGGTGGGTCATAATGACATCAATGCAGGAAACTGAAATCATATGTTTAAAAAATATCTAGTTAATAAGAGCTAGAAGCATGTAAGAAGGATTTGTCCTCCATGGCCTGTCGTATCTGCCTTCTAGTGGTTAATCTGAGCCACTGACAAAACATCTCACAAACATACACACACAGACACACCCTGCTGGATCCATGACAGCATCCTCTGCTTAATGAGACAGCCACATGCAGCTGGTGCACTTTATGAGGAAACCACAATGCACAGACATACACACAGTGCCAAACATAGACGCTAGACTCCTATCTTAACTAAAAACGAAATCCAGCAAAAACCCTGCACATGTAAGACACACACATACACACACACGCATACAAGATGCATGGACAGGCATCTGGCTCATACCTTAACGGGTAGCTCCGCACAGCCCACAGCTGAATCTACAGCAGAGTTTTCAGCCTATGTTGCATGTGGTGAGATAAAAGATTGTGTGCTGCAGAATATTGGCAACTATTGAGTTGTCCTAGCGGACTGAAAGAAATAACACACCTATTGTGCAACCAGTGTAGTCTATTTCAGGAACACATGAGTTGGTCTATTTGTAGTGAATCAAAAATATACGGTACAGCTCAACCGGTGTAGTCTGATTCATGGACAAATGATTCTTTAAACCAGATCATCTAGTAACATCCTGTAGATCCTGTTTTTAGTTTCCGTGCATTGATGCCGTTATAACACATTATGCAAATGTTGTTTGTGTGTTTCTGTGTTGCTCGACTGTGTGTGATGAGTGTTTCAATGAGCGAACAGGAATCAAATACGTAACACTTTTCCAAACAATACAAGGCACAGCTAGTGTAGTCTGATTCACGAATGAGTGACTCTTATGAGCCGATCCTTTTTTTAGAGAATAAAAAACATTCAGTGCAACCAGTGTAGTATGATTCATCATGGACAAATGACTTTTAAATCAGTTTTTTTTTTATGGATCAAAAACAGGCAGCACAACGAATGTAGTCTGATTCACAAACAAATGACTCTTTTCAACCAGTTCTTTTTTAGTGAATCAAAAATATACAGCTTAATCAGTGTAGTCTGATTCACAAACAAATGACTCTTTTCAACCAGTTCTTTTTTAGTGAATCAAAAATATACAGCTTAATCAGTGTAGTCTGATTCACAAACAAATGACTCTTCTCAACCAGTTCTTTTTTAGTGAATCAAAAATATACAGCTTAATCAGTGTTTTCTGATTCACAAACAAATGACTCTTTTCAACCAGTTCTTTTTTAGTGAATCAAAAATATACAGCTTAATCAGTGTAGTCTGATTCACAAACAAATGACTCTCTTCAACCAGTTCTTTTTGAGTGAATCAAAAATATACAGCTTAATCAGTGTAGTCTGATTCACAAACAAATGACTCTCTTCAACCAGTTCTTTTTTACCAAATTGGAAACGTACAGGGCAATCAGTGTAGTGAACTTTTGTTTCTTTGTGAATCAATCAGTTTGTGTGGTCCAATTAATCTTTGGAACCAGGTCTTTTTAGTGAATCAAAAATACACAACATAAAATATGATGACTTTGCTAAGCCAATTCTTTTAGTGAATCAAAAACACAACAGCATAAAAAGTTTGTAGAGAAAGGAAGTAAGCCAAAATAACTTCTTGTATCCATGTGATGTGGTTGAGCGTGCAGCAAACTATCATTCATATGATAACCAGGACCGACAGAACGGATCTAGATTCCGCACAGCAGGGGAGAAGAGTAGTAAACCTGTCTAAAAATCAATTGAAGCCAACAAGGGTGATTTGGACGGGGCAAAACCAGGTCTTAGAGGACCATTAGCGTTCCATCTCCATCTGTATCAACTCAACCACCATTGATTTAGATGCTTAAAAGCAGATTGTTTTAGTTTATAGTGGACTTTTACAGTCACAGATTTCATCTTTAATAAATCAGGCCCTGACTATAGAGATCAGGTCTCCGTATAGGCCCACAATTCCACCCGTCCGTCTTGGGACGTTTTCAACTCGGTAGTTCATCTGGATGTAGCCAGCAGTTCCACTCATGTTCCATAGGCTCAGATGTCTTCCATGCTTCTTTATCATACAAACCGACTGAGCACTCTCTCTCAATTCAACAGCACTCTCTCTCACACACACACACACACACACACACACGTGTGGCGGGTCTTTAGCGAGCTCTTAAGTGCTATCATCGGTCTCCATCTCTGAAGGCCTCAGCCGTGAAACTCATTTTACCGGCTGCGGTCCGATCACAACCATCCGCTGCCGTTACACGCACACGCGCTTTACAAGATCTTATCAGGCTGATGGAATACTAGACCGATCTCTTGTGATCGCGCGTGTCTGCGTGCCATATGCGCCGTCGTTGTATGGATGTCTGTCTACACTTGTGTTCATACGGAGAGATTGCGATTTCAATTGCTCGTGTGTGTGTGTGTGAAAGGCAGTAGAGTGGAGTCTGTACAACGTTTTTGTCTCGTTGAATATTGTGTTTTAGAATAACTAAACGAACTAAGCCCTTATTTTATTTTATTTTATCTAAAAAGACCTGCTTCATTAAAACATTAGACACCATTTTAGCCAGGTGCACTAGATTTGATGTCTTATGGGAGTTTTGCATGAAGTGTGAGGTGAAAAACCAGGGCTAAAAAACAAATCCAGTTTAACTTAGAAAGGGCCAGTTACATTAAAGAAATAATATGGTTTGCGAATGCTTTTTCTTGTTAATTAGCATTCATGAATCAAACATTTTCATTTTATATTAGCTAAATTACCTAAACCATTATTTTACTTTATTTTATATATATAAAAAGCAACCCTGGCCAAGAAAACTGCGTCATTAAAGCACCATTTTGGCCAGGTGCACTACATTTTTGATGGGAGTTTTGCATGAAGTGTGATGAAAACCCTGAGCTTTTGGTGAAAAAATAGCAGTTCAGGGAATATTTGCACAGGAGGCATATTTCTGTACCCAGACAGTGAACCTGTGGGCTCAGCAGGTGTTCTAGTTTCCTCGAAATGTCCGTCTGTCTGTCTTCCTCACACACACGTTGACTTTGTTGTGGTGAGGATGTGCCGCACATGTGGCGAATGAGATCACGCAATCAATGCTGATGAGGGCAGTTCACACGCTGAGCATTCGGCAGGTAATGAGACATGAAAATGAGAGATGAGCAGGATGTAGGGATGAAAGATGGATAATTCCACGCGGATACTAGTAAAATAATAACCTAATTATATTCTAATCAGAATTCTGACACTCTGTTGGCTCTCTGATGCCTCTGGGGGGGGATCTATGAGCATGACTTTCCAATGATGTACCACACGTTATAACACACACACACACAGAGACGCTGCTGACTCAAATCTTCTCTCCTCCTTAGGATGTCCTGTTGGGTTTTACGGGGAGGACTGCGCGCAGATGTGCCAATGCGGGAATGAGGCCCAGTGTCACCACATCACAGGCGCCTGCCGCTGCACCCCTGGCTGGGCACCGCCGCAATGCATTCTGGGTAAGCCGCCCACATCATTAAAACGGGGTGTGATTGGAGGCTCATCTCCGGCTGAACGCCGCATCCTCGCACAGAAATAAACCTACAATCGCTCACCCAAACACTGTTTATCACAGTCGATGCAGTTTTTAAAGCATGTGTTTGTATGTGTGTGTGAATAAAGAGAGGGAAAAGCCCCCCGGTTGGCAGCAGAAAGGTTAAATGCATCCATGTTTACTTTTTAGGAGTCTTCCGTTTGTGTGTCTGTCAGTATTTTATTAGGGTAAGATGCTTTTTTAAGAGAGTTCTGCGGCACATCGGTTTAGTACCATCCGTCTTCTCATGCGATCTCCCGTCAGTAGTTTAATAGATCAGGGGCCCAATAAAGATTTATCTCTCTTTCTGTTTCACTCTCCCTCTCTTTTTAATGAAGTGAGGTTTGTGTTAAAGATCCCTCTCTCAGATGTTGTATTTTTTACGTCTGGCTTTCCCATGACATGCTTTGCAGGGAAATGTCGACTGTGATGAAACTTCTCTGGAGTCGAGTGATGTTATTAGTTAGCTTTGTGGCCCTCTGTTTTTTCAAAGGGTGCAAATCATTATTTAGATTTGTATCTACTTTTTCTCGTTTATTTTTATTGTTTATTTTTTTTGAAGTAGCAAAATCTCGTGCCATTTGTGTCTGCTAAAGCAAATGCGTTCAGGCCATATACAAACCATTTACAGACAGCAAATGAAGTGTTTGAGAATAGAGTAGATAGGTTTGTTATCTGGACACATAAGGGCTTTTTACACTTCACAGGTTCATATTTTAAATTGTAATAATATTTCACCATATTACTGTTTTTACTGTATTTTTAGATAATAAATTGAACGGTAGGTACTAAGTAGCTGATTTACAATCAAATGTGAATATGAATGAAATTAATAAATGACAGTTTTGTCACATATCTTTTTGAATCAACATACTAAATGTTCACATTTGCTTTATTTGTAACATCTAGAATAGATCATCTTCAGTTTATTCACTGAATATAAATGCATGTGTGAGTGAATGAATGAAGACAAACAATGAAGTACTGCATATTTAGATTAGTAAAAGTTTGATTTGATGTGTTTGTGTTGTAGCTTGTCCAGCGGGTATGTTTGGTACCAACTGCAGTCAATCATGTGACTGCCACAACGGAGGGTCATGTGACCCAGTGAGCGGCCAGTGCCGGTGCACACCTGGGTGGACAGGAACCAGCTGTCAACAGAGTGAGTTAAAACACGTTTTATGGGTACTTTCCATAGACATGATGATTTATATGCTGTACAAGCTATATATTCGATCCCCTAACCCTAAACACAACCTTCACAGAAAACTTCCTGCATTTTTCCTCATGGTCAAAACTTAATAAAATTATTTGGTCCCCATTGTCAGGAATACAAGGACCACACATACACACACACACACTAAAATGTAAAACACGTATGTACTCATATTTAATGTATTATTATTAATGAATGTGCACAAATAGACAGTCAACAAACAAACAAACACAAAAAACGCATTCACACATGCTTCAACACCCAAAGACCCTATATACTCATAAACACATCTGTCTTTCTCTCTCTCACAGACTCACTCAGGGTGCTTTATTTGGCTGTAGTTAGTAAGATGTAAGTGATTATAGTGATTTATAGTGAGGAGTTTGTAAGCACTGATAGCCGCGATTCACATGTCATCACACAAATTACTGTATTCTGTCTCCATTACACACTGGAATGTTCACATGGGTGAACGCGGGCTGCTCACTCCACAAACCATCTGCTTTCTCTCTCACTGTCTGTATGTTGTGTGTGTATAGCCTGTGCATCTGGATGGTTTGGTAGAAACTGTGAGCAAAGATGCATCTGTCCAGTGGGCATGGCCTGCGATCATGTGACAGGCAGATGTGGATGTCCTGCAGGGTACGCTGGGAACAGCTGTGAGACAAGTATGTGAGACGAAGACTTCATATATTACACTGATTCTTAAGACAGTTTTTAAAATAGCAACACATTCTACCTCTAAATCTCCCTGTAAGACTATAACTCAGTACTTCATATATATTAAACAGTCTCTTATGCTCAATTATTTTTATTTGATCAAAATACAGTAAAAACAGCAATATTCTAAATGTTATAGTAATATAAAACAACTGTTTTCTATTTGAATATATTTTAAAATGTAATTTATTCCTGTAATCAAGTCTTCAAATCTATACTCCAGTCTTCAGTGTCACATGATCCTTCTGAAATCACTCTAATATGATGATTTGCTTCTCAAGAAACATTTATTATCATCAAAGTTAAAACCAGTTGTGCGGCTTAATATTTTAGTTTTTTTTTAATATTACACTTAGTCCTCATATAGTATATAAAATGCAATTATGCTTATTTTCTGTCAAAATTGGTAAAGAATTTGTTTGTGTGTTTTAGATAATTTCCCTCAATTCAAGAAGGTCTTCTAACTGTAGCAAAAGAAATGTCTGCTGTATTTAATACATGATTTTAGGTGTAAGTCTAAAATTATATTGTAGACTCATTCGTTCATTAGTGCTAGATTATAATAACGCAAATTTTATAAAAAAAAAAAAAAAAAAGAAGCAGGCAAATTGTACTCAAACACAGGTATGTCTGAAAATGTTGCCTGTTTTGTTGAGGTCCTGAAGAATCAGTGATCTGTCCATTTATACATCCATTCATATGACCAGCTTAATCAAAACGAAGGGAGGAAAAGACAAACATCCATTTTTAATTTAAGATTTTTTATTTTATTTACAGCAACATTTTGTTGCATTCAAAACTACGCTAAACAAACCTACAAACCGCCCCACACAAACTTGGACCTCTCGTTACACGCGCTGGGGTTTTGCTCTCTTTCAACACCCCCCATTTCTCTCACTCTCTCTTTCTCTCTCTCTGTGGATGTGAGACATCTGATAAAGGTTAGCGCTGAGCGGCCAACTCAAACAGCAGGCTTTGTTTTGTCTGTGTAAGGATAAGAAGTCTGGAACAGACATGAACACACACACACACACACACACACACACACACACACACACACACACACACACACACACACACACACACACACACACACAGCAGTAGACACGGCTAATGACAACAGTCTAATTATTCTCTTTAGTCTGGAGTCTGAGCTTATCTCTTACACATGCCGGTGGGGTGAATACACACACACACACACACACACACACACACACACACACACACACACACACACACACACACACACACATATAGATGATCATACACAGATCTGTATTAGTCTTGACAATAAGGATCATCTATTGGCCTGAGGCCTGTGTGAGACTTTCAGGCCAGTTACAATTTTTTTTTTTTTTTTTTAGATAAGATTAACATGTTACATACATTATATATAGCACAGTATACTGTATTATGCAAATATAATAAATAGTACATTTTATTTATTTATTTGGAAATATGTCAACATATTTTTGGCTGTGTATAATAACAAAACATTGCTATTATATATATATATATATATTGGATAATAATTTATAAGATCTAAACCACTGATCCGACTTGGCCAGTGGAAAACATCCTTACTGTTCAGCCCTGAATATAGGTATTTAAATATATGTATTTCCATATAATGATGTTTCAGTGTGTGTGATATGCATTTCTGTGGCAAATTCTATGTAATGGACGCACACCCACAGACACAATCATAAGCCCTGTCTTCTGTCAGATACCCTAGACGTATGTGAATGTGTATAAATGTAAGCGTGTTTGAATGACGTTACGTGAAATGTCTAGCCTCCCCTTCATATCATATCATATCATATCTCCTTCCTGTCTGAGGCCTGATGCCTTTTCAGGAATGTGTCTAGACAACTGGACATTTCTGTGGAAAACTCACACATGCTCTTAAAGTCATCCCATGTTCTCTCTTTCTCAGTGTGTCCTCAGGGCAGGTTCGGCCTGAACTGTTCTCAAGTGTGCACTTGTTCTGGAGATCAGTCCAGCTGTCATCGCGTCACGGGGAAATGCGGCTGTCTACCTGGATACTATGGCATCCGCTGTCATCTCAGTAAGATGTATTCCTCAAACCTCTACAGTTTGACCTAATAAAGGTGTTCTCATAGTTGTTCAACCAAACCAACAGCTCATCTACAAGCTGAGCTAATAGAAAATGGGGTCCCACTTTATATTAAGTGGCTTTAAGTACTATGTACTTGCATCGAAAAATAAGTACAATGTACTTATTGTGTTCAGGTTGTATTGAGGTGTGATACAGGTAAGGTTGTGTAAGGGAAGGGTCAACAGTGTAATTACAAATGTAATTGCATAAATTAATTACAGCTGTAATTACATGCAGGTTTTTTCAAAATATAAGTACAATGTAAAAACATGCACGTACACAATAAGTCCATTGTATCAAATTATTAATTTCAATGTAAGTACATAGTACTCAAAGCCACTTAATATAAAGTGGGACCGAAAATGTTTGTGGTCAGAAATATTTTTTTCTTTGTAAGCAATGGATACTTTAATTCAGCAATGTCACATTAAATGGATCAAAAGTGACAGTAAATAATTTTTAATAATAATGTTACAAAAGATTTCTTACTGACCCCAATTTTTCTGTATGTTATTGTGTAGTTACATATAATTACGATTTATAGACATATGCTTTGTTTTAGAAGTGTGCTCAAATCTACCTGTATTTAGTGTAGAAAACCTATCATTCCAGGGTGCTTTAGAAGACCTCAACTAAACGAAACATGCATAAATGCATAGTTAACATATATGACAACTGCTAACGGACTGTGTATATCAAAGATACACTCCAGTGTTGTCTTTCCTGCTCCTCACAGGGTGTCGAGAGGGCACCTACGGCCCCCACTGTAAGAAGAGGTGCAGATGTGCCAATGGAGGCCGATGTGACTTCAGGACTGGCTCTTGCATCTGCCAGCCGGGATACTTGGGACCCAACTGCAGCACCAGTAAGAACCTGATGCTCAATCGATGGCTGTGGCTATGGGTAATCATTGGTCTATGCTGAGACCGCTCTGTTGCATTCTGCATTTCTAGATAATATTTTCTGTCTTTCTCTCTCAGGTTGTCCCAGAGGTCGCTACGGGAGAGACTGTGCTCAGGTGTGTTTGTGTGGAGAGAGAGGACAGTGCCACCCAGAGACTGGGAGGTGTAACTGCGCCTCTGGAAGAACAGGACCGTCCTGCGAACAAGGTATATATCTAATGTTATTTATTTATTATTATAGTATTTATTATTATTTGAATGAGCCTTTATTTTTAGGTTTTCATTTTAGTTTAAATTTTAGTAATTTTGTTAAGTGCTTTTTTCATTTTATTTAATATTTCTGTTTATCTTTCATTTATTTTTATTTGTTAGCTGCGGTTAGCTAACATTTCTAATTTAAGTTTTCTAAAGTTTAAGAATTCCATTCCATTTTTATTTCAGATTTATTTCAAATAACGATTAAATTTTTTTTTGTTTTTTTTGTTTAATAGCAACACGTTTTTTCCCCTTTTATTTTTCCTCTTATTTGCTTTTCTTCACCACTTATCTCGCCAACTTCTCCAACCTTTCAGTCATTCATTTCTTCTTCTTTTTTTCTGTCTTCACCCATCCATGATCCCTCCCACCCAAACCTAGAACATTCACATCTCGTTAGGATGTGAAAGCCGTTAGTGTTATGATGACTTCATAAGCAAAACAACACCGAAATATATTGCGTCTCACAGTCTTGCACTTACAGGCACTATTTGTCCTCCTGATTTTCTCCCAGGGCTTATTTACAATATTTAGTTAACAAATTTCTCCAGTTTCCTGCGTGAGGGAATTTGATCGCAGCACCCCTTTTCCTGAAGAACAGAAGCGAGAGATCAGATTCCTAATCTTCGTGTTTCATCACTCATCAGCTGGAATGGAACGGGACTTTCCAGGAGGGATTTTCTTAGCCTCCTTGAAAAACGCCGGCTCAGAGCGTCTCGCAGACGTGCCACTGCTTACGTTCGCCATGTTTAATGTTTACAGATGACTATAAGTAGCTGGTTCTCTGTGTTGCGTGTCGGCGGATCTGCTGGCGAGGAAACAAATAAATAAGCAAGCGAATCAAAGCGATCGGCTTATTGTTTTCCCAATCTAAATTACCCAAAGAAACATGATTGCTCTTTAGCTGCGCTGCCAAATCAGACCCACTTTACCATTGCACTAATGATCTAGAGCTTAAGTAAACTTGTGTGTGGCGTGTGTGTGTTTGTGCACGTGTGTGTGGATGTTTGTGATCGAGCAATTGCATGTGTGGTTAGTTCTTTAAATGCATTTTGAGGGATGAGAGGGCTTGGGCTAATTGTAGTAATTGAGAAATTCAGAGTTTATTTGAAAATAATGCCATCTGTGCTCTTGTTGTTACTGGAAGTTTCCGTCCGGACCAGGACATAGTTAAAAGATAAAAAGATGAGGTGTTTTGCTTGAGGGAAAGTCTCCTACATATTTGTCCTGGTATAGTACAGTATAACAATGAACACACGCACTGACAGAAAAAACAATACCATTTTAATGACTAATCGGATGAAAAGTTAAAACTATTAGCATAAAATTTTCATCTGATTTCATACACTGATTTAGATGGAATTTGGGTTCTCTGAAGAGTTTCTGATGTCTGGATGTGGCATATGTGATATAATGTTATTACTATTACTTTTGGCCCTCTGGCGGTTAAAAAACAAAACTGCATGCATTTTGCAGATGAACATTGTTTTGGTGGTGCTTGACTGTGCTGATGAATATGGTCATCTTACGTCTCATAAAACATTCATTACTACTGTAGGCTTAAGAGATATAACAAGTTTAGATGGAAAGCATCTCAAACTGACTAGCTGAAGATGTTACTGCAGCTTTACCCATTAATAGACACGGTTCTAACTATTTATGGATGTGAGGAGACATGCATGTGCGCAATTTTCCGTGAAATCCATCCTATCGGGTCTATAAAAACTTGGCTTACCATAGTGAATCAAGGTGAATCATAGTGAATCATCATTTACATTTAGTTAATTATGAACAAAAAAAGTACCTTTAAATAATTCTTATATGGTGGTGACCTCCTGTGAAACACAAATGTACCATACTGAATTCGAATAGGGCTTTAGTTGACTAATGAACATGAATTGTCGACAATTGTACTTTTTTGTAATTTTTTTCAGTCATGCACTGTAGCTCAGGATAAAAATAAATAAATTCACTAAGATCAACAGGCCAAAGCTTTTTTTTCTTTCTTTGCTGTACAAGAATAAGTATGGTTTCAGGCTAGAATGAGATATACAGTGGAAATTAAGTGTTGACAGTATAATTTAGTGCTGGATGAGGATTAATCAGTGCTTGGTAAACCATCCTCATGTGGTTCAAATTGAAGACAGATCCATGCGACTTGCTGAAACACAGAGCATACAGATATAGTCAAGACATCCTGTGTAATGTTCTACATAATGAACCAAAACAACACTTGTATCTCATATGTATGCACAGCTTTGTAGTATTTATGTTTGCTGTTAAATGTGGAATTGTTCTCGATGCAGCATGTCCTAGGGGGCGCTATGGAGCGCAGTGTCGGAGTTTCTGTACTTGTGCGAACGGAGGAGTGTGTGACCCTGTTAATGGGATGTGTAGATGTGGGATGGGCTGGACCGGACAACACTGTGAAAAAGGTGAACAAGCACACAAATAAAATTAGTTTGTACCCACCCAGACAGCAACATAGTGTCGGCCCAGATCTGGTACACGTGGAATCCACACGTACCAGATGTGGGCCGGATCCAGGCCGACACTGTGTTGCTGTCTGGGCATGGAATTGCATCCTAACATAACCAGGAATAACATAAACACTTTAAAGTGTGTAATGGCACTTTTGATTCAGAATGCATTCAATTTTGGTAACAGGATGATAAATTCACCTGAACACTTTTGTGTGCATTTGATAGATTGTGTCTCAGGTCACTATGGTGTGAACTGTGAGCAAGAGTGTGTGTGTCAGAATAACGGAACATGTGATCGCTTTACGGGATGCTGCTCTTGCCCGTCTGGATACTACGGTCCCGCCTGCCAACACAGTGAGTGACAGACTTATCTTTACTGTTAGAATGAATCATGTTTGCTGCACTTCTGAACAAGAAATATGATTTGAAATGGTTCCATATTCCAGGATGTCCTGCTGGCTTTTTTGGCAAGCTCTGTGCACAATCATGTGACTGTAAACATGGACACCTGTGTGATCACGTGACCGGACAATGCATGTGTCCTCCAGGTTACCATGGCGAACAGTGTGAAAAACGTAAGTAATCTCAACTTTAAAACGTACATTATCAGCACGAAATTATACTGGGTACTTCATCTGAGACTTAAAGCTACAATTCATGACTTACTTTCTATAGTGGAACACGAAAGTGAATTTTGTTAAAGGGATACTCCACTTTTTTTGGAAATAGGCTCATTTTACAACTCCCCCAGAGTTAAACAGTTGAGTTTTACCGTTTTCGAATCCGTTCAGCCGAACTCTGGGTCTGGCAGTACCACTTTTAGCATAGCTTAGCATCGGACAAGACCATTAGCATCTCTCTCAAAAAGAGTTTCGATATTTTTCCTATTTAAAACTTGACTCTTCTGTAGTTACATCGTGTACTAAGTTGCGATTTTCTAGGCTGATATGGCTAGGAACTATACTCTCATTCTTGCGTAATAATCAAGAAACTTTGCTGCCGTATCATGAGTCCAGCAGGCGTAATGATATGACGCAGCGCGTGAAAATAGTCCCCAGCTCGGTAACTTCCAGCGTGACCGGGACTAAGTTTGTCTAACCTATTAGACCTATTATCAGGCGCTGCGTCATATCATTACGCCTGCTGGACAAAGTTTCTTGATTATTACGCAGGAATGAGAGTATAGTTCCTAGCCATATCAGCCTAGAAAATCGCAACTTTACATTTTCCGTTGGTCTTAGAACACGATGTAACTACAGAAGAGTCAAGTTTTAAATAGGAAACATATCGAAACTCTTTGGTCATTTTTTTGAGAGAGATGCTAATGGTCTTGTCCGATTCAATGATCTATGCTAAGCTATGCTAAAAGTGGTACTGCCAGACCCGGAGATCGGCTGAATGGATTCGAAAACGGTAAAACTCAACTCTTTAACTCTGGGGGAGTTGTAAAATGAGCCTATTTCCAAAAAAAGTGGAGTATCCCTTTAAGAAAATAGTCTATTCTCAATATAATCAGTGAATCAAAGCACCAAAATAATAAAAAAGCACTATTAAAATATCATAAAACTATATCCCAAGTCGTCTGAACCCATACAACATAGATGGCTAACAGACTGCAATTATGTCATCATTCAATAGAAATCTTGACATTCATTCAAGCTCTCATGCACGTTCATTTTGGATCTTTTGAATGAATATGGTTCTTTACAATTTGACAGCGTTGGTTCTCTGTTTTGACTCGCTGACTTACTGGAAAGGAAGATTATTAGTGAGTAATGACTTAAATAAGGTCTGTTCGTCACGCAGAGCTATCATATGACTTCAAAAGAAGTTTGATTTATATAGACAAATTTTATGATACAGTCCTGCGCTTCAGAAACCCTCCACCTTCCCCCAGCTCCACCTGTATAGATCTGCTATGCGGGTTAATTCGTGTATGTTAATTCGAGTTGTCGTGACAGAAATATGTGCTGTGAGGACATATGTGCAGTTTGATGGTCTCTCTGACTGTGTGTTTGTATGACAGGTTGTGACGCTGGGCGTTTTGGGCATGATTGTGCAGAACTCTGCGAGTGTGATGGGGCGCCCTGTGATCCGACCACTGGACAGTGCCTCTGTCCATCGGGAAAGACAGGAGAACACTGCGAGAAAGGTACACACAAACATCTTAGGCAAACTCTCACAAACCTTCCTTCAAACTTCAACCTTCATCTTCTCTCTCTCAGTTTGTGACAGCAGGTTTTATGGTCCAGGCTGTTCTTTCCTGTGTCAGTGTGCACACGGAGGCCAGTGTGACCAGCGCACGGGTCACTGCTCATGTCCTGTCACCTGGCTGGGACCCACCTGTGAGGAAGGTGAGGGTGTGTGTGGGATTACTTAGCTATACTTTGGGAATAAAATTGTCCCCAGAAGGTAGCAAAATCTGATAAAGTGTTATCTAGTATTAAAATTAGGGCTGTTGATTTGACATGTTAATTCAATAAGTAATAATACATATTATTATTATATAAATTAGTCCACATGTAACAGTAGAAGTGTATGGTATGTCTTTATTTAGTTAAAGGGATAGTTCACCCAAAAATGAAAATTCGGTCATCATTTACTCACCCTCAAGTTGTTCCAAACCTGTATGAGTTTCTTTGTTCTGCTGAACACAAAGGAAGATATTTGGAAGAATGTTTGTAATCAAACAGATCTCGGTCCCCATTGACTTCTATAGTAGGAAAAAAATATACTATGGTAGTCAATGGGGACCGAGATCTGTTTGGTTACAAACATTCTTCCAAATATCTTCCTTTGTGTTCAGCAGAACAAAGAAACTCATACAGGTTTGGAACAACTTGAGGGTGAGTAAACAATGACAGAATTTTCATTTTTGGGTGAACTATCCCTTTAAGTAAACGTGTGTGTGCGAGTCAGCTGTATGGTCTTTTTTCTCTTTCTTTTATCTCTCACCATCTCAGCATCTTTATCTCTTTATTCCTGTCAGTCACGACACAAACCTGACCGTTTCTGAAAGCGTGTGTGACAGTGTGCGTGTCAGCCTCAGTTTGATGGACCCCTGAGCTGTTAAGGGCCTCCTGTCTGACTGTGTAACGGCGCCTCTCTCTGACAGTTATTTTAAGTGAATCACAGCAGGACTTTTCACAGTGTGAGTGTGTGTGTGTGAGATTTGTGAATGAGTGTATGTACGTTCATGAATGTATGACATTGTGTGTGTGTGTGTGTGTGTGTCACAGTGTGGTTACTGTATGTGATCCATCCACAAAACCTCTAAATCACATCCCCTATTGATACTTTTCACATCTTATTTTTGAGACTGTTAGGATATGTTCTCATCTTCCTCATAACTTTTCTTTTTGTTTATTGTACTTATTTTATATTATAAAACATATCTATTTTATGGAGGACTAGTCGAACTGCGTGTTCTGTGAATCAGCCAGTGGGGATAAAATGGCAACCACCTCTTTAGCATATTTGAGGAGGAAATATCAGAAATAAATAAATATGGAATGAAAAAAATAAATAATACTGTACATGAATATAAAATATATAAACAAAACTAATATATTAATATTATTACTAATTTAATGAATACATAAATTTGACTAAATTGCATGAAAATTTAAATACAACTCCATTGAATCATGTATTTATTTCTGTATTTTGTTTATGTACGGTACATATTCATTATTCACATTTATTTAATGCAGTATAAATATGTATTTATCATTTACATTTCCTCATGTATTTATTTATTTAATTATTTGTCATTCACATTTTTTCATTGCAACTACGACTACGACACTTGGAATTTAAAGAGTGTGTGAATCTTAAAATGGGGTACATAAAATAATGTTTTTAAACATTTGTGCTGAATATATTATTTTTAGTGCCGAACCACACCTTTTAACTGTGACTAGTTTCACAATATGGCATATCCTCTTATTTCATAAAAAAATAAACCAACAGTGCATTCAGTTCAGATGTGGCAATAATCACTTTCTGTCTTTCTCTCAGGTGCGTCTATAGATCATGCGTCCTCTCGCGTACAGAAGAGGCGACGGCGTGTTTCACACTCCTAGTCCACAAGCACACACACACACTCCTCTGAGATCCCACCAGAAGCGAGTGGCATGGGGGAATGAGTGTGTGAGGATCTATGTGACTTGTTATTATTGGGTTTTCCCCCAGACGAGCAAGCCACAGGAGAATTAGTACGAGGAAGCAATGCCGGAAAACACAGTCGCACACAAACATCCCCTCTGGATGCACACAAGACCACTGACAGGCTGTCAATGATTGTGTGTGTATGAGTGTCTTTGGAGAAGGGACACATTGTGGCTATGAACTAGTGTTTTAAAGGGAATATCACACACACGCAATGGTGGACTAGTTTGATGCGACTTAAAAATGCTTGTTTTGTGAACTCTGTGTGTGTGTGTTTGTGCATCAGTCCCACATCAGACAGTCAAGCCACACCATCCGATCGGCCAAACGCCCACCGAGCCACAAACCCAGACCGAACTTCTCTATTACGGGATCAGAGTGAAGCCTCAACCGCTCATTTCTATAGTACATACCACAAATACACCACTAAAGTGGCACATCAGAATACAGCAACACTCAATGGGATTACAGCCTTCCATACATACCACACACAGTCTAAAATGTACCTTGTAAATGTACACCAACTCTAAATTTAAATTTTTTTTTTTATGACACTGTCTATAAAATTCTCTTTTATGGTACTTTTATGTTGTATTTTTAAAGTAATATGTAGCATGAATCGGGAACATTTCTGCTATAGATATCCTTTTCAGATCCATCTGGTTGGCTCCTGTGAGTGTGATGTATGTCCTGCGACGTGATTCCTGTGACAGCCTGACTGTAAATATTCACAGCATTGTCACCCATCATCGTGCCATCTGAGGTAAATTGTTAAAGCGGAGCTGTCCCGACAGGATTTAGACACAATCTGACGCTTGTAAACTGAACGGACAGTTTCTCAGAAAGACGTCTTACATGCCAAACAAATCTAATCTTTATAAATTACGGTTCTTAGCGCTCGCTCAACAGTCTTTTACTGTAAAAAAAAAAGAAAGAAAAAATGCTGTAAAAAGTTTTGTTCCTCTGTTCTGTCTTTCTTCCTCTCAGGATGTTATCAGATTTTGCCGCATTGGTTCTTAAACTTTTAATTAAATGTGTTTGTACAGAAATTGTGTGGTGTTTTAACTATACTGTAAAGCTTTACACTGTATTTACTCTGTCCTGTTCTGCATTAAATATCCACACATTCTTAATTCAAGATATACTTGAAAAGCAAAATGAAGTGAGTTTTTGGTTAAAACTGAAAAATGATCTTGTTTCCCTTTGTATTAAGTTTATTTTTCTTACCCCATTAGCAGATTTTTGTCTTGTTTTAAGCATAAACTCACTTATTTTTGATAAGATATAGAAAGATTTTTTAGTTTAAAGATCTAAACATCAGTTAAAGCGCGCACATGCTATTATTTTTGATCACCCAAGTGAAACGTTGTTTGTAGGACAAGGATATGTAGGTAGTGGGACATTGTGGATAGCATGTTCCTCTCAGATGGGAGGGTCAAACGTATCAGAGGTCACCATACACCTGTCAGCCCAGCTGAGTGGAACAGGCCCACTACATGTGTGTGTGTGTGTGTGTGTGTTTGTCTCTGTCACTGGCACCATCGCTGTAGCATTTCTCAAGTGCAGCGGACCGTCACTGCAGGTGGGAGAGCCAGGCGAGGACCCCTACGCCCTGACGCGCGCTGCCCGGCGTGAGTGATGGGAGCTCGGGGGCTGTCGGTGGACGGAGCCCTTGAGTCTGATGGATGGGACGGGGCTCCGCTGGCCGTACCGTGTTGTGACAGCCTACAGATGTTCTCCAATAATGTTTATCAGCCCGAGCCTCCAGCAATGGATGACACACACCTGTTTCCAGTCAAACAGGGCTCTAGAGGCCATCCATCCACACACACACACACCTGAGTCCAGTCAAACAGATCGCCGTAGCCCATCTATTCACGGTCTGGGTGGCCGCGATGCTGTACACCAGCTTTGATCAGCGGACGGGTGGCACATCCGGACAATGGACTGGACAAAGGTCCATCTTGTCTGTCAGGGTCACTAGAGCCATACGGCACAAAGCCAGCAGACTTCTTATTTAGGTTGCTTATTGCATCTTCACGGTTTTGTATTCTTGGGCGAAATGTCGAAGGAGGCGAATGCAATTTTGCAGGGACGGCGTTAAGATGAATTTAGCTTTACTGCCCTGGCCTCTGTGCTTGCAGTTACCAATCTGTGTGTTCAATAAAAAGTATAATTAAACTGAGGCATGCAGATAAATGACTGTCTTGCAAAGCAAAGAATTGGCGCTGGTGGTTTGTTAGACACGGCCAGGCATAAAACATGCCCTATGTGTCAGTTTTATCTCTGTTCGTTTTGATGATATTTTAAACAAGTTTTTTTTTTTGTGCATGAATGTTATACAATTACAAAACCAAGGCTTGTGTGACACAGATAATAAGCAAAGACAAGTTTAGCGTTTTGAAAGATGGCCAGATCAGTGGTTTTGTGATGAAAGAACCCATTGAAGAGGTCAGATCAGATGCGATCTGACGGGAACTTTAGCACGGAAATGACGCGTCCAGCACCAGCGAAGCGACGCTATCACCACGCTGTCTTTTCGCACCGAAGAGATTAGGCTCTTCTCTTTCTGCGCTTGCCCCGTTCCCGGAGGGCCATGACTTTTTGAACCGGCGATAAAACTGAAGAGAAGCCGAGGGAAATCAACTCAATGGGGTCTCGCACCATTTGGGCCACTTGTTGGACTGAAACAACAAATCCTTAAATGCCAGAGAGCTGTTCTGGAGATGAGTATCAGCAAACTCCCACACTTATGCATCTCAGAGGGTGTAAAAACTTCATCATCGGTTTGTGTACTTGTTGCACTTTATGTTTATATGAATCTTTTCGACACTTGAGAAATATTGACCTTTTTTAAGCTCGATCCATCACAGCCTCGTTTTCATTCGCGAAAAATTAAACATTGTGTAAACGTGCAAAAACATAAAAACTGAGGCCCCCGTTTACACGTAGCCTACATGGTTATTTTGAAAAACGGAACCATTTCCCTTTCGTTTGTGCCCTTCGTTTACACGCAAACGGAGAAATCGCGTCTGAAAACGATTCTTTCTAAGAACTTCGGCCAGAGTGGAGATTTTGGAAAACTTCGTTTGCACAAGTATGTAAACTGAGAAAAACTGAGTTTTAGGGAGCCGACGTCACAGTATGTGACTATTTTCGGGATTCTGATTGGCTAACGTGAGCTTGAGCTTCTCGTTACACTGCTCTTGACGGCATACACGGGTTCGTGTAAACTAACACTTTTCTGAAAACTGACAGGTGTGCACGATGTTATTTTTGAAAACGGAGAGGGGTGAAATGTCGGTTTATGAAAATAGCCGGCCACGTGTAAACGTAGCCCGAATGTAGGATTTTAAATACTGGAACCGAGTAATTTCCATAATGTTCTGTTCGCGATTTTTAGAACGCCAGTGTGATTCGATTTCTGATTCACGTTGTTTTATTGATTCTTTTTTTTCTTCTTCTTTTTTTATTTTTTATTAGGCAAGACAATATACATGGAAACAGAAAACAAACAGGATACAGTACACAAACAAATGTGTAGCCATAATATATCTATATATATATATTTTTTAAACCAGGAAGAGGATGCTGTAGTCCGAATCGCGAAAGAATGATCTTGAGCCTGTTCTTTTTAATGAGTCAAATAACTCACTTATGAATTAGTCCGATTACTGATATGAGACTGAGTCACTGAACCGAGATTATTGCTTTTGTCATGTCCGACGAAATTAACCAATGACTGTTAGCGTAGGCTAGCCTACTTCAGAATCTTTAGACTTTTAATCAGTGTTACAAAAAAAGATGTGTATAGCCTAAACACTTTCAGAATATATCTGTTGTTACAGTTTTTTCCACTTTAAGTATCCAGAATCTACTATATTTCCATACTTATTTGGCACTCTTAGACGCAACTCAACGGACACATAAGGACATGTGCAAATTGACCAACAATCAAAAACAGCAGACTGAACTGGACCCAAGAACGCATATAACGCCACATTAGACACTGGAAATCCCCTCGATTCAGAGAAGAAGGGAAAAAAATCAACACACAATATCTCTGTGTATACGTAAACAGCACTGGCATACTTTTTTCTTTTAACAGACCCCGTCATTAATCTAAATTATTCAGGGATCATTTAGCAGGTTCTGGGACTGGGTGAATGTCAATGAGCAGGGCTTC
This sequence comes from Rutilus rutilus, assembly GCF_951802725.1. NCBI lineage: Eukaryota > Metazoa > Chordata > Actinopteri > Cypriniformes > Leuciscidae > Rutilus > Rutilus rutilus. Next base: position 26,893,650 of record NC_140223.1, read on the forward strand.
GTGCAGGATCAGCATGGGTCGAGGAGGGCCACTAGGTGGCGCCCGATGCGGGATTGTGGAGTGCCGGTGGTCAAGCCAGAACCTCGGACACACTCGACGCAGCTGACGAGGCACAAACCTCATGTTTTACTATTCGTGTGTAAGGGGACACTGGGGCTAGTTGTCACAATACTTGGGTCAATTTCTGTAGGCTATTGAACGTTTCCAACGTCACTGACCATGAAAAAGAGATCATAAAACGATTGAGAAACACAACATGTTAACACAAAAATATCAATTTTTTGGTCAACAAATATTGTAATTACTGTAATAAATTGCAAACATTTTAACACTTTAAATAGCCTACATTTAAAAACTTTCTCCAATAAAAATGTGCCCCGATCTAACATTAAGAAAAAAAGAAAGAAAAAAAAACCTCTTGTACGGAGTTCTGCATTTTTGTTATGCAGATCTTGTCTGAATATGTTTAAAGTGGTTTTATTGTGTTTGTTTACCCAACAGCTTTTCACAAAATATGAAACTACAATTTCAGTTTGGATGACAGAATGTACCAAAATGATTCTGTTTTTTTTTTTTTTTTTTAGATATTCCAAACCAACAAACAAAACCACTGCTAAGTGAAAAGACTTGGGTTCAAACCCCAGGCTACTAGCTGAGAGACCTTGTGACAACTAGCCCCGGTCTTCCCTAGCCTGTAACTGAGCATTGAGCACACCTAATTTCTTGATAATAGTCTTCCGAATGTGGTTATAAAAATGAACATTGAAAGTAGTGGTGCTCAATCAGACAAGACTGTGATTGTGTGTTAGATTGTTGTGGCACTAAGTGGTGGGTGTATCAGCACATTACTGAAAGGAAATGTGGCAGCATTTCCACAAACCAGTGAAAATATCTTTAGGGTTCAAATTATAGTAATAAACCCGTAACTATAGTCGATGAGCAACCTTTAATTTCAGTGCGTCATGCACGATATCTAAGGTAGGCTAAGTGAGTTTCCAAGTGCATAATTGACTTTTTATCCAATTCCAGCGTAAACGGCGCTACGTCAGGTCCACGGACCTCTGAGGCATTTTAAACAGTAAACCGTTCTCCCTAACACGTCTTGTCGTATTAAAACCATATGCATGGCGGCATCCGCCGCTCGCACTGAGTGCCCATCAATAACGCTAATGACCCGTTTCCCAGGGGATCACAACAAATACCCGAATGAAACCGCCACTCTTTAACGGGGCTGCCGCTCCTTCCGCGGCTTACGAGCTGTCACGTGTCCAGCCAGAAGAAGAAGAAAGAAGAAACCTCACTGGAGGGCATATAATCATATGGTCATCACATGGTCTTTGGTCTGTGCCAACTGTAAGACAAGTTAATCATTCACTAAAGTAAAAACATTTTTTTTTCTTTTTATATCTGATCATGATCTCTAGATCTACATGCTGTGCTGTGCGGTAAAGAACAGTAAGGGGTCATTAAACAATTTTTTTGAGTTTGGGTTTTTAAAATATCGACTTTAAAGTAAATAAATGTATTTATAAGTAGGCCTAGACCTTAAATTTGATGTGTGGTTAACACAATTAAATATATTTTTTCTTCTACTTCAACATTGAGACAGTCATGTGCTTTTGAAACCACTTTTGTTGTTAAAAGTGAACTGCTAAGTGCTTAATCAATCGGTCAACTGTAGCCTTAAAAAGTAAGGCTACTTTTGGACATCATGAAGTCATAAGCCTAGCTGACGCCATGACTGAAAAGCGTTTTAAAGGGATAGTTCACCCTAAAATGAAAATTAAGTCATCATTTACTCACCCTGGTGGTGTTCTAATGCCATATGACCTTCTTTATGGACAACAAAAGGAGAAATTTAAAAATATGTCCTGCTCGCAAAATCATAAAAGCTACTCAAGGACTAAATTGAGGATTAAATTAAACATACCAGGAGGCAGGTTTAACTTCAGATTAACATTGTGTTTCAAAGAAGACACCCTTGGCAAATATGAACATAAAATTCACAAAAAACGAACCTTTCATTGAAGTAAAACAACTGAAAATTGGGAGAAAATCTCATTATGAAATGTTTTTCTCTAATACACATTGGCCATAATTATTGGCACCCTTTATTCAATACTTTTTGCAACCTCCTTTTGCTAAGATAACAGCTCTTGAGTTTTCTTCTATAATGCCTGATGAGTTTGGAGAACATCTGACAAGAGATCAGAGACCATTCCTCCATACAAAATCTCTCCAGATCCTTCAGAGTCCCAACTTGATACACCCATTTTTTTATTTTGATGTTTGTTTAGGATCATTTTCCAGTCCCATTATAAGATTTGTAGCTATTTGCCATTTGATTCCATTGATGCCATAATGTATCTAAACAAGATGTACACATGTGGTACTTTATCCCTGTGTGCACCAAACACATCTTGAGTGTTTGCTGCCAAAAAGCTAATTTTTTAGTTTCATCTGACCATTGAGCCCAATAATGTCTGGCAACTAAATATGCTGGAGTTTGTTTTTGGATGAGAGTAGAAGATTTTTACTTGAAACCCTCCCGGACAACCCCACCAAACAAGGGTGGTCACACCAAATATTGATTTGATTTAGTCATTAGAAGTTAGTTGATAAATAAAATCTGTTTATGACATTATTTTTTAAATCATCCTCACCTTACAGCAAGTGCCTAAAACTTACAGCACTGTAGCTTTGCATGGTGGTTTCTTCAAGCGTCTTGTTGCAACAGTTCTTCTGGATTTAGTCTGTCTCAGATTTTCTGTTTGTCATGTAATCATGTAATCACAGACGGACTCGATGATGGTGAGATCAGATCATACCGGCTGTTGTCAGACTCCTTGTGCATACAAAAATCTCACTGGATTATTACAATTAATGACAAAAGGATTGTTTGGATAACTGATAATTCCTACTGATACACTACAGCAAAAGATATATGTGCAAAAGTCTTATGCACATTAATATGTTCACTCAAATAAATGGTAGCCAGTTTAAGCCAGTTTTTGTTTAAACTGGCTACCATTTTTTTTTTGGTGAAAATATTAATGTGCGTAAGACTTTTGCACAGTACTATATATATATATATGTACCGAACTCGTATTTTAACCATGATCCCAAAACCTGTGTACCATTACACCCCTAATATATTATATATATATATATATATATATATATATATATATATAGTGGGTACGGAAAGTATTCAGACCCCCTTAAATGTTTCACTCTTTGTTATATTGCAGCCATTTGCTAAAATCATTTAAGTAAATTTTTTTTCTTCTCATTATTGTACACACAGCACCCCACATTGACAGAAAAACACAGAATTGTTGACATTTTTGCACATTTATTAAAAAAGAAAAACTGAAATATCACGTGGTCCTAAGTATTCAGACCCTTTGCTGTGACACTCATATATTTAACTCAGGTGCTGTCCATTTCTTCTGATCATCCTTGAGATGGTTCTACACCTTCATTTGAGTCCAGCTGTGTTTGATTATACTGATTGGACTTGATTAGGAAAGCCACACACCTGTCTATATAAGACCTTACAGCTCACAGTGCATGTCAGAGCAAATGAGAATCATGAGGTCAAAGGAACTGCCTGAAGAGCTCAGAGACAGAATTGTGGCAAGGCACAGATCTGGCCAAGGTTACAAAAAAAATTCTGCTGCACTTAAGGTTCCTAAGAGCACAGTGGCCTCCATAATCCTTAAATGGAAGACGTTTGGGACGACCAGAACCCTTCCTAGAGCTGGCCATCCGGCCAAACTGAGCTATCGGGGGAGAAGAGCCTTGGTGAGAGAGGTAAAGAAGAACCCAAAGATCACGGTGGCTGAGCTCCAGAGATGCAGTCGGGAGATGGGAGAAAGTTGTAGTAAGTCAACCATCACTGCAGCCATCCACCAGTCGGGGCTTTATGGCAGAGTGGCCCGACGGAAGCCTCTCCTCAGTGCAAGACACATGAAAGCACACCTGAAGGACTCCAAGATGGTGATAAATAAGATTCTCTGGTCTGATGAGACCAAGATAGAACTTTTTGGCCTTAATTCTAAGCGGTATGTGTGGAGAAAACCAGGCACTGCTCATCACCTGTCCAATACAGTCTCAACAGTGAAGCATGGTGGTGGCAGCATCATGCTGTGGGGGTGTTTTTCAGCTGCAGGGACAGGACGACTGGTTGCAATCGAGGGAAAGATGAATGCGGCCAAGTACAGGGATATCCTGGACGAAAACCTTCTCCAGAGTGCTCTGGACCTCAGACTGGGCTGAAGGTTCACCTTCCAACAAGACAATGACCCTAAGCACACAGCTAAAATAACGAAGGAGTGGCTTCACAACAACTCTGTGACTGTTCTTGAATGGCCCAGCCAGAGCCCTGACTTAAACCCAATTGAGCATCTCTGGAGAGACCTGAAAATGGCTGTCCACCAACGTTTACCATCCAACCTGACAGAACTGGAGAGGATCTGCAAGGAGGAATGGCAGAGGATACCCAAATCCAGGTGTGAAAAACTTGTTGCATCTTTCCCAAAAAGACTCATGGCTGTATTAGATCAAAAGGGTGCTTCTACTAAATACTGAGCAAAGGGTCTGAATACTTAGGACCATGTGGTATTTCAGTTTTTCTTTTTTTTAAATGTCAACAATTCTGTGTTTTTCTGTCAATATGGGGTGCTGTGTGTACAATAATGATTTTAGCAAATGGCAGCAATATAACAAAGAGTGAAAAATTTAAGGGGGTCTGAATACTTTCCGTACCCACTGTATATTAGCCACCTAAAAGACACTTAAAACTACATTTTGTGACAACAGTAGTAGTACAGTAGTATTTAAAAAAAAATATGGTGGATTTGCTCAACCGCCAGGAGTGATACAAATGGTGAAATGGTTAGAGGGCTGAATATCGCACGGCTGGAAAAGGCTCTCAGCCAATCAGATTCGAAAACCAGAAAGTACTTTTGTATAAACAAATATCTAAGTATTTTGAGAGTGTAGATAGACCGACTCTATAATGTCATTCGCAGTGATTTATGGGAGTAGGCGGAGCTAAAGAGCTATTTTGGAAATTTCTTTACGGCATCATGGGTAATGTAGTTTTTTTTTTAATACCACAAATTCCGCTGTTAAATACGATTGTTTTAAAAATAAGCTAAAATAGCTACATAGCGTGTTCGTAAATTTGGGGGCGACGCTATCAAGATAGCGTAGGGTAGGGGGGTGTTTGTTTAGGGGATTTCAAATATAAACAGCGTTTCTCATAAATCACTTACTGCACCTTTAATAAGCAGTAATTAGGGGTTTATTGAGGCAAAAGAACACACGTTTTAGAACTCATGGCTTATTGTTGTAAGAGGAATCCCTTTAAAGATGGTACTCTCTATATGTCCATAATGTATGAAAGGCATACATTGCCGTCTGTACCAGCCCACACCTAAGCACAGCGGGTGCTGTTTCTTCTGGCAAGGGGGCAAATAGCAGTGCCAAGTTAATAAGGGAGAGAGTGCCAGCAGTGTCACACCCTGCACTCAGGGTTCATGATAGATGTCCCGACCCGGGCTGCCGTGCCACTGTGGGGTGGTGGCAGAGTCTTCGGGCATGTTTCAGTCCACATAAAAGAGAGGAGCCCGTGTTTGAACACACACATGAGAGTGGGATATCGTGTGTGTGTGTGTGTGTGTGGCTGTTCTGTACCTATGCCAAAAGACTCATTAGTTCATTAGATAGATCCATACACTCTGATGAGAGCAATGGGAAATCCCACCATTAAACGCAACCACTCCCTTGAGAAGGACAAATGTGACCGTGTGTGTTCGGGAGGGGCTCACACACACACACACACACACTCATATTGACAGTATTGAGATGCTGCCCTGCACAAGCCACGGCCTGTGATCTTTCACGCCGTCGCACTCACGCACATGACAGACTTACACGGCAAACAGCTGGTCAGTAATGGTCCATGCTGGCCTCTTTTCCTCCTCTGTAGACCCATTATCACCTTCACCCTACTACAGCACCCACAAACCCCTATCCAGCCGACCTCATCAAAGTGGGACGACCTGCTGTGACCTCATCAGAGCTGGCTGACCCATGATGACCTCATCAAAGCAGGACGCCCCGCTGAGCTCAGAGACTGACAGCTTGCACTGACCAAAAGCGGGTCATCAATTATCAATGAGTGTGACACCGCTTTCACTGTGCACCTTACATTTCAGTTTCGACTTAAATATGGGAAAACTTTGGTCTCTGCAACACTTTACTGTACAAAAAGGTCCCATTAGGTCCAATGCATTAACTAACATCAACTAAATGAGCAATACATTTGTTACAGTATTTATTAGTGATTGGTAACGGTAGTTAAAAAAAAACAAAAAACTGTTCATTGTTAGTTTATGTTAGCTCATGCAGGTCCATTAAATCATGTTAACACACAACTTTTGATTTGAATAATGTCGTAGTAAATGGTGAAATTAATATTAAGATGAATAAATGCTTTAGAAGTATTTTCCATTGTTAGTTCATGGTAACTAATATAGTTAACTTATTGTGAAGTGTTACCTTGTTCTCAAATAAACGTAATTTTAACTAGTCAAGGAGCAAAAAATATTTTTGTTGATTTGACATAACATTTTCATGCTAGTTTTTGTTTGCTATAATTTTATCATTACATTTTTTGTTTGTTTGTTGGATCAGTGTGAACGTACGGAGCATTTATAAGGGGACATGGTGATGAAATAAATATGACATGGGAGTAAAAATAATTTCAATGCATTCCTCAAAGAAACTTTGCATTCTCCTCGCAAAAACAAAAATATAATATTTTCTCCCACCTCATGTTATTGCCATTACAAAAGTTTTGCAAATGAAGTTTCTCTTTGGCGAGAGAATGCCAACGCATTAAAATATTTTTTTTTCCCTATCATCAAATTTTTTTACCATTAGAGTTTCATGAATCAGCCTTAAAGGGCTAGTTCACCCAAAATATGATAATTGTGTGATACATTTCTCACCATCATGTTGTTCATGACTTTCTTCTGCGGAACACAAAAGAAGATTTTCTTTTTTTTTGTCCATATAATGAAAGTCAATGGGGTCCAAAATAACATTGGACCCTGTTGACTTATATTGAATGGCCATTTTTCAAAATATCATCTTGCGTTCTGCAGAAGAAAGAAAACCATACAGGTTTGGAACAATATGAGTAAATTATGAAATGTAATTTTTTTGGGAGGGTTGAGAGACTTAATTTCAGTCGTAACTCACCGTGTGTTTTGTCTTTGCTTTGCAGTGTCGCAATAACCCCGTAAGGCAGACAGGGACAACAAAATCGGGATTATCTCGAGTGAAAATGGCAGGAAACACAAAAGAGGTCTTAACTAATTTTCCCAAGCAAATCCCACCCAGCCTCTCATCACATACAAACACACAAAGCCTCGATCCCAGGCCAGCAGTCATCACCCCTCTGTCCACACTACAAATCAGAAAGAGAGAAAGAGAATAACAGGGTGAGGAAAGGACAGAAGGAAAAGAATAGATGGACTGGAAGAGAGAGTGATAAAAATGGCATCCCTCTGGAAATGTAAAAAGAAAGACAATGGGGAATATGATTAGGAAGGAAAGAGGGAGAATTATGAGGGTGAGAACGAGGGATTCTGACCGGGTTGGCTGGAGAAGTTGGATCCCGTTTAAACAATGAGAGAGAGATGTCAGTCCAATGTTGTTTCTCATTGAGAGTTTGAGCGATGAGCCAGGTCATCACATCTCTCCACCTCATCCATCATTTCCCTCAAACAAACGAGTGCAGTGCGCATTCTTGCCTCCCTCCTCTCTCTCTCTCTCAGACTCTCGCTGGCTGTGGGACAGTGGGCCTGTGTGAGAGTGATGACCGGGGATCAGACTCGCGCTGTGTCTGTCTGCCAGTGTGTGTGAACGACATTTTCATGCGTCTCGGTGTGAAATAATACGAGTGGGTGTGTGAGAGAGCTGGTATCTAAAGGGTTTTATGCGGCTCTCTAGAAAGATGTGCGTCTATCGTCTGTGCGAAATCAAGCGGCGCCAGCAACTTTTGCAAGCAATCTTGGTCCTACAAATAGGCCTCATTTTCTTCATGCATATATTATATCTTTTTCTTTTGATTCTGGGTTGAAATATGACCTTGACGTGTCAACCTGAAAGATATCAAGGGAGACGGAGACATTCGGAGAGTGCACAGTACGCCCACACAGGAGTTTTTTTTTTATTTCTCAGTAACTCCTCCCACAGTATTGAATTATAATGCAATACAGTTACATTGTAGAAAGCATTAAAACAGAAGTACCTCAACTCACTGATTACTTTTAAAAATGGGATTATAAACATCGACAAAAAAACAAACAAACAAACAAACAAAGTGAAATAGGAAAGATCTGGTCCTTCACCTCGTGAGGATAAACAAAATCTGGCTTTTCTCAAAGGTTTGGCACAAGAAATCAACATGGACCCAAACGTCAAACAAGCTTGCAGACAACCATAGAAAATGTCAGGTACAGCTTGGACCAATCATGCGTTTTAAGAAGAAATAATATCAGCTGTTTTTATTCTTCTTTCCTTTTTTCCCCCCCTCGATTTGCTCTTTTTTTTTTTTTTGATTTTACAGTTGAATCAATAAATTGTCATACAAAAAACCTAGTAATATCTATATCATTTACCAGTTTTATTAGAAGTATAAGCTGTGATGGAACGTTTAATACTATCTGGCATTCAGACTTCTACAAACCCCGGTAGAGTCTCGTCCCCCCAAACTTTTCAGTGAGAAATTCTTCATTTCAACACAAGGGGGCGCTTGAGAGCAGTGCTATTCAGTAAACAAACTACAGTTTGCAGAGAAATAAATACAACTTTCAAGATACACAGCAATAACATTGAGACATCAACCAAGAAAAAAAAAAGTGAGACAAAAACAAAAAAACAAACAACAAGGGAAAAAAAAAACACAAGAAACCCATGATTGTCTATAAATGAAAGACACACGAGGATGGTGAAGCTAAAGACTAGCATTCAGGCTATTTAGTGGTATCGTTCGCCAACTAATGGAAAAGGTTACCGTGGAAAACGATAAAATGCCCTTTACGCGAATTCTACAGATTCAGTTCTTACACTAGTTTTTCTCAATTTAGAAAAAAAAGTTGCTAGCAATTTTTTTTTTTTTTACAACCACCCTTCCAAACTTAAAAAAGAAGCGACTTAAAAAAGAGCGTCTGTTTTCCGCACAAACTGGCGGGAAAGTGGGTTGAAGGTAATGCAGTGCTTTAATTGGACAGAACTTGAAAATAGTCACTGTCTCGCTCCTTACTCCCTTTTTTTTTTTAACAAGCAGCGTCAGTGAGAGGTCTAAAGGTCACACCTTTTATCTGTTCACGTTTTTAAATTCACAAACTTCTGGAGAATATCTTAAAAGAGAAACACTAAACCCCACGACTCCTCGCGTAAGTTTGTAAAAGAAACTGTTAAAATGCTTGAAAAACACACATGATTGTGATTTGTGTGTCTGTATTCGTGTTTGCGTGTGTGACGTCGTTAATTGTAAATATATTCACAGGCCGGCAGGCGATTGCGCCTGAATAATCTGCCATCACATCTGTCTTGTGGAAGACTCTTATCTGTTACTCTTAGTAACTACGGTTTTAGCGGACAAAACTCACAAACATGACACCGACGTTTCATTAGCAATCTCAAAAACTGTTCACCAGCTGCCACTGCTGTGCAAAACATTGGAACTTGACAGAATAAATACAATTATTATTACGTATTACTACTATTGTCATCATCGTCTTCATCATCACCATCGAAATTACTGACACTACTGTCATTCCTACTAAGTGTACTTGATCAATCAAACAGTCAATCGATAATTTGTTCATGTACATGGGACCTTGGTGCGTATGGCATGAGGATTTGGGCACTTGTGCAGGTGTGTGTGTGTGTGTGTGTGTGGACCGGTAGTGTAACACAATGTTAAGTTAGGTCACATGGTTACATGGAGGTGTCATACGTGGCTGAGAGACTGAATGGCGCTGGGTTCTGCAGCGCGGGCCAAACTGTGCCACATCGGGGCATTATGGGTAGACGAATGGAGTGGATCCTTATCAGCTAGAGACAGCATCATAGCATATGCCTATAAACAAGAGAGATACACAGTTACAAATACACAAACTATATTCATGGAAAATCTGATACTCAATTTGACTACGGTCATACCTGTGACTTAGACTTCCTGTACAGAGGCTGCTTAATGCCTTCTTGCAGGTGGGCGGGGCCAAAGCTGCCGACGTCACTGTCGCTAAGATCCCCGTCCTCCATGCTAAAGTGACGGATGTGATCCAGCGTGGAGAAACTGCTGTGATCTTCATCATCCTCATCCTCATTAAACCTGAAAACGATGCAGAGATTCGTTTTTACAACCAAAAAATGAGTGGATATAACAAGTACTTTCAGGTGGGGATTTTTTGTACGCGTACCTTTGCGGTGAGGATTTGCTGTTCTCTAGATCATCTGGTCCCTCGAAATCGATGTCATCGTTTATGATGTCATGGTCCAGACTGCTAGGCACGCCATCCTCGCAGGGTTTCCTGGCGCAGTCGCTATTCTCCGCCTCCTCTTCCTCTGCTCCGAGCTCCTCCCCTTCTTCTTCGTCCAGGTCACGTGACCCCTGGCCAGGCAGGGCTTTGTCGGCATCAAAATGACTGCCGTTGAGCCTATGGAGAACAGAGAGAATCGTTATGTAATGACGTTATGCAGGCATGAGTTTTTGACTGATACGCCAATCCCTGATTACAGAAAGAAAATCATTTAGCGCTGAAACCTAGTTCTGTTTGTCTCGAACAAATAAACCACCATAAAAAGCAGAACCACATGCCCACGCTTTCTAAATGAGAGGAAATGCTCAAAGAAAGAGGGCGAGTGTGTTGGAGAAAGAGACTGTTTGTCATCAGTTACGAGGGCCCCTGGTTGGCAGAAACGAGCCGCCCATCGGCGGGGCACTTAGACAGCAGGCCTCTACACTTCCTCTCACTTATTTTCAGCTCTCTTTCTCACTCAGACAGCTCACATCTCCTCTTTCCCTAGTTTATTTTCTTCTTTATCTCCAATTCATCTAATAGGCCAAATATTTAGCTGACAGTCCATTTGGTGAGTGGAGAGAAGGAGCTGCCAAAGCAGCCATTTCCCCACAGAGACAGAGGCCAGCTATCCAAACTCACACACACACACACACACACACACACACACGCCAGCCAGCCAAAGGAGACACATTAAGGCTGAATCACTCGTTTTGTCCTGATTCTACTCTTTCCTCAACTTAAAAATAGCAATTTCCCATCCGAACTTTAAAAACAGAGAGGAAAAATTGCAAATACAGAGAGGATAAGAAAATATAAGTTTGTGTATACAGATGTTTGCAATGAAAATTTCTCAGAGAAAGATTCCATCTAATCGAGAGATCTCAATAAGAGAATATCTATTAAAGGGGCTATATGTAAGAATTTTCATGTATTTCATGTATATCACTTTTTTATTGGCAGTGTGTGAACAGCTTGTAATGAAACTTAAAAAACGAGACCTTCCCCGACTTCCTAGTTCTTTGAAAGCCTGTAGACTGATTTTTTGAAGGACTCTGTGTTGGGAAAATCAAATGGATGTGATGTTTACACCGTTCCGTTCTGTGACACATGAAACGAATGCTTATACAATGTTCAGGATGATGCTGAAAGAGCCATTCTGTACTGTAATGTCAATGTGTCATGCAATGAAAAGAGATTAACTCAAACTATAGTCTCACATAGCCAGATTTGTATATTTTATAGTCACAACATACTTTATAACCAACCTATCATAATAGTGTAATTTTATTATGTCTGTCGACATGATGCTGGTGAATTGATGCAAACATCCACATTGCTATGATCAGATGCTTTCTTAACAGCTGTTTTCTCACCAACAGCATTTTTGTTGTGTGTTTATTCTGTTATTGAGAGAAAAGCGCGCAGCACGTATTTACATGTTCCTCTAGCGTCGCTCTCAGCAGCGTTGACGGTTTCTGGATGTTCGTTAACATTATATCACTACAAAGACATTTCCAACTTCTTTTTACTTCTAAGCAAAGAATAAAAAAGCACTTTAGGGCCTTGAATCAAGTTCAGTCTCTTGTACGGTACGTGTGCACAATAGCGAAGTTGCTGGCTGCAGTTCACTTAATGGCCACCGGTGTCACTAATAACAATGTTTACAGAACCTCAACTGGAAATGAGCCAGAAATGATGGATCAGAGAGAGAAAATATCAATGCAATAATAATATATAAAATTAAAATAGTAATAAATTTCATCTTACAATCTCTATCTATCGTTCCATCCACCCACCACATCCATCTGCAAATAAAGTCAAATTTGATCTTCCAGGAGACATTTTAGGTTAGCTATCCAAATTGATATTATAGCTCAATATTGTGATTGTATGTTAACGATCTTTAGATGAAATCTGAGACAAAGTAGATACTTAAATGAAACTCTCCATTAATGTCTGCTGAGCTATAAAAGAGCAACATCTGAGCAATAACATTTTCCTCTAGGCTTCATCTCTCACCTCCGTTCTTTCCTCGGATTAGCGTAACTGCGCGAGGGTTAACCCTTTTCACATCTCGGATAATCCCAGAAATCACCTCCTCTCATCACTCTGCACCCCGCTAATACCGCGAGAACGAGTGAGAGGCAACGCTAGCGTGATGATGAAAACAGATCGGCTAATTAGAGAGAGCTGTGGTAATTTGTGGAGGATAAAGTATCTATCAGGAGCAGTCACTCTGACAGGAAACATTCAGCGACCTCTGACCTCCTCTCCCACACCTACTTCCTGTTCACAAAACACATGTTGGGACCAGATGTGGGACGCGCGCAAACACACACACAGTCGATGTTGTAATGACTCTAGGATCTTGTTAATGAAACAATGAAGAAATCAAAAAACCTAAGATCTTTATCTGACTCAATCTGTCTCACGCACACAACACACACACGGATGACCAGGTCAAACATTTAAACCGTCATCCAACCTGATGATCATTGCTGGGAAATGATCAACGATAATTATCATATGCAGATGGCAAAATTCATGTACGCACACGCAGCCAAAAGTCAACAGCGTTCTGCACGCGCTCGCAATCGTCCAATCAGTAATCACGTCCTTCTGGAGACCTGCCCCAATCTTTGCTCTTAAAAACCGCAGGCGACAGGGTAATGATTAACAACCATACAGAATATATGTACACACACAGATACGTTCACATGTGCGGTTAATACACACTGCGATACCAGTCCGTTTCTTTCATGTGATGGTATTCACTCAAGAGGTGAGGGTTAATGAATAAGGCATGAGAAGTGTTGTGTTCAGTAATGTTTGTGTATAATAACCTCCATTCTGCCGCAGGCAACTAGCGCCAACTGATGACTGACAGCCTAATGGACACTCTGTTTGCGGGTGAGTTTGCTTGTGTGTGTGTGTGTGAACCCGCACATGACTGAGTGAAGTTTTCGGTAAGATACTAATTTGAAGTTTGACTTTTCATGTGAATACCTAAAATTTAACATAAAAAAATGTGTCTAACTTCTGACATTGAATTTAAACAATAAATAAATAAATACATTAAAATGGCTGAAATAAAAAAAGTTTTTTTAATTTAAAAATAATAATAAAAATATGAAATAAATATCTAATAAAAATATAATAAAATTGATTCATTAATAATAATATAGGTTATAATAATAACGTGCGCCACTTGTACAAGCTCAATGTTTGAGCACATTCACTAACCACTAAGCCCAGGATCTGATGACAAATAAGACGTTTTTGCGTTTAAAAGTTAAAGTCTATATATGAACACTGCATGTATTAGTGTACCAGAGGAAGAAGATGGTGTTTACCCTTCCTCGGAGTGTGACGGAGATGTGGCGTTCCGTGCCGTGTTACTGATGAAGTTTCGTATTTCGTTAAAATACGAATCCTCCTTGTCCTCCAAGATGGCACTGCCGCTGTCCAGCTCTGAACGGGGCGACGACATCGCCGTGCCTACGCATAAAATACAACATTTATTAAATAATTTTTTTTTTAACCATTAACAGTTGCTAACAAATGTGAATAAAAAATGATGAAGAATATATATCTATTAATATGTGTGTGTATACCTGATAAATTACCATTCTCGTGTTTTTTGAGGTGCCGGTCCAGGTTGGTTTGTTGCCCGAAGCAGCGGTCACACAGGTGGCATTTGAAGGGTTTCTCTTTGTTATGGATGTTACGGATGTGGCGCTGAAGATTCGATGAAATACTGAACGAACGATCACAGTACTTACATCTGCGGACACACAGACACATATGCACATAATTAGACAATACAATATACAGACACGAGAAATCAAACTCTCTCGCTTTATCTGTCTCGCACACACGCGGGGTGATTGAGTGGTCATGAACTCTTTGTCTCTAATCTTTGGCCAACTCAGTAACACTCAAACTCTCTCGTCCACATCCTCCCTCTGCCTTGAAAACGACTGCATGTGCCAAGTCTCTTCACGCAGAATTATCCCGTATGATTACGCGATCGTATCTTCCCCTCGACCGTGGAGTTGTGCGCTAAACTGCGTCTCCCAGGAACCTGTTATCTCTCCCTCGCTCTCTCCGTCTCGCCCCCCTCCAAAAGCAACAGAAAAAAATAGAAATTAAATTGTAGTTAAAGGCTGATCACCGGCTCGTTTAAAGCCCTGCCAGCACGAGGAGATTGAGGCTATCTGGAAAGTAACACAGCCCTGTACAAACCTCCCCTGTGGTCAGACGGACCACAAACGCAGTGTGTGCGCACGCCTGTTTCTGTGCAGTATTTTAATACTCCCTGAAAGAGTCTGAGGCCCAAACACGGGCCTAATTACCCAGCTGCCTTTGCTGGCCCACAGCTGTACGGCACTCATCGCCTCTATTATTCATACATACTTCTTTCAGTCTCCTTGTCTGTCTGTCCTTCACCCTCATTGACTTCACCTCACTCTTTCCCAATGACAATAACTGCATGTATCGAAGAATAAACGACAAAAATCGCATTTACTATAGAGATGTATATGATATTTTAGGATTTTATTCAATTCCATGACTTTTTCCTCCCCTAAAAATCACAAATTTAATCTCCATCATAGTTCCGAGTATTCACTGACAGTACATTTAGTCTTCTGTGGTGAATATAAGAACAGTTCACTTCAAAAGCAACCACTTTCTAACTTTTCTACTCTAGAGTTTCAGAAGAGATCTCAACAATATCTCAAACTGTCCTCGATCTGTGATGACACACTATCTATATATATTGTGTACAGATTATACTGACATTATTAAATAACACTGAAACAGAAATGACATTCTTCTGCCAGTATATTTCAATATAGCTTCTTGGTGCATTAATCCATGGCAACAAATGGCCATTGCACGAAATAATACCTCAGTAACACACATCCGAATAGGTATCATTTCTGCAGCATACGTGGTATTACCCATATCTGGTCAGTAATACTCCCGGATTCATCCGAAATTCTGCGGTGTATACAGTAGCACACTGGTCCATATACACCTCTTTTCATGCAGTCGACTGATGTGCTACATGCTATTTGCTGAGTGTGTGAATAATTGAATACATCAAACTGTACATGCAGTATTAGTGTGTATGTGTGTGAGAGTGTGTCACCTGTAAGGCTGCTCTCCTGTGTGTGTCCGTAGATGTCTTGTAAGGTTGGCCGAGCGTGGGAATATCTTGCCACAGTATCTATAGGGGAAGGAAACAGATCTCCAGGAACAATACTCAGCAATACACACACACAAACAGGCTTCCCAAAAACACTCTGCATTCCATGCTCAGTGCTGTCAACACTCATTAAACATCAAACACATGTTTACTGAAACATCTTATTAATGAAACAAACAAAAAGTTATTATAAACATGATCACTATAATACATTATATAATAAATACCAGTAATATACTAAATATTATTTATTATACTTTAGTTGATCCTATTTGAGGGTGTCACAAAATACCAGTATTGGTGACAACCATGATATTTTGTTGAGTTACTATACAATTTGCTTAGTTGTTTGTTTACTTACTTTACTTTACACTTTACTTGATAAGCTAAAACTCACTTTTTATTTTTTTATCAGAAAACAAGACAGAATTTCTTATGTCATTTTACTTATCTAGTAAATGCTTCTTGATTTAAGAGTTTTTAGATATTTGGACAGGAAACAAGACAAAAATTCTAAGCATTTAAGAAAATAATTTTTTGCAGTGTAAAATGTATGTTTTTAATGTAACCTTCTCCCTTTAAATACTTTGGACAGTTCAAGAATAATTTATGCAATTTCATATTATCTATTTGAAAGAATTAAATGAGCAGTTTCATGTCTATGTCTATCCTTGTATTGTTCAACTGGTCGAGGTTGTTAAGTGATTAAGAAAGTAATTAGTAATAAGTAATGTGATACTTTTTAGAGAGAGTAATTAGTACAGTAATCTAATAACACTGTTGAGGATGTAATAAGTAGCTAGTAATTATCTATTTTCTAGTAACTTAGCCAACACTATATAATATAATATAATAATATATATATATATATATTATTTTTTTACTCATGGTATTTAAAATGTATATAATTGAAGTGTTGTTTTTTTTAAATTTTTTTTATAAGATATGGCCATAACGTTCTAAGTTGATGTTCATCATCCTGGTTACCTGCAGGTGTAGCGCTCTTTGCCCTTGCGTAACAGTGTCTCAGGAAGGGTGGTGGGTGGAGCCCGGAAGTCGAACATGGAGGGAACGGAACGCATGATGTCACCGCCGTCTGGCTTCAAAGAGCCGAAGGATTCCAGCTTTTCGGCCATGTTTTCAATCGCTGACATCTGCGAGAGACAGAGAAAAGTTTTATTACCTCATTGTGAGGTCTTTAAGGACACACATCCCCACTGTGTTACCCGCATTTATTGACATGCAGTTGCGTTCTTCCACAGATGTGTGGGGGAAAAAACGCTGACCGTGAACTTTCACTATCGGATGACAGTGTGAAATGCTTTCACTGATCTGTAATGTCCAATTTTGGCGCACAAACACAAATAACAATGCACGTTATAAGATGGACCACACATGTATGCACACACACACAGTGAGATTCATGTGGATAAGAACTGCTGCCAATTTACTAATTAAGCCTAACAGTTGCTTTCATCAGAAATGGACACACTCTCAAAGGGGAAGGAGCTACATGTGTGTGTCAGCCAGAGAATGAGAACAACATAAGGCCTGTGTGTGTGTGTGTGTGTGTGTGTGTGTGTGTGTGTGTGTGAGCCACACTGAAGAGCAGGAGTGATTCATGTCCTATGTTGGCCATAAAGCATTCAGTGCACAATATGAGCAGACAGCACATTCGTCAATATGAAAGATGTTGACATTACTGATCAAGGCTGAGACAGCAGTAATAATGATATCATAGGAAGGAGAGGGAGGGGACGGAGCTGAGGGAGGGGGGGTGGGGGGTCCCTGTAGGCGAGCGGGCCTATCAACCACAGCGCAACAGTGAGGGCTTTCAGAGAGCACAGCGGATTTGCATTATTTCATGTGTGTATTGAATTTTCCCCTTGACTTATTTCAGGTTTTGGTGACAAATCAGTCCTGATTCACAGTGAAAGACATACATGACACACACACACACACATACAGACTTGCATACATAAACACACAAAAAAAGTATGTTTCCTTCAGTAGAAAATACAGTAGAGAAGTTTTAAGAAAGAAAGAAAGGAAGAAGGTTTATCTTAGAACCAGTTAGATCCTGCTCAACAAGGTCTCAAATTGCGCTCAGATTTTGTGTCTCATTTCTCATCAAGTTCCTCCAAGACCAAGTTATCTGAGTTCTGTGGTATTGTAGGAAGAATGAATGAAATAGACAAAACTTGACACACAAGTAAAATGAAACTAATGTGGATGGCATTGCTTAGACAATCTTGGAAAAAAATCATCTGGGGATGTTTTGCAGTGTTTTCTTCTAAAAATCTAAGAAAGAAAGCGGATAAATCTTTACATTTACAAGTATTATGTGAAAGGAGAGGACAAAGAATGGGGCACTGAAAGAGAGAGAAAGATCAACACTCAAGATAATTTGGACGTTTGATGAGGAATGACAGCTGGGAGTTAAAGTTCTCCATTGGAACGTCAGGATCACATCCTCCGGGAGGATGTGAAGTGTCAGACCTGTTTGACACCAACTCTCTCTCCCTCTCTCCATAAATCACAGACAGAGAGGAGGGATAGAAGTGTATCTAATGAACTACTGTCATATATCTAGATGATGTGCTGTCTCTCTCAACTAATGCTCGGCTACACTCTATTAGCATCTCGAACTCAACAAAACATTGTCATTTTTCACTTATCAGCCAGACCACTAAATCACAACACTTGGAGAAAACACATTTTTATCTAGTTATCCAATGATCTAAATGAGTGCATACACTATATAAATATACAGTATAAAAAAAATTCTGTCATAAGGTAAATATATTGAAATTAATATAGAAATTAATATATACTGAGATATATTGACAATGTCTCAAACTGCTTATATTTGCCAAAATAGCAAAGTCAGCAATCAAATTTTAATATGAGCTCGAACATGATCTGCACTATGCTATCAACATACATTTTTATAGCTCTATGATTTTACAGCACGTCAGCAATTGTCACATTTGTGTCTATTTTCATTTCTCCTTAGGGATTTTAGGAGAAACATCTGAGACAAAGTTACACTAACCCCAGCAGACTCCATTAAGACTTCTGAGCTACGAAAGAGCAATAAAACCTTCCTCCGGGCCAGAGGTTTGGTCCAAAAAGTACATCTAAGTTTAAAAAAAAAAAAACTCACATTCACACATGCATATTTTATAGTCATTTTGATTGGTCCTTGAAGTCTAAACATATTACCATAGATTGGTATCTCTATGATTGCTGTAACAACTAAGTCCAAAGAAATCTGTGATCGGCAAGGAATGGACTTCCTGGATGGTTAAGTAGCCTTCACCCTCTCCATCTCTCTCGCTGTGGTAGGGCAGCTGTTGAGTTGCCCATTCTCAGTAGTGTGTGTCTGAGAGGCCCTTCATTAGTAAGAGCTTTTTCAATTGTTGATCTTATCAGGGTACCAGATGTCTTGGGTCTGGAAACCCCCTCTTGTGCTATCACACACGCTCAGAGAGGGGTCCCAGAGAGACTGTTACCCCTCCAGTGATGCGATGCCGTACGGGGAGTGTCGCCACCCCAAATCAGAGCCGTGGTCTGTTACTCTCTCTATGTAAATAATCAAATTCACTGCATTATCAGTGGTAGCCATCAGAAATAACAACTGTTCTGTCTGGTTAACACACACACTGGCACACAAGAGCGGAGACATGAGTGCACCAAATGACACATGAACACAGCAGATTCATTCACACGGGCACAGTCAAAAGACATTCTTCCACTGTTCAACCAGAGTGGTTTCATTTGAAGAGTAGTTGTGTGTTTTTATATATATATAGAAGATCAAATGTGCTGTTTTATTGTACTTAAATCCAAAAAACGAATCAATCTGTTGCCATGCACTGAACAAATAATGCAAAAAAGTGCAAAAGAACGGATGTTTACAGACAAAACAATAATGTTCTCTAAATGGAACTGACTTTGGACCAGATTTAGCTGTTTTAGGTATGATTTGAGCCACTTTCCACCATCGGGCCAAACCGTTTTCTTTGCTTAACCGTTCCATTCCGTGCCGATCCGGCCCAGCCGGTGCGGATATGGTTTTATTTTCCATTGTGGTGCTGATAACAGAGCTCTTTTGAATGCAATACAAATGCATCAGTCTTATAGAGTTTAAAGATGATATGAGATGTAAATAGCGATTCAATTAAATACATTTTATTATTAATATGTGTTTACGTCGCTCAAATAGCACACTTAGCCAGCTACAGAGAAACTGTTAGCCAGGCAACAGACAAGTGACCAATCCTGAGTTGCGATGTCACTACACACATTCAGCCAGCACGGTTCGGCACGGTTAGCCAACCGTGATGGGAAATCAGGGCTGAGAACGGTTTGTAGCCGTGCCGAACAAATCTCAAGTGGAAATATATCTGGAGCCGTTCCTTATTGTTCCTAGAACCTTTCGGCCCGACGGTGGAAATGCAGCTTTGGTCCATGCATTTGTTTGTTTGAGTCATGCATTACACATGCTAATAGTGAGCGGCAGGGTACATGTAGCAACAGGGTGATTTGCATGAAATTATTAAGCATGTGAGTGTGTGTGTGTGTGTGTGTGTGTGTGTGGTGGAAGCACATGAATGACTTGATTTGGAGTAACTTACCCATGTTCTCTGATCAGGCATGCGGAACTGGGGGCAGGACAGAAGGGAAACAGCATATCAAAATCAAGAATCAGACTGATCGTGTGTGATTATGCAATGTGATGTTTAGTAAAGGTTAACATCCCACACATTTTATTTTATTTTGTCCAGTGGTTGTCTAATTCTTTTTACTATCATTTTTTCTTCTACTTGTGGAATGGAAGAAAATAGAAAATATATTATCTCATCAAATGTTCTGAAGACTAATGATAAATAAATAACTATTTAACCCCCCCACCAACAATCCACTTGATATCCCAATGTTTGTATTGTGCTCTACTGCCTAGCATCAAACTAATACAGTACATTGTAAACTGTATTTCCCATAATACGTCTGTGCAGTCAATAGTATCCCTGGTGCTGATTAGAGAGTCCAGTGAGCCTAGCGCAGTAAAGTGGATGCTGATAGGTCACCTCGTTAGGCAGTGTGTCAGGGACATGTGGATATTATCTCACACAGACACAAAGCATACACAGGGAATAAATCAGGCCAATGAAACAGCCCATAAAACACTGTCCTGAAACAGCCAGTAAAACACTACACCAGTAAGCGTCTATGTGTGCGTTTCAGGGTCTTTATGTGTACCAGACATGTGTGTGGGTTTATATGAGAACTATGTATTACTTTTACAGAACACTGATAGCGAACACACAATGATATAGAGCAGACAGGTTACTTAATACACACAAATGAGGTTACATAGACACTCAGGCACAAAACCACACGCTTATACTCTGACAAAATCACTCATTACACGCACACACGCACACACACACACACACACACACACATACTCTCCATCCAGGGATATGGGTCAGTGTCTGGCAGTTTAACAGGGTATCATATTGTGACATCATAATCAAAGACACCCACACAGAGACGTGTCACAAAGCTCCCACCCTGCCTGAATCTCACATCTGGACCTGATCACTCAGTAAAAGAACCACACAGAGGAACATAGGAGTCACAATGCTAATGCTAACACACTGGGGCCCTGTAAAGCTACTGCCAACATACTGTAGCTATTATGTCAATACTAGCATCACGAGGAGTTATTTGGTCAATACTGGAAATTGTATTCAATTGGACAAGTAATGTTATGTTAGCGTTTAAAATTGCTTCAAATTTGGTTAATGTACTGAACTGATTTTAAAGCTGTAAGCGATTTCTGCATCTGAAATACACTAAACTGAAATTTGTCATTACAGTAAAATAATGGGATATACAGGATGAATGTTTCCCAAACACTTCTCATTTACACAAATATAAACATCTAGACTTTAAAAGGTACTTTTTAATCAGGTAATTGTGCATGTAAAACAAGATGCTTGACGTTTTTACCGTGGAATTTACGCACCACCTTTTTTGTTAACAATGGTGGGAACTAACAGATGAGAAAGCTTTAAAGTCATAGTGCACATACAGTACTTTTTATCTGCTTTTGAGTTTGGAACAGCTTGCGTTAACACTGACTGCAGTAGCACAGAAAGAGCCAATTGAAAATAGGCTAATGATTTATGCAGGACTACAGGGATGAGGTAATAAAATAAAATAAAGTCAGCAGTGGGAAAATATTCTGACAAATCTCACCTGTGGGTGGAAGAGAAATCCAGGAGCCGGCCGCATGTACTTGTCCTTGAGGACTTCGAATGGATCGTTCATCTTTCTCTTCTCAACCCTGCTGATGTTAAATTTCTATCAGTTCTCATAGCGAGTTTAACCGAACTAAATCTAATCCATTACTCTAACACAGTAGGAAGCACATGTGATTGACAGTACCTGTAAATGGGATCCATGAAGAAAGGCGTAGGTCTTGCGTGTTGGAGGGATGGGTCGGCTTTGGGTGGCTCTGGTTCCACCCTCTCTTCTCCAAAGACAGGGTTCTTTTTTAACTCTTCCCCTCTTACGCTCTTTCCTCGACTTCGCCCGCCAAGACTGAGGTCCAGCGGCTGATCCTGGTTGGTTGACTGTACATGTGAGGCTTCTGGTTTCAAAGGGCCGCAGGTGGCCGCAAGACGTTCTTCCTTCCGCTTGGTGGTGAGGTCAAAAGGTGATTCAGCATTTCTGCCCTTAAGTTTTTTACCCTCAACTGGAGGGCTTTCTGGCTCCCCTTTGTGGCCTGGAGGTCTAAGTTGCTCCCTTTCAGGGAAAGGATAGACTGATGGAGAGAAGGCAGGAAAGAACGATAGAGGGAACATGGAAGGGTATGGCAATGCCCCAACTTTTTTGTCTTGCAGGCCTGCAAGTCCAGTAGAACCAAAGTATTTCTCAGCAATGGAGGCAATTGCCTTGATCGAGTCATTAACGGCGCCGGAAACAGCCGTTTGCTCATCCAAAGATGGTTGGACGAGCCCTGGCACAGGGAAGTCCTTTCCATTATTGGTGTTACTACTACTACTGGAGCTAACAAGAGTTGGGCTTTGAGCATTGCTGAACCCACTGGATTTCCTTTTCGGCCCTTTCCCATTTTCCCGCACTCGCACTCTTTCCCGGTCGCTTTCTGCTTCACTTTCCAACTCTGAACCCGAAGTGCTCTCCAGCTCACTCCCACTCGGAGTGCTGACGTCGTCCAGATCACTACTCTCCGACTGGTCGCTCATCTTCCCGCCGTGCCTTGGCTTGGAGACGGATCCTTCTCTCTGACGCTCCATGCTCTCGCCCTCCCCGTTGAACGAATCCTTGCGTAAACTCTTCAAGAGGTCATGCGAGCCAGGGATGGGTGAGGACACCAGTGGACTCTTCCGTAGTTCAGTGCTCGGAGGGCCATTAATGGGTGATGTGGATGGGATTAGAGGGGGCCGGTGATAAAGTCCCGATGGGAAAAGTCCTGGAAAACTGAATGGGAATGCTGGAGGGCCTGCTGGGAATGTCAGCCCACCATGGTGCCGGTTTGTCCCGAAATAGTCTGCTAAACCAGGACTCCCATGGCTCATTCCAGCCAGTGCGGACTTGTCCAGGCCAGGGGTGCCAGGGAGGGCCATGCCTTGGGCAAATAACCCTCCTGCAGCAGCAGCGAAATGGTTTTTACCCTCGCAGAAGCGCCGATGCTTGTTTAGGGATGACGTGGTGCTAAACATCTGGCCACAGTCTTTGCACTTGATCTGAGTGCGACAGTCTGCGTGCATGCGCTTGTGGCGGCACAGATTGGAGAACTGCGTGTAAGATTTGTGGCAGACCTCACCTAGAGACAGTGAGACATGGACATACGGCATAAAAGGACGGTTTTGACTTGTCACACACATCCATTAACAAAACAGACAAAAATGCAGGATAAGCAAGGATGGCAGATAAAAGAATGCAATGTCACACGCAGGTGCACACACACACACACACACACACACACACACAGAAAAGGACATCACAATGGCTCTATTTTAAGCGTGAGAAGGAAACAGAGTTGAATGAATCCTCTCCCGCAGGTCCGTTCCCATGGACCAAGCGACGTCTCTGTCTATCATACACACACACACACACACACACACATATATCTCACATCATTACACATTATTCAATCTTCACACAACATTCTTGAAAACTCATGATGGATCCTAAACTCTTGTTCATGTCATCGCACACACACTCCGTCCTAACGACAGTGTATACAGTTAAATCCCTAACGCACACTCTGAAAGTAATAAAATCACCCTATACATTACCAATCTAACACCTCTAGTGTGAAATGAAGCCTTTTAACCACCCGCATTTCTCATCATAATCACATATCTTATTGCAAACGTGACTTTTTTTTTTAATTTATGGAAGCTAGGGAGTCTAGCAGGGGGGTTTTGCTAATCCCTGTCAGATTGCATGAGGTGTGAGGTTCTACCGCGGGATGTGTTTATGGAGTCGGCCACTCACAGAGACTGATCAAGAGATGGGAAGTAAATATTAGTGCAAGGAAAAAGGAAGACTTAAAGATAAAGGAAAGAAAATTATTACTCACCCTCATGTTGTTCCAAACCTATATGACTTACTTTCTTCCGCAGAATACAAAAGAAGATATTCTGAAGAACTCTTTTTGTCCATTCAGTGAAAGTTAGTGGGGTTCAAAACAATATTGGACCCCATTGACTTTCACTGTATGGTAAAAAAAGAAAGAAATGCTTTCAAGTTTGGACCAACACAAGAATGAGTAAAAAAATTACAGAATTTTCTTTTTTTTGTTCACACACATATACTTACAGCTTGGATATTGTACATTCAGGAAGTACAGCAGACATACACACACACATCGCTTTATAATTGTGAACAACTGGACACACTCGGATGAACAGGTGTGAAATCTGGGGCGTGTGTGAGGGAAGATCTGTGGGCACTTCAGAGTGCTGTGTTTTGTCAGGTCTTAATAAACCATAACAAAATATTATAAACACATTCCGCAGTGGTGAACAGCCAGTAGTAAAATAAATGTGAATGAGTGTTTGTGTAAAAGAGCGATTTTTCTCTTGTAGTTTAACATAATTAGCTATATTTTTGTCAATGTTTGTCTCAGTAACAAATGCGGAATGAAGTATATGAACACATACATGCAAACCAAGACACAAGAGTGGGTTTATAGCTCTGTTTTCAAAACATGAAACCTTATAAGTGACTAATTTGCAATGCTGAAACAGAGTACAATTTGATTGAATAATATTTTATTAATAGTTTTCAGTTTTGAATGAAATAAAGGTATATTATTAATTATTATAAACATAAGGCTATGGAGGCAGCTGACTCAAGAGCATATCTGTGCCTATGTACGAATCAAAGTGCATGTGTGTGGTGTATTTGGTGTGTGTGTGTGTTGTTGCGAGGTCATTAAGTGTTGTTAGCTGTGCTTGTTCAAATGCTGATTGCTGTAAATGGCTGTGTGCTAGTCTCTGTATGAGCTGGGCTGCATGTGGTAGTGATTTTCCAGGAATGGAGTTAGCAAGCTAGTTACTGTCTGATATGTGGTGGTTGGGGGGGGGGGGCAACGTCTACACGATCTGTGTGGGATCAGCACTCCGAGGGTCAATGCAAGAAGATCAATTGGGCAAAGTTCAGAGGTAGCAGTAGGGTTTAAGACGTTTAAAGCGCTATGAGGGAAAGTGAGGTATTTATGCAGGATGAGATTAAGAATTCAAGTCATTCGTGTATGAGTTTGGAGGTCAAAGGTCATGGACTGGTTTACTGACAAGCATTGTAAGAAAGTCTAGGGTAAACATGCATTAAGTGTACCAGAAGATTCAAAGCTGATATGATTATAAGAACATGACTTTGTTGGTATGTATAAATATAGTCATTAGCATTTACTCTAGATTTGACCTGAGAATCAAAAGAGTCAGGTGTTGGAAAGTGAACCATCAGTTATCACACACCAGAGCAACATGAACAGAGACCACACACGTACAGTACAAACACACAGTCAGTAAATACAGTGCATCAAACATCCTAGCCTGCAAAAAAAGTAGTTTTAGGTTATAGCAAATGAACACAGAATCACACATTTGTATTGAATTAAAAATAATATTAATGTTAATTAGCCTAGATATAAATATTAACTAATAATATTAAACAATTTAACATTATTATTAATAATAATAATATTCATAATAACTAATTTACTGTATAATATTAGTATACTTGTTGGTTATTGGTTATTTAAATCTCAGTACCCTGTGTTAAAGACAACATGAGAACAAAATTACCCCCATTTTATTTAATAATGCACAGACCTGATCTTACTGTGCATGATTCATCAGTGCATGGTTTTATAAAGAAAAAAAAAACATAATCTCTGAAACAGCTTCACTTCTCTGACTGCCACTTTTCAAAATCGAATTAATTCCTGATGAATAAAAAAAAAGACGTTTTTTTTTTTCTGCCTGAATATTGGTTTTCTGTGAAATGTGTCATTTTGGAAGTAAAATGGGAGTCAATTCTGTTTCATGTTGACTTTAAAAAGTGCAAGATCAGGATGATCTGACATCAACATAAGTGCTGGAAAACTCAGGCCAGCCGGAGAGCTCCACCAGTCTTTTAAAAAAAACAAGATTTCAAAAAACTTTTGATAGATGCTTTTATTTAAAGTGCATTGAAGGTATAGTTGTCTTTAACTATACGACTATAAAAAAGTGGAGTGGATCTGTCTAGAATCCGGAATCAAACATTCAGACTTTGGCAGGCATTTCAAAAGGATGCTGGAGCTCTCCAGCTCTGCAGTGTGGTGTTCAGAGTAGAAAGCATGCAGACTTACATATGAAGGGTCTGAGTGACTTACATATGAAGGGCTTGACGGAAGAGTGGATGTGTTTGTGTTGTTTAAGGCCTGAGGAGGTGGCGAACGTCTTGCCGCAGTCAGGGCAGGCGTGAGCTCGAGCCCCCACGTGCTGAGAGCGGATGTGCCTCTGCAAGTTACTGGGGTCTGTGAACACCTGCTGGGTAAAGAGAGAGAAATACAGGGAGGAAGTTTACATACACAGCCCACAGATATTGGACTCTGGATCTCAACTGGGTTTGCTTCAGGATGTAGATACTGTACAAAAGTAACATCTATAGGTTCATGCTCTAAAATACAGTAGAGTTTGACTGGACGTACAACCTTTGACGTATCGCAACAAAGAATGATCACCTCCATTTTATACATTGATAAGCCTCCTAACTATGCATGATTATACGGTTAGTTGCTTTTTATTATTTGCATTTAGCACAGTTTTTATTTCCATGATGCAATGACCAGAGCCGGACAGTAACGGAGTACATTTACTTGAGTACAGTACTTAAGTACAATTTTGAGGGATCTGTACTTTACTCAAGTATCATTTTTGGGGAGTACTCATGACTTTACTCAAGTACATTTGAGAGGCAAATATTGTACTCTTTACTCCACTACATTTCTATCCATAACCGTGAGTACCCGTTACTTCTTCTAAAAAAAAAATCTCGGAAACCCTCAATTTGTTGGTTCCCTCTCAAACGTGATTGGATTGTGCAGGCGCCACTGATTGGGACAGCCTATCAGCAATCACCTCAGCTTTCCACCAAAGTCAACTCCATTGTCAGATTTAGATAAGAGACGAAACCATGGACAAAACAATGGATGAAGACGCAGCAGGTCCATCCCGGGAATGTGTCAACCCGTGGCCCCACCTCGCCAGACTATTTCAATTTTCTGAACAAGTTAATGATAGTTTTCGCTTCAAGTGTTTGCTGTGTTTACCAATGTAAGCACTGTGGCAGTAGTAATGCAATATTAAAAAAATTGACTCTTGTACTCTTGATACTCAAGTACTTTTAAAAACAAGTACTTTAGTACTTTTACTTAAGTAGACATCTGACTGTAGTACTTTTACTTGTACTTGAGTAAAATTTTGCAAGGGGTATCTGTACTTTTACTCAAGTAATGAAGCTGTGTACTCTGTCCGCCTCTGGCAATGACTGAGTTTGAGGTAACAGATTTGGGAAAAGTGAGCTACAGTAAGAGACACCTGCTTTTGCACAAATGTCTTTGCTAATGTCTGGACTCTACCTTTGAGCAGTTTTCACATTCGTAGTGCTTGCCGTTGTCATGTGACATCTGGTGGCGAATCAGGTTTGATTTCCAGTTGAAGGCCTTCGGGCACTGATCACACTTATACTCTCTCTCGTCGGAGTGAGACAGGGAGTGAGTGTCCAGACTGAGAGAAAAATAGAAAGAGAGATTTATTAGATTTCATCATGTTTGGGTTCAAATCGGGACGGAGCCGAATCTCTTTAGAGACATCCCCGGGATGTCTCTAAAGTCCGTTAGCTTCATTTAAGGGACTACAGTTGAAATTTAGCTTATACTGTTGCAATATTTGTGTTGGGAACAAATAAAATAAAATAAAATAAAAATAGTACTATAAAAATACCTCTGTGCATCAGGAAAGACCTGCTCGCACTCCTTACACTCCTGTGGTGAGCGGGGTAAGTTTAGAGGGAGAGAGTGTAGGTGCAGCGGGTCGAGATCAGCATCGTCTCCGGCGCTGGGAAGACCCTGTTTAGACAGCTTGAAGCCGGAGGAAGGCGGGGGACCGCATGCATGCTTCTGATGGTCCAACAGCTCTGAACCAGACTCGAAGTTTAGGTCACAGTCCTCACAGCGGTATTGACGCTCCTCTGCAGGACAACACAAAAAGTGAGTTAGCAAGCGAGCGTATTCGTGTGAGTGTGTGTTTATGTGTGTATGAGTGCAAACTCACCGTGTATGTCTGGAGCCATGGTCTCACATGAAAACTCCTCAGCCTTCATGAACAGTAAGAGTTCCTCACCCGGCTGGACCTCTCGGACCACACGGTAAAAGATCTAGAGAGAGAGACAGACGTTACACATGGGACAAAACACTGATAACACTACTTTTTTGAAAGAAAGCAATACATGCATTACACTGATCAAAAGTCACAGTAAAGATTTCCATTTCAAATAAACGCTGTTCTATTGAACTTTCTATTCATCAAAAGAAAAATACCATAAAAATTTTAAGCAGCATATTTTACGAGCATGTGAAATAAATAAATGATGATTTGAAACGACAACACATTTTGATGGACAAACAATGATGGGAACCTGAGCTCGAGTTTGTGTGTGTGTTTGAAAGAGATGGTGTTAAGGGACCTATCTGTTTGACACACACACACTTCCTGTGTGAACACAATAGGTAGTGGGAGAAACAGTTGTGTTATTTGGATGGTGTTATTTTTGGCAAGCCTTGAAGGCATTAGACGGCTCACTTCCTGTGCAGTCCGGTGGTGACATTTGAGCATTCTTATTAGAGATGTCACACAATCAGACACACACAAAAACTTCTGATAATATGATAAAGGCAATAGTGAGTTGGAAACCTCTCGGAAAAGCCAGAGTCATTATGTGTGTGTGTGTGTGTACACAAGACCCAGCAGGCCATGGGGGACACGGAGGGACCGAGTCGCGCTCTATTGTTTAACAGGAGAATACAGGGAACTAGCAGAACCCTCAAGACGACATGAGAACAGAGTCTCTCACACACACTTTCACAGCCCGTCTACCCCTTCTGGTGCCTTCCTGCAGATCTCTGATATCTTGTACTTGTAATGTCACAACCGACCCTGTTTCTTTGCGTGTATGTGTGTTTTTATCGCACACACTCGCGCACAAAGGCAGGGAGCAAAGGGCCACAATAATATTGTGAGTATGAGACAATGGCAGAGCTGTTCAAATGTGGTGTGAGGGGCTGTGGGGTGAATGATACGGGCACACACACTCATACAACTTGTTGGCCGGGGACATAGCGAACCAGCCAAGCTCAGAGATCAGGGGAGTCACTCCTGGCAACCCCTCCTGGGCCCTGGCCTGGATCCTCAGTGCCAAGGGTGAGTGCCAACCTGCAGGTCTTTTCAGATGCCACAGAAGAGTGTGTGTGTGTGTGTTTGGCTGCGTGCACAAACACACACTCACATACTATGTTCTGAGAATGAATGTCTCTTATCAGGAGGATTTTTGAGCGGTAACCAAACAGAAGGTAATATATCAAGATGAGTGATACATTGTCACCATAGCCAGACAAAACTGACTCCAGAAGAAGCTAGATGTGACAAATCCACTCTGGATGTTCCCAAAGGGAGATTAAGAAAATATTAACAGAAACATATAAAGGAATATATATATTAAAAAAAATGTTAGATGTCTATAATGGATGTACTACAAGTAAGTAAATAAAAAAATAAATAATAATAATAATAATCATGCAATAAATTAAACAATACTTTCAGAACATGCTAAATGTTTTCTTTTGTAGTTACCAAAACCTCCTCCATTCTTCCACTAATTCCTTACAATTAAACAAAAATAAAAGAAATAAAAGAAAAAAATGAATATAACAAATTGTGTAACCAAAATAAAGAAATACTCCCTGGATTTTCCCAAATGTAAAAAGATTTTTTTTATTTAAATATATAAATATGAACCATTCTTAGTAAATATACTAAAAGTAAATAAATAAATACCGGTACTCCCTTCCTGGAAGTTCTCAGATAAAAATTACTCAAAGGCTAAAACACATTTATTTATTTATTTATGGAATAGGATTTAGGTTATGTATATGACTATCTATAGTCATTATAATTATGGAACGTTCTCATGGGGGTTTATGAGCAGCAAACTTCTGTATTCTGTATTCAGGTCTTTTGTATGTGCTTCTTTAAATATAGAGCTGTTTTAGTCAAGATGCCTTCAAAGGAGCGAGCATAGATGAGCATAACTGATGCCCATCACATATGCAGAGTGATATCTAGAAGTTATTTTATTTTTCTTCCTCTCTCTCCATCAGTTCAAACTGCTTTTTTTCAAACAAGCAGATGCGATGAGACCAGTTTTCCTGTTAGTTCATGTGATGTTCAACATAAAGCCTATTAGATAACCAGGCAAACGTGTCTGGGTTAGAATGTCACTTGGGTTAACTGATAAGTGAAGGTTGTAAACTTGTAAGCTTTCAGTGGCTTACAATAACAGATTAAGTCAATTGAGTCTACCTTAAACCAACACACACAAACACAGAGTCAACAGACCAGGCCTATCCCATACCAAGACCTCAATCTACATGGAGATTTAATATGATCCTTGTCAATCTTTGACCCATACAAAGAAGTCAAAGTCAAGTCAAAGAAGACAAATCCGTAAGGGTTTATCCTCAGGTCTTATCACTGCAAGACTTTAAGAGACACAGACACTTGCACTTTGAGGGCACTCAGAAGTGCACTAGATAATCGTTACCTTGACTTCAGCGATTACTGAAGCAAACAGCGCAATGCTTTCCTCTCACTTGTGTTCCAAGTAAGAGAGGTCACTTCAAGCACCACACACACACATAGCTTGCCTCTATTGTGTAAGTGTCTATGAGAAACGGATGTTAGTCGACTGATGTCCTGATAAACAGGTCCATTAGATCCTTCGTTCAGGACTGTAGGAATGAAAAACACTCTCACACCGACCAACGCCTCACACTAAAATCCCCCTTTCCCCTTGTCCAGTGAAAAGGTGACGAGTGATAATCAAGTCGATCAATATCTGTCCAGCCATGGATTTTGTTCCTGTTAATTGTTCTAGGTAATACTTCAACTAAGAATAGTTAAGCATTAAAAAGCAACATTTTGATTATTTGTTTCACGCTCAATCTTTTTCCTCAATTTTAAATAAAAACCCATCTGGTAGTTTGTCCTGTTTCTTGTTCTAGGTGACATATTAAGGAATAGATTAAGAGTGTGATTTGGAAAAAGAAGAGCACGTTCTTTCACCTCCACGTAAACAGAATTTACTATTCTTTCTGAAAACTGATAACAGATAACAGTCTTTTGTATCTCTCTCTCCAGGTTTTGTCGCTATAAGGAGGTACAGCGTGATTGTAAAAACATGTGGGTTGCCGGAAGCCATAAAGTCTAAGCTGAGCTCTTTGTTATGACAAGGTGTCATAGTTTAACAATTATGGCCCATATCATAATGCTGTGTCTGAACAGGTTCTCTTCCTCCGTTTCTCTCTCTCTTCTAGTTTCTCTTTAGAAAAGTAAAATATTTCGAAAATCTAGACCTCCCAGCCATCATATTGTCTTGCTCTCTCACTCATGCGCTGGTCAAACATCAAAAACACACTTGAGATTGAGAAACGTTTTGATTAGATTCTTCGAGTGGATCTCATTTTGTAAAGCTGAATATGGAAAAGTACAATTGGCCTGTTTAACATCTGAATGCATCGTCCTCATACGTCATTTCACTTGAAAAGGCCGACTGGTGCTTCAAGAGCCCTTTGTTATCTGCAGATAGGCAAATGGTAAGTTAATTTTATAATCACTGTGTCCACTGAATATCTCACAGTGTGATTTGGATGCCCAGAAGAGTGTGATCTCACCAAGATAATCCTGATAGTATGAACTGATTGCATGATTATTCATCCTTGCTGTGTAGTGGTTCAAGAAAGCATAACATAACTTCAACTCAACCCAATCCAGCTAAACGTTACTTCAATGTCTCTAGTCCAGATCAACTCACTCTAAATTGAATCCAGTCCATCTCTTTACTCGTCACAATTCATTCCAGTCATGTTAATTTAATCTTAATTTAATCTAGCAACTCAGTTTGCCACATCTTAATTTTTTTCAACTCAATGAAAATAGGTTTAATCCAGCTCAACTCAGCTCCTTTTAATTGAATCCAGCTCAACTTGGCCTAACCCTATTTTTGCTCAATTGAATCCAGCACAACTCAACACAATTGAATCTCAATTCAATTCAGACCAACTCAACTCAGTTTACAATTTAACTGAATCCAGTCAAACTCAGTTCAGTGTAACTGACTATAACTTTAATCCAGTGTATCTTAATCCAACTTGATCACTCAATTCCTCCTCAAAATATGGACATAAAAGCTTTTCATTTTTAAAAGTTATCAATTTAAACATGCAAAACCGGACAAACTAACCTCACAGAATTGGTTCAACCATTAAAGAATAAAATCAGTAGTGTGTAAAATACTGAATGTGACTCATTTCTCTCTCTCTCTTTGAGAGTCTCTGTCTTTCACTCCACAAGGATTCAGGAATTTGTCGTCCCTCATATCCGAGTGCAAAGATACAAAATGCGTGATTATCATCATGCTTGACCGAGAGAGTGTGTGTGGGTGTGTGTGTGATCCCGGCCTGTGGTCCTTCACGCTGCAGGCAAGATATAAAAGACCAAAACACAAAAACACAGTGACACACACGTAGAACGAGAATGCAAAAGGAATCCGCTATTAAAGATAGCAGAAACACCTTTAAACACTTCATTATGTTGGCCATGCAGGTGCTCAGTGTGTGTGTGTGTGTGTGTGTTCTCCACGTACCTGCTCATGTATCTGGCAGGCTGTGAGGTTGTGTTGGTGGGTGGATGGAGAGATCTGGACGTGCCTTAGCCAGCTCCTGCTATCACATACGCTCCCATCCAAACCTGTCTGCTCGCCCTGACAGAGAAAGAGAAAGAGAACGAGAGATCAGCCTTTGATCTTGAACTTTTAAAGATTACTGTGCAGTGAGTAAAATCTCATGCCACCCACTGAGGCAACACAGATAAGTCAAACTTATCGAAACACACACACACACACTTTCTCTAAAACACTCATACAGGCTCTGACAACATCTTCTTTGCACACTTCACTTCTCTCCCTCTCACAGACTCTTCAGCTTTACTGTCTAGTCATCAAGCGAATGTCACAAACAAAACAAAATTCTTAACTTCATCTTAAACATCATCTAGTGGATCTGCTCACTGACGTCTGTTCACGTAAGTTTTACACATCAACACCACAGTCATTTTCTGAGTACTATATAATCCAGTGTTGTTTTGTGAAATGGACAAATTTTATTTTAAATGCATAAAATCTATAATTTTTCAATGTAGTTAGTCTATTTCATTTCCAGCACATATCCATGTCAAACATTTGAAAGGTTTTACTATTTAAATACAAATTTAGATGGAAAATGGAAAAGCTTCAAATGTTCTAAACAGACTTGCATGCAAACAAAACGATTTTGCAAAGACAAAAATATTTCATAAAGACAGACTTTCAAGTCAGCTCTACACTTTCTGCCAAAAATCTCGAAACAGAATAACGGGTTTATCTTTCCAGAGCTGCCAAACAGTGCACGTTCTCTCTCGCTCTTTCCATGATGTGAAACAAATATGAACACATTGTTAACGGAGAAAAAACGCGACAGATACTTTTTAATTGCAAACGAAACATTTCTTTAAAATTTTGTCCCTGAGTTTATTAATTTAAGGTCAAATAAATCAAGTGGATCAACACCGATCCTCTCATACACTTAACACACTTAAAAAAAGAACGATAGGAACAAACAATTTGGGTTAAAATAAATAGATAGATCAAAACAAAACGTCAGAAAACATGCAGGCTAGGCTAAGTAGCAAAAGTGCATTTATCTAGTCTAGAAATGTACTGTTAAAATAATGTTTTTTTTTAGAAAAAAGAAAGTTTTTATTTCACACTAAACTCGTAAAACTAGAAACATTTGTAAGCTATAATTACTTTCGTTTTTATATTCTATTGTCTTGTTATGACAATAACACATCTGCTGCTTTCATTGAACAAAATTCGTTTGACGAATGCACACAATTGTTTCAAACAAAAATAAAACGTGAAATACCGCTACGAAAATAAGTTTACTCAAATGCTACTACGTGAAGAAAAGTCAATAAAATGTTACTCAGAAAAATACCCCCAAAATCCTACAAAAATACAACACGTGAAGCCCAAGAAAAAAAAAAGAGCTAAAGATCTTAGCGACACACACAAGCAAGGCGTTAAAGCGTTACGCTTCAGAGAAAAGAACCGAAGCCCTTCGTTTCGATACAATTAAACAAGTTCAAAGGTGAAGGATGAATGGACTTTTATTTGACCATTAATTCGCGGCTTGTCAGAGAGAAACGTTGATATAAGGACGTAAACCGCCTACCTTAAGAACCCCACGGAAATCTCACTGGGAAGAATGAGTCAAAGAAACGCCACCAAAAAACTCACAACAGCCCCGAATGAAGCTTGTACGCGCCCGTTGTGTTTTGCGGCATGTATCCCGTGTCTCTCGCTGAAGAGAGAAAAAAAAACCCAAATCACCGCCTCTTTCCTCTCGTTTTGCTCTTATCAAGTGGACGACACGCTAAATTTCCCCGCGGACAAGAACTTTGTCCAACTTCAGTCCGTTCTTCCCACGGCTGAAAGTCCCCAGGTGTTGATCTGTCTGACTGGCGGTTTTATTCACTGTCCCTCTTCCTGGCATCGGATCGCGAGCGCAAGAGTGTGAACAAGAAACAAGCACAGGAGGAATCGTCCACCTTCAGTGATCCGAACGTGTAGGAGTGTCTCTGTCTGTCCCGTTCAAGTGGATCCTCTCTTGTCCCATGCGAGGGAGATGCGCTGAAGAGGAGGAGGAGGATGATGAGGAGGAGGAGGGGGGACCTGTCTCGCGTGTCCACCGGTAGGAAGTTGCGCGAGGCTCCCCCGCGCTCGCGGAGATGCGAGGTCAGCGCGAGGTCGGGACGGGGCTGCTCGTGGATAGACCCGAATTTCCCCGCTTTGATGAAGCCATCCAGCAATCATGAAATCAGCGGCGTTTTTCTCTCCCAGCTTGCTTTGCTCGCGGGGGAAGGACACGAGAACGAGGGAGGCTCGTGCAAGTGCAAGTGCAGTGAGGTGTAACTCTGTTCCAGTGTTTTCTTTAAAGCTAAATGACGTATAACTAACATTACGACTAATTTAAGAAATAACATTTATGTTTAGCTTCAGTAAACACAAAAATGCTATACTTTAACTCTTCAAATAGTAGGCTACTTTTTTTCTTCTTTTTCCCTCATGCACATTACACCTGCTCCCAGTCACGAGCCCACGAAAATCCTCTCCCATTTCTTCTCATACACAAAACCATACTCATTATTTCACGATTTAAAAAAGAAAGTATTTGTTTTATGAGCAGGAAAATAATTTCCTACAATTTCAACAAAATTAAATGCGTTAAATAAAGACATGTATGTGGTCATTATCGATGCACTTTTTGTTTTTCATTCTAAATATTTCAATAGATAGCGAAAAATAAAGGTTCATCAAGTGGTTTAGCAATAAACACTATTTTATAAACCACCCCCCTTTATCAAAGTTTCTGAAGGACTTTAAAACTTCTTATCAGAACCTTATTTTTTAGAGTGAGAAGAGAGACATTTTCTTGGAGTCCAGGGCATGCAAGAAGCACAGTCCATTGACGGGACTCTAATGACTCTGATGAAGATGAATATGCTTCCCTGGCCTATCTTTGACATTGAACTCAAGGTCCAGATAATGTCCATTGTTAAATGAAATCGCAGGGCAGACGCGGAGGAAGGACAGGAAAAATCATGTGTAAATACGGCGGCCCTCGCCAAAGATTCCCATAGACCCGCGCTCCTTGAGAACCGCAAAAAGACCCCGGTCCGCCGCGCATCGATTTCCTGCCATTCCTCGACTTGTCCATTGTTGGAAGCCTTTTTAATTTAGCCATAAATTGGGAAAGCTCAAGCTATGAGCTGTTCTATTTTCTCCCTGTCAGGATGAGGGATTTGGTTTATGATGCATTGTGTATTAAATACAAGTAATCTGGGAAAGTGATTGCCTGGCCTCGCCGGGGTCTGATGGAGGCTGGTGATAGAGGCTCCTCAGCTCAATTGTTCTGAAAAGGAGGAAGCGATAGCAGATAAACAAAAAGGGCCGGTGGTATCTGTACCAAGCCAGGGGTAACACGGGGTAAGAGAGCCCACGGGGCAGGGGTAACTCCTGAAGAGTCGCTTCTCGTCCGTCCCAGTAGATGGCGTAGTGAGCCGAGTTTAAACAGGGGAGGGAAACTTTCCGCTTTCCTCAGGAATGAAGTTGCATTTTCTTTTTGCATTGGTGACACGTTGTTTAATGTCATATGTGTAGGGAGAAACCTGCAGGCAGTATTTGAATGGGCACAAATGTTTAATTCGATATATTCGTGAAGTCGAGAGACTGTATTATTTAGAGAACTGCCCGCCTCTCGCTCTCTCTGGAGGGAAGCGCATCAGTCAAGCGCGGAGCTGTGGAGAACCGAGACCGGGAGTCATTTCTTTTCACGGCTGGGAAATTGCTGCACACTACGCCGTACACATTAAGGCGTCAAATTGCTAGATGGAACATGAAAGATTCAGTTGTATTGCCTCCAAATAGAAAATCGCAGGAACGACCTACAATGCAACTCGACGCTTAAGCATGATTGAATTCAATAAAACAGAATTTAATCCGACCCTATATGAATTTATTAAATAAAAGCACTGTCATTTAGATAGTAGATTTTTTTTTGGTTTGGGTGTTTGTTTAAACTAGCATGTTACAGCTGACTGCATATGGGTCAATGACAAATAGCTAAAGATAAGATGATATTAGGGAGAAATAAAAATAATAATAATAAATAAAACGTGCCAAAGTTATAAAAAAAAGTTGCTGCCTTCAATTTTTAAGTACAATCAACTTGGATGTTTAAGTCATTTCAACTTAAATTCAACTAAACTGACTTTTAAAAAAAGTTGAAAATTGCTTAACTTATTTTGATGAGTTAAAGCAATGTAAAAACATATGTTGTTATAACTTATTGATCATTTAATTGTTTTACAGTGTAAATTTTTTAATATTTGACTGAATATTTGACTGGTGATGTAACAAGTAAATGTTCTAAAAAAAACGTCATGAATCATGTTTTAAACATGAATCATGTGATCAAACAATACGTGCATTTTCATATATATATTTTTAAATGTGATATTAAAAATGAATTGAATGGACGACGTAAAGTGTAAAGTGGTCCTCTCAGTTTTATGGTTTTCTTCACACAAGACAACAAAATGGCTTCCTGCATGTTGGATACGCCACGAACACTTTGTTTCATTTGATGTACATTTTTAGAAGTTATTAATAACATTTAAAAAACAAAAAGTGCTATACCGATTATTTTTAAACAAAACAAAAACAACAACAACAACTGATTGTTCCAAGCTATTTATAGCCTAAACGTTCCCCCCCTTTCTGGACAGTTACACCACCTAACATTTTTGACTTTATACACACATTGTCTATGAATTACATAATGTTTAACGCGTTTTTGATCGACCGCGTCACTTCATTGACCCACACTGTGACGATTACAATAAATAGCCTAATACAAAACATGTTTCATCAAATTTAAAATGTTTGGCGTTTTATATGCATTCATAAACACTTTGAACAGAATAACAAATCGATTTTTGTGTGTGTGTGTGTGTGTGGAGAAACTTCTTTCAAGCTGCGTCAAAATCTTTCTGTGACTAAGCTACACTTGTTTTTATTTGTTTGTTTGTTCTGAAACACTTTAAAGCTGCATCTTGTATTTTTGTTTCGCTACATGAAATCTGCTAAAGTTTGGATGCAGCCAATGCGTTACCGTTCCCCTTCTTTCCAGACGCAATGCTTTGTCAGTCTGCAGGCAGGCAGCGCTGCAGCTCGGGTTTGTTTATTTGCAGTGGACAGGCTCTAGACTGCGCGCATTAAGCCGTTAGCTGAAGCTTGTGCGGAGGGGAATCCCAGATGGGCGAGAAACTGACGCCGAGAAGGAGCTGCTCCCCGCGGTCTCCCTCGGCCCCGGAGCCGCGCTCTAATGGAAACACTGTGTACGAGGTGCATTCCTGCACATCCTAACGGGAAAGAGGGGGGGAATATCGCAGCCAAATCCACATGAAATAGTTCAACCATTCATCGAGATAGACCTCCCATTGACAGGAGCGAAAAGCTGCATTAAGCTTGCACTCCTCCCTGCAGACGCTGGACTCCACAACCAGCTATTAATTTAAAGTGCGGGGCCACTCAATCAATGGGCTCAAGCAAAACTCATTTAAAACTGCTCCAACCGACCAATTTAGAGCCCGGGGCTGAGACTCCTTACCACTTAGTCATCTTTTGTTTGCCTCTAATAGCTTGAAAATCTAATGAAAAAAGCTATATAAATGTTCTTAAAGGTGGCTAGATAGAGCTTCATAAATTTTAAATAGCTACTAATACGAAATATAACAAGAACAACGTCATCACCAACAACATTAATACCATTTTGCACAATGGGTCAATAAAAAATGCAATTCATATGGACAATGACTTGCACTATGATGAACATATTTAACGTGTCTGAATTAAAAGTCATCTCGATATTTTTTTTGTGAGGTTTAAAGTAAAAAATGTGTAGGTGATGTAACTGTTTGGACATTGTAAAACGATTTTTATTTTTATTTTGTTTATGCCAAATCAAAGTGTTAAGCATCCAGCAGGAAGCCATGTTGTATGTCATGTGACAAGGAAAACCTAACATAGAGAGGAGCTCTTTGACTGCATGCCAAAGTCATTCAGTTTTTAGTACACTGTAATCAATCAACATAGTACAATCAACTTGGATGTTTAAGTATAAATGACATTAAACGGACCTTAAAAATGAGTTTAATCTTGTATAACATAAAAAAGATGAAAATTGCTTAACTTGTTTGGTGAGTTAAGGCAATGTAAAAACGTATTGATCATATCATATTTTACAATGTAATGTCACATTTTGACCTTTCATAAAAGGCATGTTTTGTTCATGTCAAATGGAGTTAGAAAACAACTTTATGACTCAAAAATTGCCAAGCAAAACTTATTTTCAGATGTAACACCTAAAACTCGCATGCATTCAGGTTGCAAATAAAGTATAGTACTTTTAATAGCTATTTGACATTTCAAAATCATCAATCAATAAATCAAGATCTTTGATGAAAGTGGTATAAATGTTTTTCTAAAATGTATGAAACCAACATGGATACAAATATTACATTTTTTTTTTTTTTTGCAAAAAAAATTAAATAAGATCAAGTCTAAATTTCACAAGAAGATGTATTAAGCGTGGCACATCTGTCAGTACAATTCTGCAAGTTTTGACATAAAAAAAATATTGCATGCGTGGCACACAAAACTGCCACTCTTCTCCATCTGTATCCCAAAATAAAACACTCTTGAGGGGCTTTGAGAGCTCTCTTTACTAACACCAACCAATTACCATTAAGAGAAGGGAGGAAATGAAAGTGGAAAAATGTAAATAAAAAATTTCCTCGGATCTGGAAGTAGGCCCGTAGAGCGTGTGTTAATCTCCACCTCGGTAATTTGGTTCTCTGAGAGAGGTACTGCATCCCCGCTGCTGCGCCCTGCGTGCCATAAATCACAGCTTTATGTGGACGGGGTCAGAGCACCCCCCTCCTCCTCCGAGGTGCCCTGGCTTAGTCCGCCGCGCCTGCGCCGTGTTTACCCTCTCACCCGGTCCCTGGCTCGCTTCTAATTATTTCAGATTATTTTCATTCGCCAGGGTCACAGAGAACGAGAGAGAGAGTGTGTTTCTGCCGTCTATTTCAGGAGCGAGCCCTATGAGTTGTGTTGAATTAGTACCCCATCATCTTGGCCCCGTCTGTGCAGTCTCACCCGTCGTGGCCCCCGTGGGCCCTGGGGCCCGGCTGTGCGACGAGGGGCCTATGTTTCATCTCCATACACACACACACAGCCAAGAGAAAACAAAACTGGCTGAGCTCCCAAAACTTCCACCTACACACTGAATAATTGAGTCTTTATATATGTGTGGAACAAACAGCTACCGCAGATGACAAAACTGATTGTTTAAATGCAGTACGCACCACTTTATAGCAACATCACACTTTTTCAATTCATCATTAGGAACCTAAAAAGTCGCTGCGGTCTTCTCAGGAGGATCCTTAGTACAAGCATAATTTATGTTTTGGATATGAAACGAGTTCGCGTAAGTGGCGGGATCCTTTGCGCCAGACCGTCGGGCGTGAAACAGATAGATTGTGTTCTCTGGCTAACATGAAGTTAATTGCTTTGACAGCGGGAATGACAAGACGTGACTCGGGCGCAATAACACAGGCGGGCCTAAAACAGAACCAGTAGTCTGCAGTACAATGCGCCATTCAAACCGTGAGACTTATAAGGGCCACGGGGGATCCCTTTTTTTTCTTTCTCAGAAAACATAGGTGGGAAGTGCCGGACTTGTATTCACACCGCTGATTTTCGGGGTTGAGAAGTCTCTCTCCTGAAGTGCGGCCTCAGGCACCGCGTGGCACACGGCCGACCGTTGGAATGTGCCACCTCGGGGGGATGGGGGGAGAGGAGGGGTTTATGATACGGGTCTGCGGTAATCACAGATACTTCCCTTTCGTTTCCACACACACACACACACATACATGGGCCCACACTGTATGCCAGCCGTGGGGTGCAATAAAGTCCACAGCGGTGTCAGAGGTAACGTTTTTAAAACATAAATTAGGTGAGGCGGGAGAAGGACGAGCGAATCTTAAACACAATGGGACATTCTGGAAATTTCATTTCATAAACTTCATTTACCACAGTATCACCACACACATTTAGACATCTCAGGGCTTTGGAAGGAAATGTTATTGGACTCTGTAGGGCGAGCAATTTGCTTCTTAACCCTACTGTATCATATTTGATATTGAACATTTCTAAAGACTATCAACACAATAAAATATTTGTGCAATACATAATACCTGCCCTCTGATTGGTAATTCATAAAAGGCCTTCTAAAAACCTTTGTGCGTGACATACGTATTTTTGCTTTGAAATCTTTAATGATTTTTATAATAACTTTTATATTGTTAGTAATATTTCAAAATGAACATTTACTTGGTTTACTGGTTTACACATACATATTATAAAAAATTTGAGTATGAAATATGATGCAACAGTCTTTTGAGGAACGTTTATTTGTACGCAGAACCTGACAAGTTTACAGTTTATGTCAAGTTTAGGTTCACAACCAGGGTTAGGTGCTTCTACATCAGTGTCATTTCCCTCTGATTTTAGGGATCATTTATGGGCAGGGTTAGGTTTAGGGGTAGGGATATGGTTAGGAAGAAATTTACAGACAGGAATATTGTTCAAAAATCAACAAAATATGTTGACCCAGGAACGCGTTCTTATTTGTACTCAGTCATTGCATTATGTTTTATGAACTTTTATCATTAAACAAAGCATTTAATTATCTTACTAAGACATATTTTTGGGAGATATAGAGTGACAACTGATATTTAAATGCATTAATGCAAGTAGTCTGTTATACTTTTATAAGGATCTCATTGATTTGCATTACAAGCTATCAGAATTTCATCTTACTTTTTGGCATCTGCACCAAATTGCATATTTTTGGAGGCCCCTGAATAAAATGAAGGTGAGCTCCCCTATATCATACTATGCAATAGTATGCAATCCCAATATATGAAATATAATACTCAACAACAAATGTTTTATTTTATTTTATATTTTGCCTAAAGGTTCAATAAATTGTTAAAATGTTCATATGCCAGTCTTTACAGGGTTAAAGGCCTGTAGATATCGCTATTTTAATGCTAACGTAGCAGGACGTACCACCTCTGGTCCGAGGCGGGGGTGTAGAGCATTCATTACGTTTATTGAGCTGTCTGAGAGCCTTTGATGTGTGATGCACTTGAGAGGGAGCAGCGAGCTGTCCCGTACGGCGTGTCCAATTTAAAGCCTAATATTTAACGTTTGAGAGATAGGCCAATCTGGTGTGCTTACCGGCAGGAGGACCAGACACGCACACACTCGCACACACCTTCGTAATAAGAAATTAGATACCACAAAAAAGGCTCATTACACCCACAGGCCGTCGCTCGGTGTCTTAAACCGAGCGGGAAATGAAATTCCTGTGGAGCAACGGTGGCCATTAAAACAGTCAGGTCCACGTTTTAATAATCACGCACGTAAGAGGCACTTAGCGCGCTACGCAATCTTTTCAGTGCCACCTTTTAAACTGATGTCATTAGTGCTGGAAAAAGCCTTTAAAAGCTGATTTCTTTCCTCCTCCCGCAAACGCAGGTGTTTCGGAGGCGACCCGGCGCACACGTGTTACTGATGTACTTCTTCATTTCGGCTGCCACCATAATGCGTTCGCACCTTTTTAATTACGAGCAAAAGTCAAACAAGGTGACAAATCGCGAGCACTAAAAGATCGTCAAATAGAAGCCAATTTGTTTGCATGATTTGGCAGTCTTAGGAATGGAATTTCGATATTTCAAAAAGCCAAATGGGATTATGGGTGGATAATGTAAATCATAGCCTATTATTGTAACATCATGTTTCTTTGATTTCCTCTCACTTAGCTGTGATGCTCATTGTAGGCTTGAGGAAAAGAATAAAAGACCAATTTCCTCTCCAGGCCTGTGATCTTTTTCCCTGATTGGATTCCTATAGGCTTTTGCGCATGGGCGACTTTAACTGAGGACTTCTCCGAAGGCTGTGTTTGAGAGTTTATCTAAGGAGCGTTTAAAAGGAAATGGACACCCTTAGGTTTAATTGCAAGCAGAACTAACAGAACGCTACATTTCAAAGAGGATAAAAAGACAACTCTGCCTAATTAACTTGTCGCAGTGAGATTTGGTTACTCCTATTTAGAGCTTCGCTGGTTTTCAGTAGCTTCAAAGGGGAGTGAAGTTAGAGTCGGTTTATATTTAACCCAAGATGCTAAAGCGCTGCGACCCAATGTGCTTGCGTTTATGAGTTAGTTTGTAAATTAAATGTATGCAGAAAGTCTTTGAGAAGCTTAAGTCAGCTTGTGTGTGTAGATACCACACCAGGAGCTGATTGACTTGTCAGACAT
Source organism: Rutilus rutilus (assembly GCF_951802725.1). Taxonomy (NCBI): domain Eukaryota; kingdom Metazoa; phylum Chordata; class Actinopteri; order Cypriniformes; family Leuciscidae; genus Rutilus; species Rutilus rutilus. The sequence goes on from NC_140223.1 coordinate 26,937,388, forward strand.
CGGCGTCAATAGTGCAGGTTTATTCAATTCCAGCCCAATCATGAAGGTGTCACATGCTTTTGGGCGGCGTGCGGGCACCGGGCAGGCCTGGCCTGATAAATCTGCTTTTATGAGGGCCAGTTATAGCTTTTATGGCTGAATGTTGGTGAGACTGATTCAGTGATCAATCATGTGTGTGTGTGTGTGTGTGAGAGAGAGCGCGAATAAGACAACGGTGAGCGGACACGCACACACACTCAGGTACAGGTGGATCGATGCTTATTGTGAGTTTGGGGTGATGGAACACTACTGGGATTTGACTAGATCATCTCTCTCTCCCTCTTTATTTCCCTCTTTCGTCTCTCCATCCCTCCAATATTTCACTCTTCCATCTTTTCTCTTGGCATAACTCTTCATTCATCTTTCACCACGTTCTCTGCATTACTCACAATGCCAAAGCTCTTTCCTCTGCTCTTTTTTTCCATCCCTCTCTCTCTAGTCTTCAGTGCGATGATGTCCTAATGCAAGACGCGTCAGCGGACTTAACATAAACACGCTCTCCTTACATAAACTAACATTGATACATTTCTCTCCCTCTCTCTTGTGGATGAACAACATCTGTATCGCCATTAAATATCGATCAGCACAGAAATAGGCACACGCTTTACATGTACAAACACACTGACCGTACCAAAGACGGTAGTTTCCCTAAAGTTGTCAGTAGACAGAGTTTGACACAAAGGCCGAAGAGAAAGAGAGAGAGAGAGAGAGAGAGAGAGAGAGAGAGAGGCCCTGCAGACGGTGAGACAGGAAACGGCTACTGATTACACACACATTCTCTTCTCATTAACACACACACACACACACACACACACACTTAGATCCCCTCTTCAAAGCAGTGTAAGAAAAAGTTGCTGCCTTAATTTTTTTAAGTACAATCAACTTGGATGTTTAAGTCATTTCAACTTAAATTACATTAAACTGACTTACATTAAGCTTGACTTATTTTGATGAGTTAAAGCAATGTAAAAACATATGTTGTCATAACTTATTGATCATATTATTATTTTTTACGGTGCGTATACATTTAAGGAAATGTCCACCAGACACTTTTTTATTTTCAAAGTAAAAAAAATATTGTGCTGCTTAATATTTTCATAGACACAGTGAACGATACTTTTTTCCAAGGATTCTTTGATGAATGGAAAGTTCAAAAGAATATTATTTATGTAAAATAGAAATCTTTTGTGTAACATTATGAATGCCTTTACTGCAACTTTTGGTAAAATGAACGCATTCTCGCAGAATAAAAGTATTAATTTCTTCGAAAAACTCGTACTGACTTTTAAACATAAATATATATATTTAACAATAAACTTCCCAATTCTACAGTCAGTCTTTTAATGTTTATTAGAGCAAAATCGCCTGCAATAAGCAAACAGTACAAAGTACAGCATACCACAAGCCAAAGTGCACATGCCTCCAAAAATATCTCACAAATATCCATAAATTTCCTAGTGTTAAGCTTCCCTTCACCCCGAAAGCCTAAATCTGTCCTAACGTAAATCCCACCAGTTCCCCAGCGAGACCCCTGCTCTATCTGTGAGTATAAGGAGTGAAAGTGGGTGATTATGAAGATGTGGAGTGTGTGTACACAGAGCACAGATCAGCTCACACTAAACATCTGTTTGTTTGACACTTTCTCATTCACTCCATCGCCTTCTTGAGTTCCCCACTTAACATTTTCCTCCAAGTATTCTGACTGTAGTTCTCAAACTTTCGTACTTCCTTCTTACATTCTTTCTTTATTGTCTACTTTCCTTCCTCTTTTCCTTTTTTGTCTACTTTCCTTTTAGACTTACAGTTAATTATTTCTCCTGTGTACTTCCTTCTTTCTTTAATATCTTTTCTATTCTTTCTTCATTTTCATTCTTTCCATGGTACCTTTTTCTACCGCTCTTTCATTCTTTCTTCCTTCCTTCTACTCTTTCTTTTTCCCTTCCTTGCTAAAGGGAAGTTCATGCCATCCTTCCATACTTTCTTCTGCCCTCATTCCTTTCCTCTCTTCCTTCATTCATCTTTCCTTTCTTCTCCCTTTTTTCCTTCTCTTCCTTTTTTCCTTCTTTCCATACTTTCTCCCTTCTTTCCTGTCTTGCTTCTTTCTTTCCTACTTCACTCCTTTTCTTTCTTCCTTCTTTCCTTGCTTCCTCACTCCCCTTTTCCTTCCTTCCTTCCTTCCTTCCTTCCTTCCTTCCTTCCTTCAGGGAAGTTCATTCCATCATTCCATACTTCCCTTTTTCTTCCTTTTTCCCTCATTCCTTTCCTCTCTTCCTTCCTTCATCTTTCCTTTTTCTTCCTTCCTTGCTTACTTCTTTCAGAACTCCCTTTAACTTCCTTCCTTGCCTGCTTTTTCTTTGTCCCTTCTTTTGTTCTTTCTTTCCATACTTCCTCCCTTTTTTCCTATCTGTCTTACTCCCTTCCTTTCTACTTCACTCCTTTTTTCATTCTTTCCTCATCTCTTTTTCTTTCCTTATTGTCTTCTTTCCTTCCTCTTTTCCTTTTTTGTCTACTTTCCTTTCTTCTCCCTTTTTTCCTTCTTCTTCCTTTTTTCCTTCTTCTTCCTTGCTTCCTTTCTTCTTTCTGAACTCCCTTGAACTTCCTTTCTTCCTTTTTCCTTTCCCCTTCTTTTGTTCTTTCTTTCCATACTTTATCCCTTCTTTCCTGTCTTGCTTCTTTCTTTCCTACTTCACTCCTTTTCTTTCTTCCTTCTTTCCTTGCTTCCTCACTCCCCTTTTCCTTCCTTCCTTCCTTCCTTCCTTCCTATAGGGAAGTTCATTTCATCATTCCATACTTCCCTTTTTCTTCCTTTTTCCCTCATTCCTTTCCTCTATTCCTTCCTTCATCTTTCCTTTCTTCTTCCTTCCTTGCTTACTTCTTTCAGAACTCCCTTTACCTTCCTTCCTTGCCTGCTTTTTCTTTGTCCCTTCTTTTGTTCTTTCTTTCCATACTTCCTCCCTTTTTTCCTATCTGTCTTGCTCCCTTCCTTCCTACTTCACTCCTTTTTTCATTCTTTCCTCGCCTCTTTTTCTTTCCTTACTGTCTTCTTTCCTTCCTCATTCACTCATTCCCTTCTTTCCTTGCTTCCTCATACCTTTTTCCCTTTTTTCCTCCCTCCCTGTTCTTTTGCTTCCGTCCTTTCTTTCACAGGTTTTAAAAGAACAGCAGTGAACACATGGATGAATCTGGGATAGGGCTCATGTTTATGATGTCATAATAAAGAGGAGAGGTTTATAAAGCGGTGTGTGTTTGCGATGCACTCAGGGGCAGCTGTGAGGTGTGTGAGGGTTGGCTCATGTTTATGATGTACTTATGTCTGCTGGTCGCAGGTTTATGATGTATGCTGCAGATGTACAGAGCTTTAAAGTTTACCGCAGGCTTTAAGACCAGGTGTTATGTGGTCAAAAGGGAGAAAAAAGATTGTGTTTGGGTTGCGTCTGTATAAAATACGAACGTGTGTCAGCGTGTAGGTGCACGTGTGTGAATGCATATTGGGATTTAATGACAGTACTTAAGGGGTTCCCTAACAGCAAAGCAAGAGGGGGCTTGTCTATTCATTGGATAACAATGAAGGTTTAATTGCCAATACATTTAACAGTAAACAGTTAAAGACAGAATTAAATGGCATTCGGCACACATTTAACTTCCGTTAACATTGACAGATGATAAAGTGGCCAAAGAAGTACCTTAGGTTTAGCCATATGCTACAAAAAGTTTGCCCCAAAAGTTCAGGGCCAGTAAGATTTTTTAAATGTTTTCAAAAGAAGTCTTTTATGCATTTATTTGATTAAAAAGATACAGTAAAAACTATTGTGAAATATTATTGTTATTTAAAATAACAGTTTTTTCTTTTAATATATTTTTAAGTGCAATTGTGATGGTAAAGCTTTATTTTCAGCATAATTACTCCAGTCTTCAGTGTCACATGATCCTTCAGAAATCATTCTAATATGCTGATCTGATGCTCAAGAAACATTTATTATTATTAACAACAATGTTGAAAACTGAGATACATTTTCTTTAGGATTTTTTGATAAATAGAAAGTTTAAAAGAACGTCATTTATTTGAAATAGAAATCTTTTGTAACATTATAAAAGTCTTTACTGTCAATTTACATTAATCTAGTCAAATTAAAAAAACAAAGAAAAAATCTATAAACCATGCACAATAAGCCTATTAACTCATAACAATAACTCATTCAATATAAAAAGCTCAATATTCCTGGTATCTTTAAATGGTCCAGTCTCATTCTATTAAACAAATTTAAAGAAACAAACCAAACACAAAACAAATGTTGTTATTACTCTTATAACGCTCTCATATTCTCTCACTCTTTCTTACATTTTCGGGTCAGGGTTAAAATAAAAAAAACATTCCCTGCACCTGAACATACACTCTCACATATAAATATGCTTACATGCATAATGAGGAAAACTGCAGTGGAATATTGTATGTCATTATGTGCATGTGAAGCCTGAGGCTGTCTGCGACACAGTGTGATGTGTGTGTCCAGCGCTTTTAGAGTGTAATCTAAGCGCTGATCAAATGCATGAGTGTGTGTGTGTGTGTGTGTGAGTGTGTGTAAGAGCTCTTAATAGAACCCTGTCGCAGGGCTGCCAGAGTGAGAAACAAGCAGGGTAATGGATGACTGGAACCTCAGCTCCCAGAATTCCCTCTGGTGACCCTCGCCGGCCAGCCATGCCGCCTACGGCAACTCCACATAAAAAGGGAAGCGGAGAGGAAAAGGAGAGAAAAAGAGAACGAAGGAGCGGGGGGAAAGGAAAAAAAAAAGAGAGAAAATGTGAACTTGATGGGAATGAAAGAGAGAAACAAGAGATATGTTGACAGTGAAATTGCCAAAAGGCCTGACAAAAACATTTATGAAAAGAGAAAAATGTTAAAGAGAGAGACAATGGGATACAAAAGGAAGGGGAAAATAGTGAGTAAAGGAGATAATTTTGTGCTGGTAGTGTATGTGAGCATGTGTGTGTTTGTGATTGATGACAGTGTGTGTTACTAAGAGGGGACCCATCACATGTGATCACATAAACACTTATTCAGTGTTTGTGGAGCTTGACGAGGCTGCACACGGCTCTGTGTGTGTGTGTGATTGATGAGAGAGTGTGTGGGTAAGTGATCTTTGAGCCTGACATGGCCGAACGCTGCTTTGTGTCGTCACCGATATCACAAGAGCGAAAACACACACCATTAATCAAGCTTAATTAACTCACACACAAAACTCTTTCAGTAAACCTGAGCACAGTTAAGTCAGTTTTAAGAGCGAGTGCATTTCTAAAGGCAAAATGCGTGAGTCATTGGGGAAATGGACTTCACTTTCTCACTGTCTATCTTCAATTTTCATTGGCTTGTTCAGGCAGTCTTATAGTTAGGGAGGGAAATTAATACGTTTTTTGCAATTGCAGTGATGGCCAATTAAAGAAGGAATATATAATTTTACATAATTAAAGAAGAATAAAACAATATTGGCTGGTTTTGTCCAACACAAAATTAAATTAGCTAGTAAAAATCTAAGTAGCAGGTAAAATTGGACATTTTCGCACAAAACCGGGCAGCTTTGCATTGGCAAAACGTTTATTTCCCACTCTGATCATAACACTTAACATTCAGCGTGTTTGTGTCAGGATTTGCCTCAACGAGGATAGTAAAACCTGAAATTAACTACACTGTCAGGACCAGCAAACACTTAATAAACATACCAAATAATGAAAATCTAACAATGTTTGTAAGAGGGAAAGATTTAAAGCAAGGGGATCGAAAATACCATTAGCCCAGCATAAAGTCAAATGAAAGTCTCCATCATAACTAAAGAATAAATATCTCATGTGCTTCTGTCTAACTCTCTGACCCCGTCTCGCTCCTTCTCAATATTTTTTATATCTCCGCGGATGAGTTGATATCAAAATAACGATGAGCCACGGAGAAATGCAGAATTTGCATCTGGGGAGAGTGATCAGTAAATGATGCATGTAAATCCACATAATGAACTCAAATCCCTCAAACAGACCTCTTAAAGACATTACCATCCCCTATACACACACACACACACCTAAAATCAATATGGAGTCTGAGCATTCAGTAAGCAGCTGCTTTACAGAGAACAGAGTGTGAGAAAAAGCATATTAAAGATGCCATATTGTGTCATTCATTTCTAATGTTAGTCAGGTTTCTTGCACCAAAAGTCTTAACTTTCTCTACCTCTTTGACTTCTAGAATTAAACAGGGTGTTTTTGATACTGTACCTTTAAAACAATTATATGTAAAAAGTGTGTTTTAACCATAAAGTTTAAATTACTAGTAATTTTTGTTATTATTAAGGGTATGCTTACACGACAACAATGTACAAAAAAAAATAAAAAATTCCACGAAAATGACTAAAAACACTGTATTCTGCTGTCAGGCCAGTAGTAGGCGATGTCACTTCATAAAAAAACATGCGCTTATAGACTGAACACGTAATACCAGGGGGCCAATGTTTCGTAAAATATTGAAGCTTCCCCGGGCGCCGCCATTGATTAGCGGACCATCACCTGCTGTTAGCATTCCATTGACTCCCATTCATTTTGGCGTCACTTTGACAGCGAATAACTTTACATCTGAGCCGTTTAAAGACTCCATTTGTCCATTATTTATTTCTAAAGAAACACGAAAATGTATAAAAGGCTCCATTGCCTTGTATCTTACATTATAGCCTAACGATTGCGTCATAACCACGCGACTCTCTGTCGCACAGTAGAGAGATTACCGTATGGACAGGAGGAGAAGCTCGCGGGCCATCGGGGGGACGTGGAGGCAAAATGACAAAATTATTAATCAGAATACTTAGCAAAAGTTTCTCCTGCTCCTAGCTCATGGACACCTCCTACTCACGCTCTCCGTCTCTGCAAGTTTCGGAAGGGAATGATTCAGATTTCTCTTGGCACAGCTACTAGAAGACAGACGGGTTGCTCACGTCACATCTACGTCGTCAAGCTCAGTTTGAGTCTGCGCAGTACGCTCAGCCATCATGAAGTGAGAGCTTCTAATTTGACTTCACTTTTCTCCGTTGAAACCTATGGGGTCGCTGTGTCCAGTTTATATACTGTCTATGCGTAATACATATGCGCATCACAAATTTGCATTAAAAACAGAGACGATAAAGGACTCGTTTTCAAAAGTTTGCATTTTCAGACCAAAACGCTGTTGTCGTGTAAATAAATGGCAGAATTGATTTTTTCTGTTTTTATTAAATTTTTTCAAAGTTTTCTGTTTTTAGCTGAAAGCGGTGTAGTGTAAACTGCCCCTAAATCTGCACAAAAATGTAGGGCTCTATAATTCAGACTTTTGAATAAATGACAGTATAACTATTACAATAGCAGCATAATGCAGTTTATTTTGCAACTAAGTGGAGGTTTGTTTAACTTAGAAATTCAATTCTGCAAGCAACAATGAAGAAATTAAACCTTTACGTGTACTTTCTGGTCAAAGTTTCCCTTCATCCAGAAGTAGCACACCCTGAATATTGCACATACAACACAAAAAAAACCAAAGTATTTATTTGTGCTGGAGGAAATTGGTTGGTAAACTTTAAGACACAAGCTCGAACGTGAGTGGTTCTTGGAAAACTCTTTTATTAAGACATGATTCCACGGCCCTGCGCAAAGTTTCTCAAATCCAGCAATTACATACAAAACGCAACGGACTATTAAAAGCCGAGAGGAAATTCTTGAGTATTTTTTAACAAAAAAATGTCTGTGTGTATAATTACTATATATATATATATATAATTTTTTTTTTTTTTTTACACCCCTTATACAGACCTGACGCCCATGGGTGTATCCTAACACATCTGTTATCAGGAGAACAGAGATCTAATTGGATCAGTTTAACAATGTAAATTCCCTCCCAAGTGTCATTTCAAATTAATTCTGGGCATCTGGAACAGGCTGATCGCTGAGGCTACTAGGAAACAAAACCAACATCCATCCAAGTGGGAAGCAGCTGAGCCCAGAGCTGAGACACATGTAGAGGAGCAGAAATGAGAGACAAACAGGTAAAAGACCAGCACGTGTGTGTGTGTGTGTGTGATTCATTTCACTGGACATGCACAAAGACCCCGCAGATCCTGTTACTGCATTGAAAGCATCTTTTTCCTGGGCTAACTGTACAGACTGGGACAGACAGGAGCTAGAGAGGAAACAGGGAGTAGAAAGAGAAAAAGATAGTGAATAGAGGGAGGATGAAGGAGAGAGCTGCATTCCTGTGGTCTCAGCTGCAGCGCTGCAATGACTTCAATGTAACGTTGCTTCAACGCTGGCCGAACTGGACGCTTTACAGAAGAAATAAAACAGCAGGGCACGTCTGCTATACCAATCACACACACACACACACATACACACACACACACACACACACACACACACACACACACACACACACACACACACACACACGCGCGCGCAAAGTAATTACACTGACTTCTACAATTCCTTACAAAAAGTACTGTGGTGGTACATGCCCGAAGTACATTCCTAAAATACTATGACAGTAACACAGTGCAAGTCCAAAATACCATGGTTTTAAAACGGTATTTTATGTAATGCAATCCCAGTTTGCAACAAACTTGTATAGTTAAAAAATGAATTAATTATGGCAGTTGATGCGAGAGAAATGTTGATTATGAATTCATAATAAGAAAAAATATGAATATATTGATAAGTTATCATAGAATTAATAAATTGATTTATAAAAATATATAGTTATTTTTATAAAATTATTTTACACCAAACATTTTTGTGTTATATGTATTTTTGCTTCATCTGTACAGAGTTGCTGCCGAATCAGGCGCTTTTTTGGGGCCCTATGAAAGAAGATGAGGTGGGCCCCCTACCGCACCCATTCCATTAATAAAATCGATCTCTGGGGGCCCCAAAAGTGCGTGGCCCTTAGAATCGTCCTAGACCCCCGTTAGGATGCTGCTTTATAAGGCCGTAGGTCGCAAGACAGCTCACCAGGTTTTGGAACGCATCTCTGATTTTATTCCATCTCTCCTCGTCTATCCTTTAATTCCCTACATATTTCTCAAATTTCTCTTCTCGTCTGTCCATCGTTCAGCTTGAACCTATCAATTTCCTCAGTTCTTGTCTTGATATTTAAGGGAATTTTCCTCTCTCCCTCTGTCTATTGAAGAATGATGAGCCACACTGGTCTATATTGAGCTGTGTGTGTTTATGTGTGCATCTACTTTTAGTCCTTCTAAAGCCCAGTCCATCCATCTTACGGACGACAGCGAGGGCAGAGTTTGGGTCAGAACATTCACTTCTCATTCTCTCATGAACTCTCTCTCTCTTTCCGTCTCATGTCATCTCTCTTTCTTCGAGCAAGCCTCGTTCCACAAAAGACCACGCGTTTAGGCAAACCTCATGTTTGGAACTTAAGCTTGTCATCAACTTTGGATCTAAGTAATTGTTTCCTTTGCAGGGTAAAGTTGGCTTTGGACCGTTCCACAGGCTTAATTTTTTACCCGGTCTCAGAAATAGCACTGCTGAACTGCAGCTCGTTATTTACCAGACACTGCAGATGTTCGTTTTGGAAGCGGAGAGAATAGTTTTGTTGATTGCTGTTATCTATCAGACGACAGGAGTCAGATGTAAAAACACCGTTACAGAAATCACTCTCAGAGGTTTCTAGAACACGTCATCTGTGCTGCAGACGCCGAACCGCATTAGTGGGGTCCATTTGATAGACATGTCTAGACAAATGTGTATAATATCAATTTCATTGTACGTTGCGAGTTACTCTAGCTTTGAGGAACCAATAGTCTTTTGAACAGTATAGACAAAAATACATAATGATCGAACAATAGACAGACAGACAGACAGACAGACAGATAGATAGATAGATAAAACAACAGACAGACAGACAGACAGACAGACAGACAGACAGACAGACAGACAGGCAGATAGATAAAACAACAGACAGACAGATAGATAAAACAACAGACAGACAGACAGACAGACAGACAGATAGATAAAACAACAGACAGACAGACAGACAGATAAAACAACAGACAGACAGACAGAGAGATACAACAACAGAGATAGACAGACAGATAGACAGACAGACAGACAGACAGATAGATAAAACAACAGACAGACAGAGAGATAGATCAAACAACAGACAGACAGACACACAGACAGAGAGATAGATAAAACAACAGACAGACAGACAGACAGACAGATAGATAAAACAACAGACAGACAGACAGATAAATAGATAAAACAACAGACAGACAGAGAGATAGATAAAACAACAGACAGACAGACAGACAGAGAGATAGATAAAACAACAGACAGACAGATAGAACAACAGACAGAGATAGATAGACAGACAGAGAAGACAGAGATAAAACAACAGAGATAGACAGATAGACAGATAAAACAACAGACAGATATAGACAGACAGATAGACAGACAGACAGACAGACAGACAGACAAAACAACAGACAGAGATAGACAGACAGATAGACAGAAAGACAGACAGATAAAACAACAGATAGAGACAGACAGACAGATAGACAGAAAGACAGACAGATAAAACAACAGACAGACAGATATAGACAGACAGATAGACAGACAGACAGACAGACAGACAGACAGACAAAACAACAGACAGAGATAGACAGACAGATAGACAGAAAGACAGACAGATAAAACAACAGACAGAGACAGACAGACAGATAGACAGAAAGACAGACAGATAAAACAACAGACAGACAGATAGATACAACAACAGACAGACAGACAGATAGATAAAACAACAGACAGAGATAGACAGACAGACAGATAGATAAAACAACAGACAGAGATAGACAGACAGACAGATAGATAAAACAACAGACAGAGATAGATAGACAGACAGATAGATAAAACAACAGACAGATAGACAGACAGATAGATAAAACAACAGACAGACAGACAGATAGATAGATAATAAAGCACATACTTGTCTTGTAAGTAAAAATGATTGAAAAAAAGTGAAGACAATCAGAGTTACTGACGTATCGCACGCATGTACACACACACACACACACACACACACACACACACACACACACACACACACACACACACACACACACACACACACACACACACACACACACACACACACACACACACACACACACACAGCAGCAGTTATTGTTCTCACTGTCTTTGTGAGAGTGTCACTGGCTGCCAGTGGTAATTGAGAACAGAAGGATTTACACAGAGACAAGACTTTCTGTCTGCTCTCATAATCACACACGCTTACACACACGCACTCACAAACACAGAGTGGCATAGCGGAACCTGGTTATCACAGCATTCTCACACTCTCATGGCTGATTCCACTCATCTGCATATCACACATACACACACACTTCAAAAGAACACAATGATACAAAAGCAATAATGACGCATCAGAAGAGTAAGCAGCAGACAATAAGATGATCAAAAGAGATCATTTACAACTCCACAAGCTCACAGACAGTGTGGAGAAAACAAGATGTGCGACCAGACAACTGTACCAGATCTGATACAATACAGACGAGACACAAATCCACACGCTCTTTTCCTGTCTGTCTGTCTGTCTGTCTCTCTGTCTATCTACCTATCTGTCTGTCTGTCTGTCTATCTATCGGTATATCTATCTATCTATCTGACTGTCTGTCTGTCTGTCTATCTCTCTCTCTCTCTCTCTATCTATCTATCTGTCTGTCTGTCTGTATGTCTATCTATCTATCTATCTATCTGTCTGTCTATCTATCTATCTATCCGTCTGTCTATCTGTCTGTCTATCTATCTATCTATCTAACTATCTATCTGTCTGTCTGTCTGTCTATCTATCTATCTATCTAACTATCTATCTGTCTGTCTGTCTGTCTATCTATCCGTCTGTCTGTCTGTCTATCTATCTATCCGTCTGCCTGTCTGTCTATCTGTCTGTCTGTCTGTCTGTCTATCTGTCTATCTATCTATCTATCTATCTGTCTGTCTGTCTGTCTGTCTGTCTATCTATCTATCCGTCTGTCTGTCTGTCTGTCTGTCTGTCTGTCTATCTATCTATCTATCTATCTATCTGTCTGTCTATCTGTCTTTCTATCTCTGTCTGTTTCTTCTACTTCTATTTACATGTTTGTTTTGGCATTTGTGTTTACATGATTTTTCTAATATGATCCACATTTTGTAAATATTTAAACCATTTTTTATGTTAATTAAATGTATTTGATTTGACTGAACTTTTTTGCAAATGTGAATTTATCATGATAGAAATCAGTAAAAACACCTGTGTATCTGCTTAAACAGCCACTCACACACACTGCCAGACATGCTGTGAGAGGACGTCATGATGGAGTGTGTTAGACACGTCTCTTTTTGGAACTTCATGAACATGTCGTCACCTTTACACAGAGGGTTGTTCGTCTGTTCACACACACACACGAGGAGGATGATGATTATATCTCGCCTCTCATCAGGCTGCTTTGGCTCTAAACGCTTTCATTCTTTTCTTTCTATCTCTCGCATTCTCTACTTTCAATGTTATCTGAGGAAGGCAGGAAACAAACGTATAAAAGAGACAGATCTGCTCTTCCAGCTGCCGTCGACGGGATGCAAACACACTTTCCGTCATTCGTGTTTCAAAGTCCCTTTGATGGGTTTGAATAACCGAAAAAAGTGACGTCTCGGACTCTTTTCTCGGTTGAAACTCTCACATGTCTATTATCTTTTGTCTCTTTCCACCTTTTCATCCTTAACAGCCTCCCTCCATCTCTGTAAATGCCCTAAACCCATCCATCTGCTCCTCTGTCACTCTCTCTTTCTCCTCCTCCTCTCCAAGTCTTTTACACTCCTCCTCCACAGTTCTGACACACTCCATCCATCTCTGACAAACCGATCGGCGTGTCAACAGGTCAGCTCCGCCGAGACTAACCGTGCGCACGTTTGCACGAGTGTGTGTGTGTGTAGATGCTAATCAGCGGCGATGTTGCTAATGCAGTCTCAGCTGTCGTTTAGCTAACAGTTTAATGGCTTTTTCTGAAAGAAGGACTGATGATACAGTGTGTTTGTGTGTTATCCATCCGTTAAACACCCACCCTGTCCACGGGCGCAACCGCACACCTGCTTTATCCATGACTACACGTCTATGTCGCTATCTGAGTTCTGCTCCGCCACCTCCAACCCAATCATCACCGAATATTGTCTCTTTTTCATTTCGTTTCATCCTGTCCAATACGAAAAAATGTCGAAAGAGAAGCGAGTTGTTTGCCTGCGGGAACAAAGGAAGACATCTCAAACGTGACGTGTGGACATTCTTGAGCTTATTGGAGCAAGAAAAACGGAAGAAAAGAACATAGTGGAGAGTTAAAAGATGAAAGAAAGAGAGAAAAAGGTCATGCAGCTCCGTACGAATGTCGTCATGGTCTTGGATTGAGATATTTATATATGTGAGAGCATGAGTGTGTTGGTTTACTTGCCTATACATTAAGCACACAGTCGTAAAAACGGACAAAAATGTCCTTCTCCAAAGATAATACAAATTTAAAAATGTTCCTAATTTAGCTAGGCAAATGTGTGTGTGTGTTTAGCTGAAAGTCGATGGTATGGCTATAAAAACAGTCTGAGGCCCAAGCTTTAGTTATGCTGATACTGCACACATTTAAACAGCTAACACACACTCTCACAAAACAACCTGATTGTGCTCATAGTTTTTATCAATGTAGAATATAGACATTCATATTGATGTTTGCTGACCTGTGTCATATTTACATGACGGTCTTTGAGCAAACAAGGCTAGTGTGTGTGTGTGTAAACAGTATGGTCAGAGTGACTCTGTAATGTGGGTTGAGTCTCTTAAAGCTTAAAAAGAGAGGAATCACACATATTTACCTATCTGTCTAACTGAGGACACAACATAAACCCCAGTCATATCCTTAAAAAGATGTTTTGCCGTTTTAGAGTAAGAAAAATTGAACTTTACTTACTTCATTTATGAATCATTTAGTAGGCCAAACATGAAACACACACAGACCTGTTGAACTCATTCATAACATGATCTATGAGGCTTTATTATAAGGAGGATCACTTCAAATGTCCTCACAAGTGAGTTTTTGACACGTTTCGGTATTTTCAACAATTTGGCCCTCACAAGTAGTACAGCATCTATCTGTGTGAAGTGCACGCAGTGCTGCTCCTGTACTTGACCTCTGTCTATCACTCACTGCATGGCTCAATATTTGTCTCAGACATCATAAATATTAAATATGCAGAGAGCAAATATTTGAGTTAGGCCAATCCGCAAAGTACTGCTCAAAGACGGCATTCAGAGGAGGGGAGAGGCTCTTCCAACACACACACACACACACACACACACTTATGCATAACCACACACACAAACACACATGAACACACTAACATGCACATGCAACCAAAACCCATATACGAACACATAACTACAACACATTAATACATGTAAACACACTTGAAAACACATAAACACACACATATACCCTGTTAATACACATACTTTTGCTCTCTGTCTCTCTCTCTCTATATATTTTTTTTTTCATGTCTGTGTGTGACTAAGTGAAAGGTAATCCATCTGACCCTATGTAATTATGACCTTTGAACCTGAGAACATCCTAAATCAGAATTCAAAACACACACACACACACTCAGTCCCTGATCTCTGGAACCCGCCTGGAGCCACAGGCAGAGGTGAAAGCTCATTGCCGTGACATTGTGACGCCCGGGTGACCCTGGTGTCGTCGAAGGTGTGCCCTCTGGCAGCAGAACCATTAGAGGCCAGAAGAAAAGGATTGGCTAATACGATAAAAATGTGTCTGTGTGTGTTATTGTTGGAATAATGTGTCTCCTATCCTCAGTATGAAAAGCAAATGTGTAAATAAACTCATCCAAACATTACCAAGGTGTTCCTTTGGCTTAATTGGTGGAGCATGGCACCAGAAACGCTAAGGTTATGGGTTCACTTTCAAGGGATTCCATTAACTGATAGAACATGAATGCACTCTAAGTTGCTTTAAATGAAAGATTCTTCCAAGCAATTGTAAATATGTCAGAGATGTGGCCTAGTGGGTTAGTGCACACTGAGCCTTGGTGCTTATATAAGCAATATGGGGTTGAATCCAACTTTCAACATTAGCCGACACTGTTCCTTTTCATTTCTTGAAAAACAAAATGGTTACACTTTATTTTAAGGTGTCCTTGTTACAGTGTAATTATACAGTTAAAGGGATAGTTATGAATTGCTTTCTTCTGCCGAACACAAATGAAGATATAGGTAACCAAACATTGACTTCCATAGTATTTCTTTTTTTATGGAAGTCTACTGTTTAAGTTACCCATATTCTTCAAAATATCTTCATTTGTGTTCAGCAGAAGAAAGAAACTCATACAGGTTTGGAACAACTTGAGAGTGAGTAAATGATGACAATTTTTATTTTGGGGTGAACTATGTCTTTAAGTGCTGGGTAAGAACATGTACGTACATACTATAGGGGTTAGGAGTTTGGTTTAGGGATAATTTGCATGCAATTATGCATAATTTACTTGAGTGTAGATAATTAACTTATAGTATAGTTATCACTATAATAAGTACATGCAACATGTAATGAGGACACAGTCAAGTTTTACCCAAAACATTTATACTTTTTATCAGGTGCAGTTATTTGATCAAAATACAGTAATATTTTCTTATTTTGATATATTTTTAAATGTAATTTATTCCTGTGATGACAAAACTGAATTTTAAGCATCATTCCTCCAGTCTTCAGTGTCACATGATCCTTCAGAAATCATTCTAATATGATGATTTGATGCGCAAGAAATATTTCTTATCATTATCAATGTTGAAATCAGTTGTACTGCTGCTTAATATTTTTGCATATTTTTTGTATAACATTTTGTATTTTGATAAGTTTATTTTTAAAATGATTCTTTGATTAATAGAAAATGAATAAGAACAGCATTTTTTTTAAATAGAATTTTTTTGCATTTATGTATTTCCAGTGGGATATTTAAAAATCTTTAGCATCGCTGGCACCACGGGTATTTATCTGAGTGAATGGCCGTTACTGAAAAGAGTGGGATGGTACTGGCGGTGGATCTAAGTGAATGAGAGGATCTTTAAGATGGCACTGTGTGGAGAATCCGATTTTTATATGTTTTGGCAGTTGGCCTTTTAGAGCAAAGGGACAAAACTTAATCTCCTGTCCCCTCTCTTTCTCTCTCTCACACACACATACAGATATACAGACGCATCCTTTACATCCTGACACCCTGGCTCAGACCGGCCCCGAGGGGGCTCCGTCTTGTGGGCACAAAGGTTGCGTCTGGAGGCGGGTAAAGTAAGCGAACCCCCGGTGAGCCGCACAAAGGTGGGAGGAGAGAAACAGAACAACACGCCCCAGCCTGCCCCTCTCCCTGCCTGGAGAACAGATACAAGTACAGTAAAGAGATACATTCAAAGGTCGACACGTCAAACGTAAGCCAGCGCTGGATGAAAGAAAAAGAGATTCACACGCAAAAATAGATCACTCACACATGCTAAACATTATCAATAAACAGAGACAAACATTATAGCAAGTTCCTTACACAGTGTCCTAACAAGACATGATGCAAGTTTTGAGAGTTTCCTTTTTTGTGTGGGAAATAAACTTTTTTTTGCATATAAATATATGAGAAATTAGCTGTTGAGGTTTTCATGTGAAGAAGAAAAAAAAAGTAGAACAATGCTGAAACTATTGTTTGAATGTTATGTCACCTAATTAATATTCATGAGTCAGGCTGATAAGGATTATAATATGCCCCGTCCACATTTCTGAACATTCTTACAACACTGAAAATGAAATGCTACACAAAGGGACACAATCAGAGCCAATCAGAACATGTTTGATGTTCAATATGCAGCTAATTGAGTGAGATTTTTGAACCGATATGTTTTTGCTGTGGGCGGTTGACAGAAACCATTCAAATGTTTTGATGAAATTATGACTTAAAATGATTTAAAAAAAGATATTGTTATAGAATTATGCCTAGTTACCCCTGAAGTGAAGTTTTGAGAATTTCACGGTGGGTTGAACCAAAAATAACTACATTTTACATCATCTTTCCCTAAAAACAAGTGAAGTTCTTATTAGGGGTATAGAAGCAATCTAAAAAGTGGGAGGGACACAATATAACAGATATCAGTTTAAACTGTTTTTTAGCTATACGGCTGCAATACTCCTGGTTCTCAGTATCTTCTTTTGCCCAATATTTCAGTTTCTGAAACTCATTTAACCTTTTGCAGCACAATAAAGCTTTTGAGATGCTCAGGCCAATCTTTTAAAGCAGGAAGGATCTGAGTGTTACGGTACGATCCAGAAGTGCTGCAGGTTCTGTGCTTTGAATCACACACACACACACACATTTCATTGGTCCTGGCACACTGTAACTGGACCAAAGCGACTGTGAGTCGGATCCAAAAGTGTGTGTGAGTGTGTGTTTGTGTAGGTGCCAGGGGAACTCTCGGTAACCCCTTAAGCCTGAATGCCGGCCAATAGAAACTCGGCGTCCTGAAAGAAGGCTGTCATTACAAGCCGTGGGGAGATGCTGAACTGGGATCATCCTGCCCAACCTGGAAGATAATACAGCGGATTTACAGGACTGGTCTCAGGTCAGTCATTATAGGGCAATCAGGCAGAGCAGTGCGGCTAATGTGAAGCTCCACTCCTCTGTGTGTAAACCACAGCACGCTGCCAGAGCGCAGAAAATAGAATCTGGAATACAGAGCAACAGTCTGCATTCTCCTGTAGAGCATTCCTCATGACCAGAGCATTCCATTCGCCCTCCACTGGCTCCAACATTCTACATGCTCAGATGCTGTAGGCAGGCACACGACACGTGAACACGCGTGTTTAGAGGTGTATGACAATGCAAACGGCTGATGAGGCAAAAATCAGCACTTAAATCAGTCTGAAAGTAAGAACGATTTTTACTGATTACAGTTATGTATAACTCAAGAACAGTTACTAATTTACTTGTTTAAAAATTCTGATTTTGTCAATATTTGAGAAAAGTTTACATGAATGAAAGTAAAAGTGACTATGGGCCCTACAACAATCTAATCGCATGGTCTAAAGCGCAGGGTTCATGTGCACTTAGGGCGTGTCCGAATCCACTTTTGCAAGTTTAACGACGGGAAAAATGGTCTAAAGGGTTGTTCCTATTCTCATAATGAGTAATGGGTGTGTTTTGGGATTTAATGTGCGTTAAACCAATCAGAGTCTCATCTCCCATTCGCTTTAAATGCCAGTTGCGCTCACGCCATGGCAGATTCGCTATTTACATGGCGGAATTTGATAGTGGAAAGACCGAACGGAACTGCTCCTGCGCGAGGTGAAAGTGCGCAAGCAGACCATCTACTACGGGACAAGCCGGATTCCACCATATCTTTATGTACACAATAATAATCTTTTACATTGTAATCCTTTTATTTTTAATATTTGGCATGTTTGTGTGCCGCTGCCCTGTGTGTTTAATAAGCAGAGAGTACGTGTGTTGTGGACCCGCCTTTAGGCGCACATTACTAACGCGCTCATTAAATAAAAAAAAATATTGCACATATTTCTGTTGCCTCAAAATAGCAACTATTTAAGCAACGTGGCGCAGGACATGAAAATGATAACTGCGTCGGGCTGAAACTAGCAAAAAACACTTGCCGCTGCATTGCGCCGGGTGTAAGATAGGGCCCTATATCTTATTGGAAGGTGATTTTTTGGCAGCAATAGCAAAAAAGCTCAACACTTTGGAAGTTTTTTCCGTCACAGAATAAAAAAATAAAAAAAATGTAATTGCGACTTTTTATCTCACAATTCTGACTTTTTTTCTCAGAATTTCATGATATAAACTCGCAATTGCAATTTAAAGGAGCCGTATGTAAGAATGTGGCCAAAACTGCTACTGCAATCACTTTCAAATTACTGTAGAGCGGTGTATCCCCTCCCCCTCCCCCCTGACTCGAGGTTGCCAGATAGGCTGCAGGATCCAGCACGAACGTTTGTAGCTGCAGCTGTGGTAACTAGAGCAGAGCTGGCAACCCGGATGCCGAAACACTACTGACTTCGTGATTGGTAGATAGGTGGAGGGTGGCGGTGGAGTCAGAATTGCAGAAATATGAACTAAGATATGAGAGTTTTTGAGAGTTTATTGAGAGTTTAAATCTTGCAATATTGACTTTATAACTCACAATTTTTACTTTATAACGCGCAATTGTGAGTTTATATCTCGCAATTCTGAGAAAAAAGTCAGAATTGTGATATGTATTCTTGCTATTGTGAGACAAAAACTCACAATTATCTTTTAAAATGTTTTATCATGGTGCAGAAACAAGCTTCCACACAACAAAGTGACTACAATTGTCCGTAATAACCATATAAAAAAGGTTTACATACTTCAACAAAAACTAAAATTAAGTAAGATTTCAGTAAGGGTAAGTAAGATATTTTGTATGTTTATGAAAGTCTCTTTTGCTAACCAAAGCTGAATTTATTTAATCAAAAATACAGTAAAAACAGTAATATTGTGAAATATTATAACTTAAAATAACAGTTTTCTTTTTTAATATATTTAACTTTTTTTTTTTTTGTGATGCAAAGTTGAATTTTGATTTTGAATATGATGATTTGGTGATTGTATACTGGTTAAATGTACTGTATAACCAAAACAACAAAGCAATAACAATTAATGGCAAAAATGAACATCAAAAACTGCAACAACAACAAAAAAGTGATGTTAAAAATCTTTTTAAAATACTTTCTAAACCCAACCCTTAGGCCGTGTGTCCACCAAAGCGTTTTTAGCCAGCTGAAAACGCTATGCGCTCTGCTGAAAACGCCTATCTGTGGGCGCTTGAGAGCGTTTTGGCAGCGTTGCGTTTTTTTTTCAGTTGAGACACTTTGCTTGTTATGATACGGAATATCCGCGAGAGTGTTACTAGTATCTCATTTCACACATATTTTGTTTCTGTGTTGATTCTACATTACAATGTCGATACAATGTAATGTATTTTCTCTGGCTCTTGTTTTAAATTATTTTGTTCCGTTATTATGCTTGTTGTCGTCATCTGTTGACGTTGTACAAGCAGAATGTGGCGGTTGGTCGGTGTGGTATTAGTCCCGCCCCTCCTCCACTGTGATTGGATGGTTGGGTAAAAAGTGACAGTGATGAGCGCTGCGTTTTACCCAAAGTTGAACATTCTTCAACTCTCGGCGACATGTAAAAATCGTGAAAAAAACGCTCAGCGCCTCGCTACGCTCATGGCGTTTTAAAAACGCGGCGCTCCCATTGAAAAACAATTGAAAAAACACGCCAGCCGCGTGAAAAAAACACTTTGGTGGACACACGGCCTTACAGACACTTATAGGGCATTTCTGTACTTAAATTAAGACACTATTATGAACCATTTTATTGATTTTTATTTTAGTAAGTCCATGCTTTACCATATTTCTGAGGACATTTTCAGAAATTTGGCCCCTCCACCCCCCACACACATCTCAGTCCAGACAAAGGTTCTAATGTGCAGTCGGTCTCTGGCAGACTTTAAAAGCTGATAACAGAACAGAACCGCTCTTACATGCCAATCTGACCCACTATCCGTCCCTCCCTTGTTCTCCTCTCCTTCATTCAAGCCTTCCCTCCATCCCCACGGACCCCAACATCCCTGAGAGGAGATACAGCGCCTGTCTGGCGCCAAACGGTGTGTCCATGTGTGCGCGAGAGCCGAGGCCTTTCACGTCCTCACAAAAAAAAACGCTGAAAAAACAAACACCCACAGACAACAGTGTGAACACACACACACTGATGCAGATGCTTAGAGACATGAGCATGTAGAGAGCAGCGCTGCTATCATACACATCACCACACACACACACACACACACGAACAGAGGCTGCAGTGTTGGGTGGTCTATGGGGATTTGCAGAATTTGGCCTGGCTGGTCTCTGCTCGGGTCTCCTGGCGAGGTATCTGCTCCAAACGCTATCATCTATCATCAAAACACACATACAAGCTAGCTGCAGAGCAAGGCATATTTGTCGTCAATAAATAGCTGAAGTTGCTGCAAAATGTTGAGTTATGTGCGACTCAATGTGATGAAAACAGAAATATTGTTCATTTGTCCGCTCGGCTCGTGATGTATTGCAGAGCAGCTGGTGGTGCGTTTGAAACGGCCATCAAAATTAGCATTTCATCTCATCTTAGCATCTCCACTGGCCACATTTGAGACGCTTCAATCAGGGTAAGTGGATACGGGAGCTTTAGAAACCCAACTCGACAAACTCACACACACATTACACTGGTTCAACCCTTTTCCCCTGAAACCTGTATTCCCTCAAGTGAACAAGAATTTCAACACACACACACACACACACACACACACACACACACACACACCGTTTCAGGCAATTAACTCTGGGATGTCAGTGATCCAGAAACACACACGTTTTCATTAAAGAGAAACAAACTCATTCAGAGATGTGGACACACATCAAGGTCACTTTAAAATGTCACAGGAACACAAAGACGCAATGGGGAATAAAGATCATATTAAGTAAGATCTCTGTTATATATTTGAAATGTTTCTCCAGCGAGATTAAATGGAGAGACTTTTCAGCTACTTTAGATTTTCTTCTGAGAAAAAGACTATCTAGCGTTTTAGAAGAACTCAAACATTTCTCATCAAATTGTTTCAAGATATCCATCCATAGCTCCTAGACAGAGATGATATTAAATGGATAGCAAATGAAGACTCTAGAGCTACTCTAGACTAGAGTTTCAAAAACTCACACTGTGCTCAAAAATATTACTTTACTATTAATTAGTAGAGTTGTGCTAATTTTAGAGCGCTAAATCGCACTGTATGCTGGCAAATTTTGTCTATTTTTATTTCTCCTGAAGGCTGTTATAAAAATATATAAATGAAAATAGCTGAAAACTCCATTAAGTCCCATGAGCAACTTTTGCGCAATGAAGTTTTCATCCAGGGATTCCTGGTTTTCAGTTTTCCTTACTTCCTGTTTTCTTATCTCCCTCTTGTCATATTTCATTTATATTTACAAAGGTTTTTGTGTTGTTATCTCTCTTTTTCTCACCCTCTCACTCCTTTGCTTTGACTATGAATTACCCACTTTTCACTTGTTTTATTTTCACAGTTGTGTAAATGCGTGTGTGGTAACGCTGCTGTCAGGATGAGGCCGTCCCTGAAGTGTCCGTACAGATGATGATTTGTCTTCTCTCTCGCTCTCTCTCTTTCTCTAATGGTTTTTTCACTCGCTCCCTGCCTCCCCTCTCTCAGCAGGTCTTTCTTGCATAACCATTTATTTAAGAGATTTTTGGCTGTGCCTGGAGGCTCTAATTACAGGCATAGACAGGCCCTATAAAGCCTATTCTCAGTCTTTTATTGACTTTAGCAGCGCTGCCTTGGGCACTTCAATTAAGCATTTATATGAGAAAAATACGGCAATTAAATTAAACCCTGTGTAAAGATACACCGCATCATTTTCGACCCGGACAGGACGGGGCTAAACCAGAGAGAATATCACAAACAGCTGCTGCGAATGACACAGAGACATAATGGAGTGACAAAGTGAAAATGAAAAAGACGTGTGACGTGAAGTCTGACACGTGGAAAATGAATTTATAAATTATGTCTGATCACGTAGGTACAAGACATGATGTTAAACCACTGCTAAAATGACATGGTGAGAGTTAAAACAAGGATAGATAGATAGATAGACGTGAAAGAGAAATTGACACTGGTGAGACACTGGCCCCTATGAGGGCAAATGCAAGGTCACAGGAGTCTGACCCACACACACACACACACACACACACACACACACACACACACACACACACACACACACACACACACACACACACACACACACACACACAAACAGGAAGATCCACTCTGCTTTGACCTCTCACTCTGCAAGCCGTAATTAAATGTTGTGAAATTCTAGTAGTTTCACACTCAGCAACATCCTCTAGAGTTTCAGCACACACACACACACTATCATCCTGTGAATAGCCAATAAAGAAAAGGGTGAAAAACACACTCGCAAAAGTGAAATTTAAGAGAGTAAAGTACCTGTCTTCTTTTTAGACCCTTTCTTCCAATTGTAAAAAACTGCCAATTACTAGTAAACTAAGTTCTCACTCCTTTATTTTTCAGCAGCTGTTCTAACATACTTTTATTTAGTGTGTGACTTTTAATGAACCAGTTCTCGAATTAATTTGAATCATCATTCATGGGTGTGACTCAAATACATTTTTTTAACTATTAAGTTAAAAACTCTTGTTTTTCACTATATTTTTTTGAAAAACAACAATTATTCAATTGCAGTTACTATTCAAATAATGTTCAATGTAAAATAATGAGCAAAGTAATTAAAATTTTTAAATGTAAAGTATACCATATGCCATGTTATGCCTGCACATGGCGTCTAAGATTGGTTACATATGATTGGCTGGTCCACTTGGATATACAGCCAATTGAATTAAAGCCAAGTGTCACCAAGACAGATATTGTTGATTGAACTCTGTTTCCTTTTCTCTCTCTCTCTCTCTCTCTCTCTTCACTTCTGGCACTTTCTGCTCCCCCTCATGAATCCGGGTTTAATTATTCCACACACAGTGATGTATTCCAGGTCCCTGTGCTCTAGTTTGTTGGACATGTGCACATATTTAAAATCTGCACTCTGATTGGCGGCACATCAAAGCGTCCCGGTAACAGGCCTGCTGCTCTGCAACAATAAAGATCATTCGCAGATTCCGCAAATTCTCATTGGCTCCCAGCAGGACCTCCAGGGCGTCCCAGAAT